>NC_057852.1:72140812-72457778 GCF_015237465.2 Chelonia mydas | reverse complement strand
TCTTCACTTATCCTTCAAACTTTCTGTCCTTGTCTGCCTTTGCAACATTTATTAGGTGGGTAGCAATACTGTTTGGAGAAAATGGTGCTGTGCTGGAGGCTTCTGAGCAGCACAGAGTTTTCTGATTATGCCCAAGCTTTGCGGCTGGATCTTTACACGTTTATTTCCACTGTGGCCTGCTCTCATCATGCTCTTCTAAAAGCATTCAAGCTGTCAAAAAGATACATGGCGATGCCTGAATCACCACTCTCTTAATATTGCTTGAGCAGTTCTGCACACTCCTCACCTAGGCAAGGGAATATAGGTCTGACGATAACCTCGTGGAATTGACTTAGTGGCAGCTTCATAAATGGCTATTGTGAATTGTATGTAAGCTTCTTCCACAGGGATGTGTGGGATACAGTGATGTAGTGGTCAGTGAATTGTGCAAAACTGGGCCAGTTTTCTTTCTGATAGTTCCAGTGAGTTTTATTATTGCTCGCAATAGGTATAGTTACTCCAACTTCAGTAAGGATTGAATGATGTTGACTATGCGGGAAGTTTTTCAGTACACTTGAAGTAGATGATTGCCTTTGCTGGTGAGGTCAGGGGAGCATCACAGAGGTCTGAGTTAGATGGGAATGGTTCTAGGTCAGCAAGATGTACTCTAACATAGGTAGCATAGCCATATTTACTATGTAGAGAGTAACTCACAACTCACCTTTGATGTTAAGGCAGTGGGCAGAAAAGGAGTTATCATGCGTTTTCTAAAGGCAGATTATATCCATGTTACATTTGGAGGCTATGAACTGAAGAATGGAGCATTTAGTAGCTGAAAAACCTTCAATGTTTAGCTGAAGCATTTTCAGGAATGGGCCAATGTCCAAGGTTTCTTGATCATGGTTAAGATCACTTGAAAGTCCATGCTGACTAGGATCTGAAAGATTTGGCCTGCTTGTTGCAGCTTTGGCATATATGATAGGAATGCAGCTGCTTTATACCCCACACAACCCATAGGATATGAAGTATATATCAGGGGTGGAATCCTGACCCATTGAAGTCAATGGAAGTTTGATAATAATGGAGTCAGGATTTAATTCCAAGTTTTATTGGGATGGATTACACCAAAGATGATGTAAAACTGTTGATAGTGGGGTGGGGGGGACAAGGTTCTGGTGGTATGCAGAGGGGTTCAAGGCAGGGCGTATCATCCCTGGCAGTAATCTGGGGGAGCACATGACTCTGTGTGCCTCCCTCCCCACGCATCACATCTGGATTCCATTAGGTATCCCCAAATCATAAAGTTTTTTCTGTTCTTTTTATAAACAGACCTGGTATACAGGATAAAATGTTTAATCAAAATATAGGCCAGAAGATTTCCAAATATACAAGTCACCTAACTCCCGTTGAAAGTCAATGGGCATTGGGGGCCTAAATCCCATCTGTGCTTTTTAAAATCTACCCCATAGTTTTCTCTGTTCACTTACTAGAATTATATAAACATTCTGTTTTGGGGAGTAAGTTGATCTGTTCTTGCCTGAATCAAGCGTGCAAATTCCCACAGCTGCTATGAAACAGTGGATACACAAAAGGTTAGCAGAGATGCAAAAAATGAAGTCTTGTCCCCAAATCAAAAGTGACCAAGCATGTTTTGAAATGGGATTGAACTAGGAAAATAATATATCAATAATCAGTTACCACAGTCCATACATGTACTTGAAATCATAACACTAAAAGCAGCTCTAGGAAATGCTCTGAGTGGTACCATGTCTCCACACAGCAACTCTCTAGATTGTGTCCAAAAACATAGCAATATATTGCAACAAACTCTTTTTCAATCTTTGATTTATGAACTCAGTCCTGTAATGTACTGTACATACACATGACTGTTTGACACAGAAGTATTCTGTTTAAAGACATGCCACATTTTATAACCTATGAGGAACAAGAAATACCTGTTTTTAATACTTACTAATAACCTATTAAAATAACAAAAACAACAGTCTGGGCGTTTTTGTAGCTAATGGGGTTTTCATTTTTTTACCACACCCTTAGTTTTGAAATTTACATCCTTGAAATCTCAAGTTCTCATACAGCAAAGATTTTTGTTGCATTTTATACAACACAATTGTCAAGAAAACTTTTAAATAGCTTCAGCTAATAGCTTATTGAATTTCATAATATTATAAATGTAAAGAGGATGCAAATTGTTTTACATAATACTTATATTTTCCCCACGTGACTACAGAGACAGGACATTCTATGAATAAATGCTCAACACCTGCATATTAAAAATATTCATTTTGAAAACATGCATTTTTAAAACTAATACACTGTCAAAAGCCAGGAGGGATGAATAAAAGAAAGACCAACCATACTGTATATTAAGAAGAGTTTTGCCTGAGTAAGTGGAGAAGTATCTTTTGATCTGCAGGATCTTCCCTCACTGATTTTTTTTCATTAGTAAATTACTGTATTATCCATATCCTAGTCAGTTTCTTTGGAAACCTTCATTCAGTGACCATCATCCATATTTCAAATGCTGCACAATTCTTGTGACAATTAATGATAAGCCAGGCTTCACAGCAAACTGTTTATAGGTCCCATTACTGTTAAATCACTTAGTTCTCCAAGAGCCCTAAGAATTGAATACATACAACTGCTCACTACTATTTATATGTAGTTTCAAGTTCAAAAACGCAAGTATTTTTGGCACATGAAACATTGAACTGTACCTTTTCTGGGTTTTTTTTTTAAATAAGCTTTCACCACTTTTTTATTTGTACCCATTCAGACTTAAGCATCATGGACTCAGCTGGTGTAAATCGAGTCACTCCAGTAAAGCCAAAGGAGCTATATTGATTGATACCAGAATCCGGCTCTCTTACATTACTGTCAGTTTTACCAGACTTCACTCCAACTAATCTCCCAGCGCCTTAACCGCATCCACATCCTTCTGTACCCCCCGAATCACTTTCAATTACCTCCTTCTTAATACATAACCCTCAGTAATTCTTTCCTTCCAAAGCCTTCTAAATCCTTCTAGTATTTTTTTAAACTTAACTAATTGTTAGAAGCATTTGTAGCTCTTTGAAATCATACTTCAGAATGTATTGTGGTATGTTGACTCTGAGGGCTAGAGTTTCTAAGCAGCTTTCAAAATAATGAGATTTGTGTGCAAGGCTCCCATGGACTGCTTTGAAGATTTACTCTTTATAGTTAAAAACTTTTTAAAGAATCAGTTTCTTTGTGATGTTCTCTTGTAAACAATGTGCCAAAGCTTGCAGTCTTTACAGTGAAGATTTCCCCCAAGATATTCCACTTTTGTGTCATATATGCTGTACTGTTACAACAGTTCTGCTTCTTAACATAAGGATGTAGTGCCTTTTCATCTGATATACTGTGTAGTTTTGATGCCAGACTTGCCTGAAGCCTGCTTTCAGCCTTGTTGTATACATATTCCAAACAGGAGTCTGATTCTGCTTTCTCTGCACACCCAAAGTCCCCAATATCTTTGATAAGAATTTGGGCTATAAAAGGAATATGTGAGGTATACGATGTATTTCACATTGGCAAGCACTTGGATTGTGCAGCACTTCAGCTACCATTAAATGTCAATAGATGTTGAAGAGACCAAGCATTTCATAGGGGCATTTGGTCAGATCCTTAGAGAGCAAAGGATCAACAATAAAAGTGCAGGGACACAAGGTAAGACTGTAGAATCTAGACACAATAATAGAGCTTTACAGGACAAGGAGGTAAAAGGGAAAAGCTGGCAGAAAGACACCTTTAATAAACACACACAGATGGAAAAGTGACCATCTACTATATATGGCTACATACACAGAGTTACAATATTGGTAAGAGACAGTAGCTAGGTACCCAAGAGCTAACAATGTGGAAACAAATAATTTAGGGAAAAAAATACATGTAGAGGCCTGATTCTGTGGTTTGGTACCCACAAGATGCATTTGTGACGTTTCAGAATTTCTGCCCTGATTTGAGGAGGGTTGTGGGGCCAACCACACGTGACACTGTGATGGGCTGGATCACAGAAACCCCCTTGGGGCTACCAACTGATGTGCCAAGACTACTTCTGCCCCTGCCTTCCCTGCCAATTTGGGACTCCAGAGCCCTGCCTGGTTGTGCCAGACACGCTTGCCGGCTACAAACACAGACCCAGGTTTGAACCACAAACTGCAGGCTTAACTGAAAGCAGCGTAAGAAATGTTCCTGTCTCTAACACTCAGATGCCTAACTCCCAGTGGGGTCCAGACCCCAAATAAATCTGTTTTACCCTGTATAAAGCTTATACAGAGTAAACTCATAAATGGTTTGCCCTCTATAAATTGACAGAGAGCTATGCACAGCTGTTTCCCCTCCCCCCAGGTATTAATACATACTCTGGGTTAATTAATAAGTAAAAAATGATTATATTTAATACAAAAAGTAGGATTTGAGTGGTTCCAAGTGATAACAGACAAAACAAAGTAAAATAAAACATGCAAGTCTAAGCCTAATACAGTAATAAAACTGAATACAGATAAAATCTCACCCTCAGAGATGTTTCAATAAGTGTCTTTCACAAACTGGACGCCTTCCTAGTCTGGGCATAATCCTTTCCCCTGGTACAGCCCTTGTTCCAGCTCAGGTGGTAGCTAGGGGATTTCTCATGACTGCAGCCCCCTTTGTTCTGTTCCACCCCCTTATATAGTTTTGGCACAAGGCAGGAATCTTTTGTCTCTCTGGTTCCCCACCCCCCATTCTAAATGGAAAAGCACCAGGTTTAAGAGGGATTTCAGTACCAGGTGACATGGTTACATGTCCTGTGAGACCCCAAGCCATCATTCCTCCCAGCCTGACTCACAGGAAGGCCTGCCTGCCAACAGAGCCATCCACAGTCAATTGTCCTGGTTGATGGGAGCCAACAAGATTCCAAACCACCATTAATGGCCCACACTTTGCATAATTACAATAGGCCCTCAGAGTTATATTTCTAGTTTCAGATACAAGAATGATACATACATACAAATAGGATGACCACACTCAGTAGATTATAAGCTTTGTAATGATACCTTACAAAAGACCTTTTGCATGAAGCATATCCCAGTTACATTATATTCACTCATTAGCATATTTTCATAAAATCATATAGAGTGCAACATCACAGACACTTCCAAATATTTGATATGACAAATCAATACCCATCACAGTTAACTGTCTGCATTGTGCTAGATCCAGCAGTTTGCGCTTGAGTTTTGGAGCTTTTGTGTTTGGCTAATATTGTTTTGCTAAGGGTTTGTTTGCTTTATTAATTTTTCACCTTTTTATCCAGGCTTTAGCAAGGCTATTTGTTCAACCTTGAAGTCACACTGACTTATTATGCCAAACAAGGTTTGTTATTGCTGTTGGTGGCTAGTTACTTGAATGGATTTAACTAACAAATGATGACTCCGCCATCCCATGGCTGTTGCTGTGTGTGCACCAGCAAATTATTTCAGGCAAGACTTGAAACTTAAATCCAGAAAGGAACCTCTTTATTTGTTTCATGACTTTGGCTCTTGTTGTTTTTTGAAAGTGCTTGTGGTTGTAACAGGACCACCTGCCCCTTTAGAGGCAGGAGGTCTTGGGCCAGCCAGCCCTGTTTTGAGGAAGAGCCCCTTAAAGAACAGGTGTCTTGAGCCAGACCCAGTGAGAAACACCTGATTTCTATAAAGTCTAGAAGAGTTCACTCCAAGTGAAGAGTTATAGGAAGAAGGTTGGAGCCTATGGAAGGGTTACTGCCAGAAAGGCATGCATGAGCTGCAGAGAGCAGAAGACCCAGGCTGGGCCAGTTCTAAGGGCAGGGGCTTGCCTTTGGTCATTGTGCTGTGCTGCCTTTTTTCCCCGTCCCCCTCAAGTAGCATTGTCCACGCTAGATGGCTAGGGCTGCTCAAGCAGGCTGTGGGGAAAGAAGGGAAGCAAGGGACGAGTGATGTGCTGAATTTGTGTTATTTGGAAGAAATAAAGTTGAAGAGCTGCAACAGAAGGCCTGAACCAGACTCCAGGTGGGGTGTCAGTCCTTGAGCTGTGGGGACAGGTCAACAGTACTATGACCTCTTATAGTTTTGGGGGAAAATAATCAGAAAAAGAGCTAATCAAGGTGTATGTCCAAGCAATTTGCATGCAGCCAATTACTTTCCTTTGCAATTTCACATCTAAAACTGTACACTCCTGTCTACTTAGCAGTTCTAATGTGAAATTATCAATCCTCTTACAGCTAGATTTCTGAAGGGGACTTAGGTGCCACTGGCATTCATAAAACCACAACTCAGCTGCTACCTATCCCTTTAGGTGTCAAAAGTCCTCATGACACCTGAATTTGTGCTGGTGAGTACATGCACAGCCAGGTAAGTCCTGACCCCATTGAACAGCTTGGCACCTAACTTAAACCTGAGTCCTGGTGGAATTCATAAACGAGGCATTCCCCCAGCTATCTCACCAGTGGAGCCTGATGCAGTAGATGTGCTCAGAGGCTGCCTAAAAGCCCACCTACCAGATAGGGTCCTGTGTGAAACAAAGCTGGGGAAGTGGTGAACTCCTTGTACACTATAGCCCAGTGATAGTCACCCAGGTTCAAATCCTGACTCTGTCTGACTAGGAGCAGAGACTTGAACTGGGGGTCTCCCAGGTGAGTATGCTAAGCACTGTGTTATTGGGTATTCTGGGGTAGGTCACGCTCAGTCTCTCCTGTTGAATCTGTTCCACTCTGTATGAAATACGTAAATATTTATTGGAGCACGGACTGGAACCTGTGCACTAGCCACTAGACTATAGAGTCAGTCTCTGGCTCAATGAATATTTAAGTATTCTTACAAAGTGGAACAGCTTCAACAGGACTGATTGAGAGCCCCACTTAGAATAACCTCTAGCCCAGTGTTTGGGCCACTCTTTTGCAAGGTGGGAGACTGATTCAAGTTCCTGCTCTGAATCAGGTAGAACAAGGATTTAAATCCAGGTCTTCCACATCCTGGGTGAGTGCTCTAACCATTGGGCTATTGCAGGGGAGGCACGTCTTCTTTCTCTGAAACTTTTCTTGAGAAAGGACTGATCTGCTTTAGGTGCCAGTTTCCAGGTGAGGGTTCACAGTTGTGAATCCTGAGCAGACACAGGTCCAGAATTAGGCATGTAACTCTCTTTGAGGGGCAGGGTTTAGGCTACACCCCTCTCCTAGGCACTGTTTACTGGCTGTCTTAGGCAGCTCCCTGCTCAGCACGATTGCTTCTGTGAATTTTTTTAGGTGCCTAACTCTCACCAGGCATTTTATAGAGAGCTTGGGTGCCTAATTTGGGGTTATGATTTCCACGACTGCAGGATGACTAAAAGTCAGACATTGCAATGCTTAATTCCCGCTTGTGAACGTAGCCCTTTTTTTCACCCAGTTGGTTTGATTACTGACTTTAAAGGGGTAACTTTGAATTTCCCTTCCCCTCTATTGCTATGAATATACATTTGGGAGCTTGGAGGAAAGTAGAAAGGGGGTATGAAATTTACGGGAAAAGAGGTAGTCTATTGGAGGTATCATCTTATATAGCTCTTCCTCCAGGGCCTGAATAAAAAACAAACAATAAGATCATTTTATCTCACCCTCAGCAAAGAAGTGAATCCCATCAGTGACCACGCAAACTAGAATGACTTACTTTTAATTGTACATTGTTTGCATTGACTCCAGCCTCCTTTAGAACTATATACTGTATGAAGAAAAATCCTTTAAAAATCCTTATTGGATAACTAGATTACTGAAGGCAAGCATTCTCTACTCTCCATTAAGACTCCAGGGGCCACCAATTATACAAAGAATATTAAGGATAATGCTAGTGTAGCTATATATACACACTTCCTAGACCCTAGATCCTGAAATTATAGCACTTGCATGTAAAGGGTATTGGAGTGACTAAGTATTACACTTAATAATGGAGACATATATGTCTGGAACCAGTTATAAAAATCAGTGCACTGTGGGGCACATTTTCAATACCACCCCCTACAAGCTGTTCCAGTACATTGTCTCCTCCACATTTAAGATGTCTGTAACCATTTCTTTCAGCCTTAATGACCTTCTCATGGGAGGAAGAGACAGTGAAGGAAAATGGGAGGATGGCAGTGGTACAATCACTCTGCTAGTACAATTGCTTCTGTGCACACTTCTTAAAGTCTTTGTAAGTTATATTATTTTTGGATCAAGAGCATTTTCCAAAGTAGATATTACAGGAACAAAGGAAAGATGGGAAACTGGAGTCTTTGAGGGCAGATTTAAGATTGTTTGGGTGACCTTAACTGTGCATTTTCATGCTTTCAAATGTTTAGGGTTTTTTTAAAGTTTAATGATTAGTCAGAATTGCAGGGTTCTAATGCTTGGGTTTTGGTTTTTTTAATTGTGACAATATTCTCATAAGGTTTGTTTTGTTTTTTATCCTTAAATTACTGTAATGTAACTTCTTAAAGATTTTGGTTGGGAATTTAATAATCTTAGTCTTCTTTGATTTCATTTAAAAGAACTGCTGTACTGAGATATATCTGCTTCCTTCTATTCACAAGGAGTAGAGGATTCTGCAAAATTGCATTGTTATATTCTCACAATCCAAATCCCCATCAGGTTTCTCTCATTTAATTGTCTTCAAATGCTGGGAAGCAGTCTTTGTTGCAACATCTGAGAGGTCAGTAAATAGTTAAGTTACTTGGCACGTCCCTTTAACAGAGACGAGCCAGCAGGGACCTAGAAACAGGCTTTTGTTCTTGTGAATAGTTCCATGTTATAGTTCAGTAAGCAAGGGTGTGTCTATTTGATGTATACGTAGAGCCTCTGGTATATGTATTAACCTCAGCAATCTTAACACACATCTCAAAAAAAAAAAATAGCATTCTCCCTAGAAAATGGAACTTAAGTTAGCATACATTCAAAGGTAATTTCTACACTCTTAAAGAAATATACTGTACGTAGATGCTTTACATTATTATGGCTGTCCAGTACACCAGCCCCCTCAGGTGTCAGCAGCAATGCCAGGTGTACTGCAACTTGGAGACAAGCACAGTAGGTGCTTTACCAGGGTGGCCTTGTAGACACTAGCCTTGGTGCGTCCCCATAACTACTGAGACACATGGCTAAGGGAAAGGGTGTTTTCCTAGGGCTGGCAGGAAAAGGAAAATTCGTAGATACTCTAGGTACAGAGGCTAAGGGCATGTCTTCACTAGCAACGTTGAAGTGCTGCTGCGGCAGCGCTTTAACATGGCTGTCTAGTCACGGCACCAGCGCTGGGAGAGAGCTCTCCCAGCGCTGTAAAAAAACCACCCCCTACAAGGGGAGTGGCGAGCAGCGCTGGGAGCGTGTGTTTTTTCACAACCCTGAGCGAGAAATTTTCAGGGCTGTAAAGTGGCAGTGTAGACAATGCCTAAGACAGTTACAGTGCAAAATGAAAAGAACAAGAGTACTTGTGGCACCTTAGAAACTAACATATTTATTTGAGCATAAGCTTCCGTGGGCTGAAACCCACTTCATCGGATGCATGCAGTGGAAAATACAGTAGGAAAATAGATATATACACAGAGAACATGAAAAAATGGGTGTTGCCATACCCACTATAACGAGAGTGATCAGTTGAGGTGAGCTATTATCAGCAGGAGAAGAAAAACCCTTTTGTAGTAATAATCAGGATGGCCCATTTCCAACAGTTGACAAGAAGATGTGAGTAACAGTAGGGGAAAAAATAAATATGGGGAAATGGTTTTACTTTGTGTAATGACCCATCCACTCCCAGTCTTTATTCAAGCCTAATTTAATGGTGTCCAGGTTGCAAATTAATTCCAATTCAGCAGTTTCTCATTGGAGTCTGTTTTTGAAGTTTTTTTTGTTGAAGAATTGCCACTGTTAGGTCTGTAATTGAGTGTCCAGGGAGGTTGAAGTGTTCTCCGATTGGTTTTTGAATGTTATAATTCTTGACGTCTGATTTGTGTCCATTTATTCTTTTATGCAGAGACTGTCCAGTTTGGCAATAACAGTTGTTGTTTGAGCTCCTGGCACTGTCCAAAGCAAGAGTCAGGGCTCTTCAGGCCTAGTGCCTGGGGTGCCCTCTGCAGTCCAGGCTCTATTTCAGCAAGTAGGTACTTGCAGTGTTCCAGGCCAGGCTCAGTTAGTGTCTCTCATTGGACTCCCTATCCAGCTGCTGCTGCTTCCCAGTAAGTCCCATAAAGACCTGCATCCAGCTGTATCATCTGACAGCCACAGCCTGCTCCACATGTGGCTCTGTCCTCTTCCTCGGGCTTCTCTCCAGCTTCTTGCTGCCACGAGTCTCCCACTCAGAGGTGAAAGTAAGCTGGTACACCCCGGTACAGTGTACCGGCAAGAGCCGGTGCGCCATCCTGGGACCGGCTTTCCCAGATGGCAATTTAAAGCCCTGGGGTAGCGGCGGTGGGGCTCCCACGGGCATTTAAAGGGCCCCAGTGCTCCAGCCGCTGCTAACGCCCTGGCCGTTTAAATCCCCGCCGGAGCCCTGCTGCCGAAGCACTGGGCTAGTGGCGGCGGGGCTCCGGAGGGGATTTAAAGGCCCAGGGCGGTAGCAGCGGCTGGAGCCCCAGGGCCCTTTAAATTCCCAACGGAGCCCAGCCGCTGATACCCCAGGGCTCGGGCAGCAGGGCTTAGGTGGGGATTTAAAGGGCTCGGGGCTCCAGCAGATGCTACCACAGCGGAGCCCCAGGCCCTTTAAATCTCTGCCAGAGCCCAGAGCCCCAGGGTAGCCATGACAGCCAGGAGCCCCCAGGGCTCTGGCAGTGATTTAAAGGGCCTGGGGCTCCACTGCAGTAGCGGCAGCTGGAGCCCTGGGTCCTTTAAATCGCCCCCGAGCCCCAGGGCTCCTAGCCGCCTCTGCAGCTGGTAGCTCGGGGGTGATTTAAAGGGCCCGGGGCTCCCAGCTGCCACTACCGCAGCTGGAGCCCCGGGCCCTTTAAATCAAGATTTAAAGGGCCCGGGGATTTAAGGCCCTGCCTCTTCCAGTTGAGGCCATGTCCCCTCCTCAGGACTCCGGCATACCGATAAGTCCTTTAACTTACTTTCACTCCTGCTCCCACTCCACTCCCATCCCAAATGCAGCCAGCCACATCCTGTTTCACGACCTTTCTCCTTACCCGGCCAAGGGAAGTGCAGTTGGGATGGGGCTGATGGGAACTGTAGTTCTCTGCTTTGTTGATCATCACAATTCACAAAAGTGCCCAAGAATTTAACTTTTGTAATCATACACAACTCTCACCATTACAAGGGTTGTCATCAGGATTCACATATTTAAAGGCTTTATAACTAAGCAGGGGTTTCTTCTTTGACCTGGGAGGCTGTCAGGGTTCCTTCGCCACTCTGAACTCTAGGGTACAGATGTGGGGAACCGCATGAAAGACCCTCTAAGCTTATTCTTACCAGCTTAGGTTAAAAACTTCCCCAAGGTACAAACTTTGCCTTGTCCTTGAATAGTATGCTGCCACCACCAAGCGTTTTTTAAACAAAGAACAGGGAAAGAGCCCACTTGGAGACGTCTTTCCCCCAAATATCCCCCCAAGCCCTACACCCCCTTTCCTGGGGAAGGCTTGATAATAATCCTCACCAATTTGTTACAAAATCATCAAAAGACCCAAACCCCTGGATCTTGGAACAATGGAAAAATCAGTCAGGTTCTTAAAAGAAGGATTTTATTAAAAAAAAAGAAAGGTAAAAATCATCTCTCTAAAATCAGGGTGGAAAATACTTTACAGGGTATTCAGATTCGAAACACAGAGGATCCCCCTCTGGGCAAAACCTTAAAGTTACAGAAAACAGGAATAAACCTCTCTCTTAACACAGGGAAAATTCACATAAAACAAAAGATAAACTAATCCGCCTTGCCTGGTTTACCTATACTGGTTGCAATATTGGAGACTTGGATTAGGATGGGTTGGAGAGGGTGGATTTCTGTCTGGCCTCTCTCAGTCCCAAGAGAAAACCAACACGTAAACAAAGAGCACAAACCAAAGCCTTTCTCCCCCCCCCCAAGATTTGAAAGTATCTTGTTCCCTTATTGGTCCTTTGGGTCAGATACCAGCCAGGTTAGCTGAGCTTCTTAACCCTTTACAGGTAACAGGATGTTGGCTCTGGCCAGGAGGGATTTTATAGCACTGTATAGATAAAGGTGGTTACCCTTCCCTTTATATTTATGACAGAGACAGACTCAATTTGGAAAAAAATCTCTTCAAAACAGAGTGTAACACTAGCTTGGTCTCATTCTTCCCCTATACAATACACAACCCCAGCTTTTGTCTCTCTCTGCCATTCTAAAAGTCACTGCCGTGTGTCCTGCAGAGGGACGCCATGTCACCTCTTTGCCTGTGCAGGTGTGCCATTTTGTGGGCAGCAGTCCTCGGACGTTAAGCAGGAGACGTGGTTCTACTAGCCAGGAGGATAAGCGTGGCACAAGAATAAAAAAGGGATTCCTCCAACTCGGGAAACAACCTTCGCCCCATGAGCACAGCCTTTAGTCCTTACTTAGCAGGCAAACCCAGCGTAACTCACTTAACTAATGGGAGCAATGCTTACAATCCAAGGGGGTCCATGAAGCACAGGACAGTAAAATCACAGAATGTGGGCAGTCCACCCTGAATGGCTTCATTTAAACTAACAAGGGAGTAGAAAAGCTGAAGAAAAAGTCTGATTAAATAACTCTATTGGAAACAGTCTAATACTATAAAATCCCACCATCAGACCTTTCCAACAGAGACCTCCCCACACTTCATTCAAGGTCTAATTTCGAACACACACGAGGTGGTGGGCTCATTGCAACAGGCAATGGACTCCAGCGACAGGATGGAAGGGAGAGGCACAGAGCCGTGCTAGGGAACAGATACCTCTGCAATCATTAAGGCTGAGTGTGAGGCTGAGGCTGTAGCACCTACTCTAACCCTGGCAGGCTACTTTCAAAAAGGTGAGCTCTTGTTGCTATGGCAATTGGAGCTAAAGCCTGTACTCCAATCAGAAGGCCTGGGGCCGGGGTAGGGGTCCAGGAGTCACTGTTGCAAGTTGGACTGCAATTATATGAACCCCTGAACTCTACAGAACTCACAGAAATATGGTAAATTCCACCCTGGTTACATGACACAGTGCTTTCGCTATGAGTTTTGCTTATTGAGGTCATATAGAAATGTTACATATAGCACTTTCTGTGATCTTTAATTTCCAGGTTCAGAAACTCAAGTAGTAATTTTTTGCATGCTTGTAATAGTATCCATGGCTTCTTTGTGAGACCTAATTCCTAGTGCTCCCCTATGCCTCATCCATTCACGGTTCTCTAGAAGCCTATGCTTCTACTCCACAAAGCTATTATTTATTTACAGCTGTTTTAGAATAAAGTTTCTGATCCTAAATAGATGGTGCTTTTCTGCACTACAGTATGCCCCCTCAGCATCCCCACCCTTTCATATTGCTTACATTTGATGCTAGACTATGAAATTTCTCTCTCTTGCTCTTACTTTAGCTGATGCTAAAATTGTCAGTAATTGATCTGTCTTTGTGTTTATGGTTTTCACAAACTCACATTGATCATTCGTGCTCGAATCTTCAAAGAAGTGAACTGTCAGCAGTAGAGCAGTTGTCTCCATCTGTCAAGCTTAAGTATTTTGTTTTTACTCTTTGGCACCTTGGGAACTTTCTCTGCATGCCTTTTTTATGCAACCAGAGGAACTGAGGGCATCTCCCAATTTGCCTGTAAAGTTACATAAGTTTTAAATAAAAATCAGTGCACCCTATTATGTTGTTTACCTGCACTTATATTTCCCTTGATACAGGAGCTCAACCAAAATTTTTCTATTCATACACAATAAAATCATATACTGTAGTTGATTAGATTTGCCTTCTCCTTACAGTAACCGTATGTGGTAGAGAGAGAGCCTCCATTGCTCAGTTTCTGTTTCACGATCCTGCGCGCCACATGTGGCCTTTTTGTCACACTTTGCACAGCCCACCCCCTTGTCCATATCGATGTTCTTCAGTAGCAATTACTGCCGATAAGCTGCTGCATAAAGGTGGATTTTGTATCAGAATATTCAGGCTAGGGTTCTTTCTGATCTCCTCTAGGTTGTGTTCAATAATAAAAACCTAGCTGCAAGAATGTTGCATTCTGGTTCCTGAAAGTTTCACACTTAACAATGAAGGTTTCTAATATATCTTCATTGAGACTTACCCAAAGAACCTAACTCTATCTCTGTCCCCAACTATTCAAATTTGGGGAAACTTATACTTTTATATACATGGGTTGGGTGGCCCCATCGAGGTAGTAGCAAAAAAAAAAAAAAAAAGGTTAGTTTCACAAGATTTTGCATTCAGAGTATTAACCTTACTTAACCTTAGCTTCATTTAACTGCATCTTGACTGGTTGGGCTAATGTTTTATTGCTTAAAAATCTCTTCTTGAGGTATTTGTGTCATGCATACAACAAGTTTCTGTGGATTTTTACAGTAACAATAAATGGAAAACAGGCGTAGAAAGGAATCCAAAGAAATTAAAATAACATGTTAACAGTTGTAATGACTGTGCAATTAGAGTCTAAATTCCTGGCCCAGATATGTTGTTATTCAAAGGCCCCTGGAGTAAGGTAACTTTATCATTCAGCTGCCAACCTGAATCCCCTGATTACACTGATATGTAACTACTGGAAATGTTCAGTTGTCTTCTGTTAGGGTATTTCTAGGGATTTTGCTAGTGTAAGGTTTAACTTCTGTAGAAAGCGTGGAAGGTTGTTGTTATTTTTAATGAATGTGTGGCTCAGTTTACCTACCTCCTTTTGTACGGAGACTCAAAGGGTTAACTCCTGCTCAGAGTTCTCCACCCAGGAGACCAGAAAGAGAGGCAATGATCTAAAGTAGGGCCTGCTTAACTAAGCATGGAGAAGCTAAAAAGTAAGGTAAGATTCATGTGTACAGCCTTAGTTACTTCAACCCATATCTGACTTCTGTGTTCCTGTTGACACATCATACATTGTTTTTGAAAAGCCTGAAGTGTGTCACTGCATACATTTTCTGGTTACTAAGATCCCAAATACTTAGTCCTGCCATGAGCGCAGGGGACTGGATTAGATGACCTCTTGCGGTCCCTTCCAGTCCTACAATTCTATCTTTCTAAAGAAAGAAGACTCTTTCAGGGAACCAAACCTGGCCCTGCTGCAGGAGCCGCAGTGTGAAACAGGGATGCTGAAGCCTAGGGACCCAGTATGAGAATGGCAGAGTCACAGGACTCCCCCTTTAATGAAGCAGAGGTCCAGGACTTATCACCAGGAAGGGTGCACTCATGAGAGATTGCAGAAGAGTACAAAGAGTATTGTGTTCTGTGACACTTTTTGATTGGTTTCAGAGTAGCAGCCGTGTTAGTCTGTATTCGCAAAAAGAACAAGAGTACTTGTGGCACCCTAGAGACTAACAAATTTATTTGAGCATAAGCTTTCATGAGCTACAGCTCACTTCATCGGATGCCACAAGTACTCCTTTCCTTTTTGATTGGAATTTCTCAAAGTGAATTTGTTTTAACTCATGATATCATATACTACTTGCATAATCTTTCTAACCCCTTTTCTTAGCTCTCCTGCAAGAATTAGCCATGTTGATGGTATGAAAAATACCTCTTAATACTCTCAGAAGAGATAAAATGCAACTCCTTTTAAAAAATTGTGAGACTGTTCTATTTTACACATCATGCCAAAATCACTGACGATAGAAGTTAAGCACCAATAAGATTTTACTTGCAGCATTCTTTTATTTTGTTTTAAAAAACCCCAACAAATTGGATAAAATTTCTGTCCCACAGACTCTGGTCTTGATTTCATTAAAGCCTATGTTTAAGCCTTTGTTTTCACTGATTAAAAATTATGTTCTGGTATTAACTAATAGCCAAGATGTTGTTATCACTGGTTCTGGATGTAATAAAAACAGTGACAAGATAAAAAATGACTCTTGACTTTAGTAAAATAAACTGTAAAACATTACAAAACAAATTCAGTTGAAAAGTGGGTAAGGCATGAAATATAGATCACTTCCCCAACACTCAGCAGCAGTGTGCCAAGTTCAGAGAGAGACAAGGTGAGTGCGATAATATCTTGTATTGGACCAACTTCTGTTGGTGAGACAGACCAGCTTTCAAGCTTACACAGAGCTCTTCCTCAGGTCAGGGAAATGTACTCAGAGAGTCACAGCTAAATACAATACGGAACAGATTGTTTAGCATAAATAGTTAACACAGACAGGTCAGCCCTTACTTACAGACAGCCCCCCAACCTGAAGCAAATACTCACCAGCAACCACACACCACACAACAGAACCACTAACCCAGGAACCTATCCTTGCAACAAAGCCCGTTGCCAACTGTGTCCACATATCTATTCAGGGGACACCATCATAAGGCCTAATCACATCAGCCACACTATCAGAGGCTCGTTCACCTGCGCATCTACCAATGTGATATATGCCATCATGTGCCAGCAATGCCCCTCTGCCATGTACATTGGCCAAACTGGACAGTCTCTACATAAAAGAATAAATGGACACAAATCAGACGTCAAGAATTATAACATTCAAAAACCAGTCGGAGAACACTTCAATCTCTTTGGTCACTCGATTACAGACCTAAAAGTGGCAATTCTTCAGCAAAGAAACTTCAAAAACAGACTCCAACGAGAGACTGCTGAATTGGAATTATTTGCAAACTGGATACAATTAACTTAGGCTTGAATAAAGACTGGGAGTGGATGTGTCATTACACAAAGTAAAACTATTTCACCTTTGTTTATTTCCCCTCCTACTGTTCTTGTAAAGTGCTGGAAATGGCCCACCTTGATTATCACTATCCGCTCTCCTGCTGGTAATAGCTCACCTTTGCTGATCACTCTTGTTACAGTCTGTATGGTAACACCCATTGTTTCATGTTCTCTGTGTATATAAAATCTCCCCACTATATTTTCCACTGTATGCATCCAATGAAGTGAGCTGTAGCTCACGAAAGCTTATGCTCTAATAAATTTGTTAGTCTCTAAGGTGCCACAAGTACTCCTTTTCTTTTCACAAATTTCAAGGGACCATTCAAGTTGAAGTGGCCTGTTAACACCCCTCCAGCTATGGGGGTTGGGAGGTGATGTTGGGGAGGAAAGGAACGGTAAAAAAGGTTCAGAAAGTAATACTTTTCAGCTCCCAAGCAATTTTTGATCTCTTTAAACTAGTCATGCTCTACCTCTCCCACTTAGGCCATAGCTATGCTTGAGATACCTTACAATGGCACGGCTATACCGATGCAGCTGCGTCACTTTAAGATGTCCCATTTAGCTGCTCTGGGCCGACAGGAGAGAGCTCTCCCATCAACATAATTAAACCACGCCAACATAGCACTGTCCACAGTGGTGCTTCTGTTGGTGTAAATTATGTCACTCGGGGTTGTTTTTTCACACTCCTGAGTGATGTAATTTATTCTGACAAAAGTGCTGGTGTAGATATAGCCTTAGATTTGAGAAAGAAATACTGCCATTACACTTTAAAGCCTACCTGATGACAAGATCCCATTACTGGGTCTCTCTATATTAAACATGGAACATATTGCAGCTAATGATGTGTTCTGGAGACATTTTTAAAAAACATGGATCTCCTTGAAGAATTTAAACACAGATAAGTTTGTTACAATAGAATTTCCACTTAGCTTTTTTAGCTGCTTTGATTGCAGGAGGATGGAGAACGTCGCTCACTCAGATATGGCTAGCATCTTCAGACCAGACCATGTTACTGTAAAGGATCACCAAGCTCTGTTTTTCAGTTTTCCCAATTTCTTCCTTATCAGTTGAATCTAATGTCAAGTTGACCCGTCCAAGAGCAGCAACTATCTGGATTTCCTCCTGTAAGTGAAATACACCACTCATTGGCCCCTCTGCGGCCCTTTCACAGAATGAAATGTAATGTTTCTTGACCTGCCAAACAGGGAAAGAAGAATGCAAATCAGCCTGCCTGTTGATTGTGGATCCTGTTGTCTCATGACAGGCTGCTTTGCCTTACCGTATAAGGGGCAAATAGTATGCACCAAGACAATTCTAT
Source organism: Chelonia mydas (assembly GCF_015237465.2). NCBI lineage: Eukaryota > Metazoa > Chordata > Testudines > Cheloniidae > Chelonia > Chelonia mydas. The sequence goes on along the minus strand of NC_057852.1, from coordinate 72,439,691 downwards.
CAAATAACCTAAAACAGCCTCTGACAAGTCCAAACCAATATTAGGCATGAGATACCTGTTGCTGTCCATAAACAATCTTAGTTAATTCAGTAAACATATTGTTTCATTTCACACCAGAAGGAAAATCCAACTGTTTAACAATTCTTTACCACTTTCTCTGATGAAAACAGCAGGCTTGTAGTTTCTAAGGGCAAATCTACACTACAGTGCTATATTGGTGCAGCTGCACTGATGCAACTGCGCTGCTGTAGGGTGTCTGGTGAAAACACGCTATGCTGACGGGAGAGCACTCTCTTGTTGGCATAATTACTCCATCTCAGTGAGAAGCAGAAGCTATGCTGGCAGGAGAGCATCTCCAGTTGACACAGTGCTGGTGTGGACAGCACAAAACTTGCGTTGCTTGCAGGATAGGGGGGACTTTTGCACACCCCGAGTGACGTAAGTTAGAGCGACTTAAGCAGTAGTATAGACCTACTCTAAGTAACACATACCTCACATACCTCAGCTGTTTGTTTTGTCCAACCAACTTTACTTACTGACACATTCTTTTGTGTAGTGTGTTATAACTTCCTATTTCCCTTCCTCAATAGGTTCCACTTTTATTGAATGGAGGCCTTCTGTTAGTGGGTGTTGTCCTGTAACTGATATCTGTTTTTTTAAAAAAACAAACGTTTCAGTTGTGTGAGCAGCTGCTGTTCTCAACCCGTTCTACAGACATAGTGCGTACACTTCAAAGTTCAAATTCCCTTAGTAGGTTTAGTGACCCCACCCCACACTGCCCTGCCCATAAAAGTTACTCTTAGGAGTCATAAATCTTTGAGACAGCAACCTTTGCTGTCAGACTTTGCCCAACTGCTGCCTCTTAACCTGAATGTTCTCATTCTCCCATACAGCTTTCCAGACACCTTTTCTCTCCTCAATCTTTGCTTGGTGTCCCCTTCAAGTTCCCTACTTTTGACCCTTTGACCTTCACACTTGTCCTTGCTTTCTCTTTTGTTGTCCCCCATACTTATTTGAGTCCTGGGCTCAATGGCCCCTCCCCTTAGGCTGGGGGAGGAGCCTTTAGCTGTGGATAGGCTTTTAGCCGTCCATTTCCTGGAACCCAACAGGACCTTTTCGCTCCTCAAACTGTGTTGATCAGATCATCATCCGTTCATTCCATTCAATTTTCATAAACTTTCAGGTTTTGAACCTCAGATTCTTTGAAAATTTGAGCTAGATGACTGGGGCATGGGCCTCCTGCTATGTTTAAGTATAGTTCCTACTCTGTAGGCACCTTTATAGCCTTTTCCTGCCCATATAATTCATAGCTTCAGTTTTGGTTTCATTCATTGTATGACTTCAGATATTCCCTTTTGGGACCAAGTAAACTTGGTATAGAGACAGTTGTTTGTAAAATAGGATAAAATATAACCTGTAGAGAGAGATTTTTTGTGTGTCATCAGTGATCCCACGGATGTCATATTCTTTGTGGATTTTGTTAGCCAACAGTTATAAGGCCATGCAAATAACAAAGGTGAGAGACATTAGCCTACTCTTGTAACATGCTGTAAACTGAAAACATGTGAGCTTGAGTTATTAACCCCTGACTTGACAAAATGGAAAATAACAAAGAATCTGTTTCTTGCAAACCCTTTTAGTCTATGGTCTGTAAAAGACCATGCCCATTTACAGAATGGTATGCTTCAACTGCTCAATAATAGTTAGATATTTCACATATTTTGTATATATCTAGTCTCATCCATCAACAGATATTATGAAATCTAATCACAGCTACACATTTGAAACTGCTCAAATGGTCAAAACCTAATCTATGTACTAAAAATGTTGTTTGGTGAGCATATTAACAAAAAGCTGCAGTAAAAATTTAGCTGAAAACTTTCAGTATATGTATACAGCATAAACAAGGATCTCAAACTGCTGGAACACTGTTCATATTAATTGCTGCTCTTTTGGTACCAGTAATGATTGTTTGTGATTACTTGTAGTGGCTTGTTGCTTCACCATTTGAAATGCAAACCCTGTTTCCATATTAATAATGTTGTTGAACCTCACTCTGTTGCTTTTCTTTATAATTTAATTAGATAGTTTTCTAAGACCTGAAAAATACTTGTACTGTGCATCAGCTTATGCATTTTTTCATTGGTTGTATGGTAGTCTCACTTCCATATGCATAAGTATGCAATTAAATACTACACTGACAAGTGCCATACAAGAACCTAAAAGAAACCTATGTAGTTCAGTGTTCTGGATCTGTGATAGAAAATGAAATATTTGACTGTGTATCTCCACCTTGATGGTGTCTCTCAGGGTAACAAAGTGGATATTCTTAGTTTTAGCCAAGCCTGGACTTTCTTCTTTTGTGTCACTTCATCCTCCATCCATTTTTGACAATCCTTTATTTCCCATGAGGGAATTATTACATCTTCAATCCTTTGAAAAAGATCCTGGGGAGGAAAATCTTGATAAATGGTTCAATGAGTCACCAGTTCAGAAAGGAGAGGGTTTCTTGCAGGGAGCAGAGACTCAGCAGCAGCATGAGGGCATGGGGGAAGAGGATAATTGGATCCTATCTGTTCCCCAACTACATGTAGCCAGTACTTTAGGGACACATGGCCCCACGAGCATCCCTGTCCCTTCCCTGAGCACTATATTGTTGACTGGAGCCCTTTGTTGAACTCATGGGAGGGTGACTATTTAAGGATAAACTCATTTGTAGTAACAGCATGGGGAGGGAGCTAGCTGAACACCTTCTTTCCACTACCCCACCTGCAGAGACAGGAATTTGGAGGCACATGGAGCTGGCATCTTTACAGTGTAGGAGTCCTGATGATGTCAGCAGTTCTGTGTTCTGTGTGCTGTCTTTCAGTGTTGGGAGACAGACTTTGGAGTGATAAGGCCTATAACTGAGAGGGGTTAGGTTATGGGCTGACCAGGGTGACACCTCCAACAGCCTTGGTTGCAATGACATTAGAGTATAGGTTCCAGGATCAATGCGCCCTCTTGTATCTGACACCTGCAAGGATCTACCCTTGCCCCCTGGGTGCTGGAAGTGGCCTGGGAGAAACCTGAGGACAACGTGGCTTTCCAGCCTCCCCGTGGAAGCAGAATCTTAAGGGAGGGAGCGTAAGCCAGAGTGGGTGGGTGAGGCAGGTGGTACGATCATGTCAAAGTGTTTATTGATATAGTTGTTTCTTTGTTAAAGCAATCTAGACTATAAACTCTTCAGGACAGAGTCTGCCTCACAGAGTGTTTTTGTGAAGTGCCCAACACAATAGGGAGCTGATTTGACTGGGGTTTCTAGTTTTCACTGTGATATGACTAGTAATCACTACTTGCTAGGTAAAGAAGTGATTGGGGATAGTCTACACGGAAAGGAGAAAGCAACCAAATGCAACATTGTAATTGAGCCTACCTGGTGGGGATGCTGTGAGTATCATGGTGCACCAAACTCCTTTAGGTATGTGGTAGTATGCCGGGTGTACAAGGAGCTCAGATGCAAACATGGAGGCACTTCAGATGCTAGGCACTTGGAGGCCCTACAACCTGGTGGATCCCCTACCCACTACGCACTCACCTGCATTGCTAGAAGGAAACAGTAGATCAGTTCCTGGAGGGCACAAAAGGAGAAAAGGATAACTCTGCCCCACGGTGGCTCCTCAGGCCTAGTTCCTATAGTGCACTCCCTAGCTTAGTCCATCCCTTCATTGAGGACAACTTACTAGTGGGGTAGATTCCAGTACCAGGGTTCAGTTCCATTAGCTGTGCTTTCTTTGTGAGTTCCTCTGCATTGTCCTTCAGTTGTCTCTTCATACTCATTCCTGCACGCTTGCAGGTGGCTTCCCTGTATCCTTCTTCAGCTGCTGCTGGCCCTCTGCCAGAATGCAATGCAAACCTCATCTCTTTGTCTTGGTGTTCTCTCAATCTACACATACTTACACACAAACTAATTTCTGCAGGTTGTGAAGGAAGAAAGAGAGAGATTGTGATTTCTATTTTTAATGCAGGAAAGGTGCTCAGAGATACTGCAGCGATGGGAGCGATATAAGGATTGAGCTAGGCAGCTACAAAACTAAAACCAGCAGTTTCACCCCATCTCCAAACCAGAAAATAACTATCCAAAGATAAACCAAAGACAAATAAACCCTGCTTCCCCCATGGACACCATCACTGATTGTATCCCTCACTCCATAAGAGGCTAGGCATGCAGTCTTCCTTGAAGGGTCATGGTATTTCAGACCAAGGGGAGGAGTCCCTCTGTGAGACTACCCTGGTGACGGCATCCTCCCTTTTATATGAAGGGGATTCCATTGTGAATTCCTCTGTTGACTAAAGCTGTGGTATTAGCAAATGGGACAGAGAGGGTGATCCCTCCAGAGAGATGACCTTTCAGGTGGGGGGCTTCAACAGATTTAGGGAATTATAGCTCAAAAATCAACCTGTCAGCCAATGCAGAGCATGGAGCAGTGGTTCCCTATGTACCTAGCGCCATATACTGTCTACCAAGTGGACTGTTGCCTTCTTGACCAGCTCAGTTTCTAGATTTGTTTAATGCGCACACATTGAGCATGTAGACTCATAGACTTTAAGGACTATCATGATCATCACATTGCAGGTTATCTAGATGGGAGGTGCTAAAGACAGCTGACTGGAATTTTTTGGTCAAAAAATGAGGTTTTCCACTAAATCAAAACATTTTGGAAAATGTGTCTAATTTTGATTACTATTCCTGCAGGAAAAAATATTTTGAAATGAACAAATTTGTTTTGGAAAATTTTTGTTTCAGAATTCCAAAGTTGCCTTTCAACTTTTTCTTCATTTTTTTTATATTATTTTTACATCATTTCATAATATACACTACTATTGACAAGTCATTATAGGACAGAATAATGATTTAAAAAATAATAGAGTATTTCAACTAAAGAGCAGCTGCTGCTTAGTAATGATTTAAACATTTTGTCTTATTTTCTAGGTCAGTGTCTCCAGTTCATGTTGCAATGGAACTATTTAATACATTGACACAAGTTTCGGAAATCTGAAATGAAATTTTTCTGGAACTGGAATTTTTCAGAAATTCTGTTTTGCAGGAAAATTTGAAAATATTTGGTTTTGGGCTACACAGTGTAGGATAAAAAGAAAATTTGAAATTCCAAGGTTCAATCAGCTGCATTGCTAAAATAATGGATTACAGTAATAGGGTCCTCATTATAAAGAAATGCTTGCAAACTCAGGAAACACAAATGCTCTCTGGCATATCATTTCTTGGTATTCTGCAGTTTGCTCCTATCACCTCCCATGGCCTGTCTCCCCACCGTCCCTTTGGAGTGGATTCCACAACTGAGATACCAGAAGGAGCACAGAGACTGTCCTGAGTGCAGAGACTATAGCTGTCCTTAGTCCTTGTATGGGAAGCCTGGTGATGGTAGTGGTAGTGCTCCTTGAAACTCCCCACCATCATCACTAGCATCTCTGAAAGGGCTAGGAATATTCTGGGCCACTGTGTTTAATATTGTTGATCCTTTGGACCTGAGTGGCTAGTCAATTTTCAGAACCCTGGGGATGTTCCAGCTGGAAGTAGAAATTGATGGAGTCAATTATTTTTCTTTAATGCAGTTTTGTTTATTTACAAAGAATATACAAAGTCCCATGTCTCCAAATGCAGAAGGAACCAAGAACAAAAGGAGGAGTTTCTTAGCTTACAGCCCCAAGCTTCTTTTGACAACAGGCTCAAAAGCTATCTGCCTCCCTAGCTTTTTCCAGGGTCAAACTGTACCCAGAAACTACTCCTAAGCTTTCTTGTTTTTTTTCCCTCTGCCTCTCTCTCAGTTCTGTCTGTGTCCTCAGTTTTTGTATGTTCTTTCACATACCCCTACCCAAAACAATACCCAGCCCAAAAGCTCCTGGGCAGCTTCGCTCATACCTTTTGTCTTAGGTGGGGTTGGGACCAAAAGCACCCCTGTATTCACACCCTACATGCCATTCTAATAATCTTTGTACAAAGCATGCCTTGTGAGGTATCATTTGAAAACTAGTCACTCTCTGGTCAATAATACTATGGTGAAATGTATGTAGCAATACTATATATAAAGTTATGAATTCCCCCTCTGTGACGTTATTAGCACATGTTCAGCAACTTTGGCCTAGGCAGGGCTCTCTGGTTTTGAACAGGTCCATACTAAACACAGGAATGTGTGTTTACTTCAGTTTTCATATATGTAGTAAACAGGTGTGATGTTCCCCTGGTGTTATCTGGACTGGTGATCTGCTGGGTCACTCCAATCCTCAACTCTGGGAGCCAGCCTTACCCTGCTCTTCTGTGAGAACCCCCACTCCCAGGCTTTTCACACACAGCCTCTAGCATGTAAGCTGCTCCTAGCTATGTGAGTGAGTATTTTTGGACAGCCGCAGCTTGGATTGTGCAACCGGATGACACTAGCAAATATCTCCAGTCCCAGACACAACCCTAGGAACCTCTGTCTTGCAGTGTCCAGTTATGCCCACTGGATGCTGTAAGCTTATATGAGTTCGTCAATTTAACAAAGAAATTGATATGTACCAGGCTTGTTATCGCAAGGGGAGTCTCTGACATGCTTCAAACCAAATGCACTGCTTCAGGTAGAACAAACAAACAAATTTATTAACTACAAAAGATAGATTTTAAGTGATTATATGTCAAAGCACAAGAAGTCAGATTTGGGCAAATAAAATCAAAGCAAAACACATTCTAAGCTGATCTTAACACTTTCAGTGCTCTTACAAACTTAGATGCTTCTCACCACAGGCTGGCTGGTTGGCCTTCAGCCAGGCTTTCCCCTTTGATCAGTGCTTCAGTCACTTGGTGGTGGTGTCTATAGATGGAGGTGGAAGGGAAAGGAAGAGCATGGGAAACGTTTCTCTCTTTTATCATGTTCTTTCTTCCCCCTTGGCTTTGTCCCCCGCTTCAGCATCAGGTGAACATTACCTCACCGTAGTCCCAAACTGACCGGGGAAGGGGGGTGACTCACTCGAGAGTCCAACAGATCCTTTGTCGCTGCCTAGGCCAGTGTCCTTTGTTCCTGTGAGGTTGGGCTGGGTTTGTCCCATACATGCCCTAATGAGGTGTGAACTGCCCCTCTGCTCCAAGACAGTTTTGCCTCGGCTTGTTTTAAGCCATGAGGACACATTTGCAGCCTCATAACTATATACATGAAATTACAACCTATAACATTACTATAATAACAATGCTCAATGCATCATGAGCCTTCTGAAGACACCCAACATGACAAACTTTGTATTGTGTACCACACAATCATAATATGAGGATGAAAATGGGGCTGCAGGGTATTCCCCCGAGGTACAGAGTGTCACAACAGGGTCCTCAAGACTGCAGGGGGAGGAGATGGCAGGAAAGAGAACAATTTGCACTTTAGCAAACACAATTGGGGGAAGAAAGAACATGGATCTTCCTTTATCACTAGATGCCATATTGCCCTTCCTCACTGTTTGGATAAACTTTATTTGGAGGGGTAATCTTCAGAAGAATCCACTTCACAGGGTCACTGGACTATAAAGGAAAGGGGCAGAAAAAAAACGGTTATTCACCTCTTGTAACTGTTCTTCTTCGAGATGCATTGCTCATGTCCATTCCAATAGGTGTGTGTGCGTACTGCATGCACGATCGCCGGAAGCTTTTCCCAGCGGTACCCATCGGGTCAGCAGTGGAGACCTCATGGCGACGTATATATGACCCTGCTGCCCCGCCGCCCGTTCAGTTCCTTTTTGCCGGAAGACTCCGACAGCGTGGAGGCGGGCGGGATTTGGAATGGACACAAGCAACATATCTCGAAGAACAACAGTTACAAGCGATAAGTAACCGTTTTTTCTTCTTCGAGTGATTGCTCATGTGCATGCCAATAGGTGACTTCCAAGTGGTTGCCCCGGAGGAGGGGTCGGAGTTCACCTGACTGTCGATCGGAGGACAGCCAAACCAAAAGCAGCAGCATCCCTCGCCTGCTGGGTAATGGCATAATGGGAAGTGAAGGTGTGGACTGAAGACCATGTTGCTGCCTTGCAGATGTCCAGGATCGGGATCTGTGCCAGGAAAGCTGCGGACATCGCTTGCGCTCTGGTGGAATGCGCTGTAATAGGTGGAGCTGGAATTTTAGCCAGGTCAAAGCACGTCCTGATGCAGGACGTGATCCATGCTGAGATTCTCTGTGATGAAATAGGAAACCCCCTCATCCTTTCTGCAATTGCAGTAAAAAGCTGTGGTGATTTACAGAACGGTTTTGTGCATTCAATGTAAAAGGCTAAGGCCCGTCTAACATCTAAGGTGTGAAACATACACTCCCTGCTGGTGGCATGGGGTTTAGGGAAGAACACAGGCAAGAATATGTCCTGATTCCCATGAAACTGGGAGGCCACTTTGGGCAAAAATGCAGGGTGGGGACGTAGCTGCACCTTGTCTTTATAAAACACGGTGTATGGGGGTTCGGAAGTCAGGGCTCTGAGCTCGGACACCCTCCTCGCAGAGGTTATAGCTACTAGGAAGGCCACCTTCCAGGACAGATAGGAGAGAGGGCAGGTAGCCATAGGCCCAAAGGGGGTCCTCATGAGAGAGGATAGGACCAGGTTTAGGTCTCGGAGGGGGCGGGCGGGGGGGAGGCAACGGGCTGACGTATATGTAGATAAAGTCTGTCAAGGCCCTTAAGGAACCTGCCCACCATAGGGTTACTGAATGCTGATCCCCCGCCCAGCATTCCAGGGTGGAAGGCTGAAATGGCCGTCAGGTGTACCCTTAGGGATGATATCGCCAACCCTCGGCTCCTGAGGTCCAAGAGGTAGTCTAGGACAAGGGGAACTGGGGCTATTTGTGGTTCAGATCCTCTTTGTCGGGACCAAATGGAGAAACGCTTCCACTTGGCCAGGTACGTGGCTTGAGTGGAGGGTTTTCTGTTTCCCAACAGGACTTCCCTGACTGAGTTCGAGCACTAAAGTTCCAAAGGGTTCAACCATGGAGTTTCCACGCTGTGAGGTGGAGAGACTCCAGGTTGGGGTGCTGCAGCCAGCCGTGGTCCTGCGAAATTAGGGATGGGAAGATGGGGAGCACTATTGGTGTGACCACTGAAAGGTTCAGCAATACAGTGAACCAGTGCTGGCGGGGCCACGCTGGTGCTATCAGGATCAATGAGGCCCTGTCCTGGTGAACCTTGAGGAGCACTCTGTGTACGAGGGGGAACGGTGGGAAAGCATACATCAGGTGCCCTGCCCAAGATAGGTGAAAGGCGTCCGCAATGGAGCCCGGGCTGTGGTTCAGGAAGGAGCAGAACCTCTGGCACGTCCTGTTGCCCCGTGTGGCGAACAGGTCTTTATGGGGAAAAGCCCCACTTCTGGAAAATTGAGTGCATCATATCCGATCTGAGGGACCACTCGTGTCCCTGGAACGAGTGGCTAAGGCGGTCTGCCAGCTCGTTCTGCACCCCAGGAAGGTATGATGCCTGCAGGTGGATGGAGTGTGTGATGCAAAAATCCCACAGGGCAAGGGCTTCCCAGCAGAGGGGAAAGGAGCGAGCACCACCCTGTTTGTTTATATGAAACATTGCTGCAGTGTTGTCTGAGTGCTGATATGCACCTGTCCCAGAGATGGCTCTGAAATGTCTGGAATGCAGGCGAACTGCTCTCAACTCTCGGACATTGATGTGCAGCAACAGCTCTGTCTGGGACCAGAGGCCTTGGGTTCTGACACTGCTCAGATGAGCTCCCCAACCGAGCGCCGAAGCGTCCGTAACCAGGACAATCGGCGGTTGGGGCTTTGCGAAAGGTACTCCCGCACAGACCATCTAAGTTTGGAGCCACTAGTGGAGGGAGCTGAGTATTCGCAGGGGGAGGGTCACTATTGAGTCCAATGGATCCCTGCCCTGCCTGTGCACCGATGCTAGCCACGCTTGTAGAGGTCAAAGGCGGAGCCTGGCGTGTTGCACCTCATATGTGCAGGCAGCCATATGTCCCAGAAGCCCCATACAGTTTGGTTGGAAAACGAAGGAGGGTATGAATAATGTCCACAATTGCTTTGAAGTGTAGCTCTGGGAGGAACGCCCTCACGACCGTAGAGTCCAGGGGGGCTCCAATGAACTCTATCCTTTGAGTGGGGGTCAGGATAGACTTGGATTCATTCAATATAAGGCCCAGCCTGAGGAATGTGTCCCTGACCAGGGATATGTGCTGCGCTACCCTTGTTTGGGATTCTGCCTTGAGAAGCCAGTCGTCCAAGTATGGGAAAACCTGGACCTGACGCCTGCAGAGGAACACTGCCACTACCGCCATACACTTGGTGAATACCCGAGGAGCGGTGGAAAGGCCGAACGGAAGCACCCTGAACTGGTAGTGATGGCCACTGACTACAAACCTGAGAAAACGCCTGTGGGAAGGGATAATTGAAATATGGAAATACACGTCCTTCAAGTCGAGGGCGGCATACCAGTCACCCGGCTCCATTGAGGGAATGATGGTGGCCAGAGAGACCATGCGAAACTTCACCTTTTTTATGTATGAGTTGAGGTCTCGCAGGTCCAGGATAGGCCGAAGCCCTCCCTTGGCCTTGAGGATAAGGAAGTAAGGGGAGTAGAACCCCTTGCCCCTGAATTCCTGAGGGACCTTCTCTATCATCCCTAGTGCTAGGAGTGACTGAACCTCCTGTAAAAGAAGTTGCTTGTGAGAAGAGTTCTGAAGAGGGGTGGGAGGGCGGTAGGAAGCAGAATTGGATAGAATATCCTGCCCCTACTGTGCTGAGGACCCAGCGATCCGACGTGATCTGAGCCCAAGCCCAGTAGAAGTGGGAGAGTCGGTTCACAAAGGGACGGGAAGGATCCGGTAAGGCGGCTGGTGCGCCATCCCCGTGCGTAACTTCAAAAGTTAGGCTTAGGGCCAGGGAGCTGTTTAGTCGAACCCTGGCCTTGGCCTGAAGAAGACTGTGGGCGCCTCCTTCAAGGTGGGTCCAATCTAGGGGGTCCTTGGTAGAAGTGAGATGGGGGCCGAGGCCTAAAAGGTCTTCTCGGAGGTGCAGGGGTGTGCAGCCTAAGAGATCTCCACCTCAAGGATTCACAGGCCATGCTGAGTAAACGTTTGTCCGTATTTTGGGCAAACAGGCCCTCACGGTCAAAGGGAAGGTCCTGTATGGTATTTTAGACCTCGGGAGGGATACCCTAGACCTGGAGCCATGCACAACGTCTCATAGTGATGGCGGTGGCCATAGTTCCAGCTGCCGAATCTGCTGCATTGAGGGCTGCTTGAAGAGGAGTTCTAGAGACCACCCTGCCTTCCTCCAGGAGGGCTCTGAACTCCCTACATGAATCAGTCGGGATAAACTCCTGGAACTTGGCCAACACCTACCAGGAATTAAAGGCCTAGCACTGCCTGTTGGTTAGCTATTCGAAGCTGAAGACCCACAGTTGAATAGACTTTATGGCCGAAGAGGTCCAGCTTCTTTACGTCACATGACTTAGGAATGGAACCCGGTTGACCCTACCGCGCCTTATGATTTACTGCGTCTACGACCAATGTACCCGGTTGGGGGTGTGTAAAAAGGTGCTCACAGCCCTTTTGTGGCACAAAGTAGCGTCTCTCAACACCCTTAGCCGTCGGTGGTATAGAGGCTGGAGTCTGCCAAAGCACATTGGTGGTGGTCTGGATAGAGACTTTATGAGGGGCAATGCAACCCTGGAGGGACCCTCTGGGGTGAGGATATCTACTATGGGGTCTAAGTCCTCAGCAACTTCCTCCGCCTCCTAAGTAGGTCCTGGTGGCCCTTGACATCCATTGGTGGTAAAGCGGTGGACGTGCCTGCCACAGCCTCATCAGGCGAAGAGAAGGAAGATGTTCCCGGAACCAGGTCCTCCTGCCCCTCCGGGTGTCTAGAGGCCGGACATGGTAACTCAGGAGCCCTGACAACGATCGGCTGAGTGGCCTCTACTATCAGTGAAGTGGGAGCTGTGGCTGACTGCGGCTGATAGACAGTCACATCCTGTGTCAGGTCCTCCAGTGCCCTAGGGGAGCGGTGTGCCATCGATGACGCTGATGGAGGGGCACGGGGCCCTGATACCACCGACACAGGTCTAGAACCTTGGCCTTGCACCTGATGATAGGCCCAGGGGGTCCAAAAGAGACATTGTACTGGGCCCTGCCACTGGGGTAGCCAAGTGGCTACCGGCGCGGCTTGCTCCCCTGGCCGATGGTGCCGGAAACGATGTTGGGACCGAGATCGGTAATGACTGCATCGGGACTGTGAAGATTCGGCCTCTGACTCTGACGAATACTCTGACGCTGACCACGGTGAAGCGGAGCCCAACGGTGCTGGAGAACGGTAGCGAGGGGACGGAGACTGGCACCGTAGCATCATGGCTTTACCACAGTGCTGGATTAATGGCGGTGCTGGCATCGGTGCCGGCATCGCTGTCCCCGATGGTGCCGTAGCCATCGGAACCGCCATCATTGGTGCCGCTGTTATCGGTGCCGCCATCATCGGTGCTGCCGACATCGGTACCAACATCATGCTGAAGTCATTGGTGGTATAGTGGCGCTCCTCGGTGCCGGGCACACTACTACAGTTGGCACCGATGCTAGTAGCTGAGTCTGCAGGCCCGGATCTTGCACATGCGGGGCTGGGTACTGCGATGTTATATCAATGAGGTCGTGGGCCGCCTCATAGGTGTCCGGAGTGGAGGGGAGGTTGAGCTCTTCCTCCAGTTCCCCACGGGTAGGAGACTCCATACCCGCCGGACTCAAGGTCTCTGCAGCCGGGGCCGAGGCTGACAGTGTTGGCTCTTGAGGGCCTTGACGGGGGTGTTCAACCAGAGGACTCACCCCACTGTGATCGCCCTTCGGCTTCCTGACAGGGGAACGACCTCTGTCCGGCTTCTTTTTCTCATGTGACACCGGAGACTGGGGTCGGCGCTGATGCAAGGCACTGGCCTTGCATGCCAGGAAACGGTGCTGGTGGCTCCTTGCTGGGTCCTTCCTTGGTGCTGGGACATCCCGCATTGAGGGCGGCACACTACGTACCAAGGAGACCGGCGCCGGTCCCGTCTGCGGCTGAAGGGCCAACTCCCTCAGAAGGAGTTTTAGGCGGTAGTCCCGCTCTTTCTTTACTCTGGGTTTAAAGCCCCCGCAAATAGGGCACTTATCTGTTTGATGGCCCTCGCCGAGACACTTGAGACAATTGGTGCGTGGATTGCTTGTGGGCATAGGCTTCCCACACCTCTCGCACGGTTTAAACCCCTGCGGCCAAGGCATGCCCGAGTAGAGCAAAGGTGGGGAACCCCCTGGGAGAACAATAACTACAACTATTAACTTGAATAACTATCTACACTGAAGACAAAGGTAATCACTAGGCTAAGTAACTTGCCTAGAGCAAACACTAAGCTGTTCCAACGACCGTCATGGGCGGTAAGAAGGAACTGAACGGGCGGCAGGTCGGCAGGGTCATATATACGTCACCATGAGGGCGCCACTCTAGGGGTCTCCACTGCCGACCGGACGGGTACCACAAGGGAAAAGCTTACGGCAATCGTGCATGCGGCGTGCGCACGCACCTATTGGAATGCACATGAGCAATCACTTGAAGAAGAACCCCAAGATTCATACATGCTGGTACTAGGGGTGCTGGGGGTGCGGTAGCACCGCCCTGGCTTGAAGTGGTTTCCATCATATACACAGTTTACAGTTTGGTTCAATGGCTCTTAGCATCCCCACTATACAAACTGTTCCAGCACCCCTGCAAAGATCTCTGTCCTTCACCTAAGATGACAAAGGCAGCAGCATCTTTAGGCCTCTAGGAGTGACCCTGACCACGGAAAGGGTCAGTCACCGTTTTGCTAGAAGACTGTGGGTGAGAAAAGCCATATTAAACAAAGACTTGAACGAAAGCTTTGCCAGAAGCTGGGAATGGGCAACGGGATGGATCTCTTGATGATTACCTTTTCTGTTCATTCCCTCTGGGGCACCTGGCATTGGCCGCTGTCAGAAGACAGGATACTAGGCTAGATTGGCCTTTGGTCTGACTCAGTATGGCCATTCTTATGTTCTTATTAAGTTTTAGACTTTGACAAGTGTTTTCACTTTTATTGTCTTATAACCATTTCTAACTTTTGTCTCTTATACTTGAAGTCACTTAAAATCCTGTCTTCTTTTGTGAATAATCTCATTTTATTTTTAATCTAAACCAATCCAGAGCTGTATTTAAACTGAACTGTTTAGTAACTACAGTTAAAATAACTAACAAACAGTTGAATATTGACTCCATACTGGGGCAATTAACCTTAATATATGAACTGACTGGGCGATGGCTGGACAGTGCAGAACACACATTTTTGGGAAAACCTGGCTTTGGGAGTGTGTTAGAGTCACCCTGCAACTAGTAACCATGTCTGGTGGAAACCTGTTTACGACTAGTGTATTGTTGGCAAGCTGCTGGACAAGGGCTGCACCTATACACACTCAAGGTGTGACCTTCATGCTGTAAGCTGTTTGTGAGTGGCCCAGGCTGGGAGCTACAGCAGCAAAGCATTACGAGGCACCCACATTACGAGGCACCCACCAGGGGAAGCTGGTGCCATAACCCCTCACTGGTCTGGATTGCACCCAGAATGTGACGGCTTGATGTTTCGTGTTATGTTAATTGAACAGTAAGGTCCAGCCTACCAACCTCAAAAGGGTTTTAACCCAACCCATGAAAAGGTTTCACCCAGCTAATAACAATATATAATATTGCTTTCAACATAGCTTATCTTAAAGACACCAAGCAAAGCTAAAATAAAATGAAATTGGAAACCTTTTTAATGTTCTTGTCCTACTGCCTATATTTACATTCTGCATCCTGACCTGATGACGAGATATAAAGTAACAAATAGAAAACCAAGAACTTTTGAATTATGTTAGTCAACTTACACTTTAGTCTTACTGAAAATGACACTCTGGCTTCCAAAATGATAGCTGTATGAATTTTGGGCTGTGCCTACACTTGAAGCTAGTAGTGTGATTCCTAACTCACATAGACATATCTGTTCTAACTCTTATCAAGCTAGAGCACTAAAAGTAGTAGTGTAGCTGTGATAGCCTAGGCAGAGACTAGATGCCCCAAATACAAACCTACCTGGAATCTGTGGCTAGGCTATTTATTTTAGCATGCTGGCCTGATGAGAACTAGCAAGTATGTCTACGCAAGCTGGGAATTACACCCCTAGCTCCAAGTGTAGACATAGTCATATTGCTAATAATGTTATGATGGAAAGTTTACAGTATAGCGATTTCTAGCCCCGTATCTAATAAGATTCTAGTTGACTTCAGTGGGTTTTGGACCAGGACCCATGCTACCTATATTTTCAGTGACCACACACTCACTTTGGGTCTTACTACACAGTGGTTTTTAGCCTACGAAGTTGTGCAAAGAGGGACTGACCAACTTCATTTCTCATGTGGTCCAGAAGTACGGTGAGAAGCGGGGCATGTGTTCCTCTTCCCTCCATCTTCAGACAGGCATATGTTCCTCTTCCCACTCCAACTCTCATCACATTCCCCACACATGCCCTTGCCTGCAAAATGCTTTCAAAAGCCTTTTTTGTAGAGTGTCTGCATCTGATACAATGTTCAGATAAGCCTGTCTTGTATTTTATACAAGTCCTTTCCTCAGGCTGGGAGTTCCTGACAATACTGAGGATAGAAACTTTAGCTATCCTATGTTCTACTTCAGGCCATGTTGTTTATCTTAAAACTGATGTCTAATTGTTTGGGGGTGGTTGGTTTTTTTTTTTTGAGGTGTCTAAAATGGCTTAATGTTCTTTTAATAACTGTCCTTTGTTGCCAGTTGTTCTCTTGCCAAGCTTAGTTCCTCTGATCTTAACAACTCCCGCCTCCTTTGGGATCCGGAGCTAATTTTTGCAGCTGTCTTGCTATTCACGAATTCTCTTCATTTAAAGCAGTGATTCAGGGATATTTGTTAAGTACTACACAATTGAACTCCCTTTAAAGGCTTAGGGCCAGATAACTTCGTTATTGGATTGGCTAAAATGACAGTTAAGATAATCAATTTTTTCCTCCTCAGCTGGCTGCTAATATTTTTAGTTGGGTTTTGATTATAGGCACCTTTTGTGCCTGTTAGAGAAGCAGCAATCAGTTATTTTAATGGGCGCTTGTAGTCTTTCTTGTCACCTATTATTTTTAAAGGGCTTGAAAACCAAAGCTTGCTTCATTGAAGCTTCAGAAGAGTGCTACAATAAACAAACGCTACCCAAAACAAATTGTGCCAAATTAATCCCTGGTGAAACTCCACTGACTTCAGTGGAATGTCAAGTATTAATTTATTGAGAATAATTTTTTAACCACAGCCCTGTGTAAGTGAAATGTGTGTGAGGATATACATATAAAAGAATAAAAAATGGGAAAGAAACAAAAAATATCATTCCTTGCCTGCCTGAAAGAAAATGAACATACATTAGCAAAAAATACCTTGAAAAGACGATTGACTATTGTCATCTACACAGCATGAGCAATCAATTGCTGCATTGCATGTTCAGATTGGTTCAGTAGGCAAAAAATTCTATTACCAACAAAATGGATACAATTTCTATCTTATAGATAGAAGTTGGAACTATTTACTGTCTGTTGAGGTGATTTCTGTTGTTATTCATCTTCAGCTGCAATGGAGTTGAATAAGCATGTTTCAACCAATCTAATGAAGTAAGGACATGACAAGAAGAATCATCTTTGATGTACTTAAATAGCTAAGTCAAGCAAAAATAATAAAAACACTGGGTAAAATCCCAGCTCCATTGAAATCAATGGGAGCTTTGCCATTGACTTCAGAAGGGCCAGGAATTCTCCGACAGAGCCTGTCTCAGCTTTCACAGAGAATATACATAGGTGTGACACCATTACTTCAGTGAAGATACTCCCAATTTACACCATTGTTAGATCAGAATCAGACCCCTACTATCTTTATCAGCTCCTTTGTTTCTACTTTATATTATGTGGGCTAGTGTGTATGTATAAAATGTCAGATATATTGAAGTGTGTATGTCCATATCTCCTTCCAGTGGCTGAGCCACTGAGGATATCAGCCCTAACATTGCTATAGCTAACAGATTCTCTTTCAGTGATAGAGGCTTGTGTTTTTTGGAGAAGATGCTGAGTTTTGTCCCTGCTGATGATCACAAAGTCCATGGGGTCATGGCATGTGGAACTACAAACAGTTATGAATTCCTATGAAGCCACATAATTGTTATACCTGCTTACTCATGAAAAAAACTTTTCACGTTCTTCATCCACTTGACAGAGCAGGTCATTCTAATACAGTTTCTTACCATCTTGCAAGTCTTAGGGTGGGGAAAAAAGCAAAAGAAACAACAACAAAAAGACAGGAACATGCAAAGCACCTTATTTGTGTTTCTGGTCTGTTTAGGTCCAGTAAAGAATAGAGACAACTGTAAATTATTTTTATTACTAAGTCTGAAAAACCCCCTATATAAATAAATTACAATGATTTGGATGTGTGTATGTGAATATTTATTTGTTTTTCCTAAAGTTAATTAAGTATTTTAGGAAAAATTGTCAGTGTGGCCACCAGCAATAGTTGGTGGCCACACCCCGAGGCCACCAAAAAATGTGTTGTTAGAACCCCTGTAGCAATGTATACAAGGCAAATTGAAAAAATAAATACTGTGATTTCTGAGAGGTATTTATTCATTCAAATCAAGGTAATTTTTTGGAGATGGTACTTTAACAATTTTTTCCTTTTGTGTCCCATAACTTAATACAATTGAATATAAAACAGGACAGGCGAATAATTTTTATTCCGTATTTCAAGATCTGCATTACAGTCTAGTAATTTACAGGCATGTGCTCTCTGTAAATCCTTTAGGATTGACACTGAAATGTTATTTTAATGAATCAAGTTTATCAAAGCTTTTACAGCCATGATTAATTAAGATCTAAGCCAACTATTTTAGTCTAGTCAGCACAGAATGTATGCTTGCATTTTATTCATTATAAAGTATATATTATTGGTCATAGTCCAGTATATAATACCTTAAATGCACACACCTGAAAAATAACATTTTCCCACAATTTCAGAAAGATTTAACAAATTACAGTAATCATTTATTGTACTGTCAACTCCCATGGAATTAGACAACTTTGTCTTACCTGTTAATTGGTCATAATTGATATAGATTGCCAGTGGCTGGCATTGCCTACTTGCTGACTGGAGTGGGAATATGCCAATTTCTCTCACTGAGCACAAGTGGCGCCTTGTGAATGTCTGGGTGCCTTTTAAATTTTCCTCTGTTGAGGGAACAGGGGGAGCGAGCCAAAAAAAAGGCGCCACCCGCTGCAGCGCTTTTACTCACCTGGCGGCGCTCCAGGTCTTCGGCAGCACCTCGGCGGCGGGACCTTCAGTCACTCACTCACTCGCTCCGGGTCTTCGGCGGCACAGCGGCGGCGGGATCTTCAGTGCCGAAGACACCCGGAGCAGGTGGTGCCTTTTTTTTTAATCACTCGCCCTGTTCCCTCCACCTGGCTATGTGGCTGCAGAGAATATCTGTTTTGGGTGGTGTGAAATAGTAAACCTTGCGGGTACACTCAGGAGCAGTGTGGTGGACAGTCCTAGAAGAATGGAAGAAAAGGATCCTTGCAGGAAAGGGTGTCTAACTCACTGATATGTCTGGAAGAGGAGATGGCTGTTACATAGGTCACTTTGATTGTAAGAAAGCAAATGAAGCTTTTGAGAAGTTCGAAGAGGGCTTTAAACCCGACACTGAGTCTCCATTTTGTCACTAGATACCTGGTAAATTCAGTGTAGGTGTGTCATAAATATAAAGGGAAAGGTAACCACCTTTCTGTATACAGAACTATAAAATCCCTCCTGGCCAGAGGCAAAACCCTTTCACCTGTAAAGGGTTAAGAAGCTAGGATAACCTCGCTGGCACCTGACCAAAATGACCAATGAGGAGACGAGTTACTTTCAAAGCTGGAGCGGGGGAGGGAACAAAGAGTCTGTCTGTCTGTGTGATGCTTTTGCCAGGAACAGATCAGGAATGCTCTTCAAAACTCCTGTAAAAAAGTTAGTAAGCAATCTAGCTAGAAATGTGTTAGATTTTCTTTTGTTTAATGGCTGGTAAAATAGCTGTGCTGAATGGAATGTATATTCCTGTTTTTGTGTCTTTTTGTAACTTAAGGTTTTGCCTAGAGGGATTCTCTATGTTTTGAATCTGATTACCCTGTAAGGTATTTACCATCCTGATTTTAGAAAGGTGATTCTTTTACTTTTTCTTTAATTAAAATTCTTCGTTTAAGAACCTGATTGTTTTTTCATTGTTCTTAAGATCCAAGGGTTTGGGTATTCACCTATGCAAATTGGTGACGATTTTTATCAAGCCTTCCCCAGGAAAGGGGGTGTAGGGCTTGGGGGATATTTTTGGGGGGGAAGATGTCTCCAAGTGTGCTCTTTCCCTGTTCTTTGTTTAACACGCTTGGTGGAGGCAGCATAAGGTTCAAGGACAAGGCAAAGTTTGTACCTTGAGGAAGTTTTTAACCTAAATTGGTAAGAATAAGCTTAGGGGGTCTTTCATGCAGGTCCCCACATCTGTACCCTAGAGTTCAGAGTGGGGAAGGAACCTTGACAAGGTGCTAGACTACTTTGAGTAATTAAGGAATGGGATTGCCAAATTATCCAGATATCTGGTTAAGAATAGAGCTTCGAGGGCTGATGTTTGTATCCACATGGAAATGTGTCAGTCCAATGATGAACCCATCCTAAAGGAAATAATGAAAGGAATTTATAGAAGTTTTGAGAGGATAGAGACCTATGGACTCGAACCACTGGAAGACGACTCCCCACGCTGATCAATAGGTTCATATGGTCAAAGCTTTATTGGATGTGAAGATATCTCTATAATAATGGGGGAATAGCCAAAAGAATCCCAATTAAACTCTGCCAACCTCTTAGTTGTAAAGACTATATTGGCAGGATACAGATAGAGAACGGGACCCTTGTGGAGGGTTGGACTTGGAGGATTACTCGGTAAGAAGGCAAGAAACCAAGATCTTGGAGGCCAGCCCTTGAAGTTAGTCTGTGATCTGTTAACCTCCTGTGGGGAATCTTTCTTTCTTGGCCATCCTATGAGATTTTTTAGTGGACAATGTTCATGTATGGCAGTTAGACATAACAGACGTTGTAGAAATTGTATTGTGAAGTTCCTTGTTGGCTGTATTTCAGTGATTTAGCTGCTAGCTCTTCAAATTCAGCTTGAGTTCTGGGAGTCTAGCTGAGTTCTTTCTTTTCTGTCATCTGTGACAGCCACCATCTTGGCAGACAACTTGGGACATCCAGAGCTAAAATCATGAGCAGCTACATCTTGAGCTAAGGACCTGTAAGTGGCATTGTGACAGATTCCTATGATCTGAAGATCAGCACACAGCAGTACTTATAACACACTCTTCCCTGCATTATACATAGTCACTTCCGCTACAGTTATATAACACTTCAATATATTTTCACAGGTGTGTCTTACTGGAATTTAGTACAATTCTGTTTAGAATACACAAGATGGAAAAACATTCAACTCAGTCTCGCATAACTCTGACTCTACAGGGTTAATTTTGTCACCAAATTAAGCAGATACTCTGAATACACATAAGAAGCAGACCTGTTAAGATGCTTTTTTTTTTTTTTTTTAAACACACAGTCCCTTTTCAGAGTAGAACTGTATTTTATGGAGGCAAGAGCCAATGGGATACCTGCTGCTAGATGGTGCTGGGCCTATGGAATCTTCCCCCTCCCTCAGTGAAGATATAATGCCACCTGTCCTGCTAGGCTGGGAACTTTTACTCTGTCAGAGACAGACTCTGCAGAAAGATTGAGTTGGAAGGATGGGAGCCCTGAGCTCAACTGCTGTGGTGGGTCACTGGCTAGTGTAGCAAGTGGGTGAAGGCTGAGAGACAAAGAAGGCAAAGCAGGGAAGAGGGAAAAAAAAGAGAATAGTTGGCGGGGGGGGGGGGGGGGGAGAATATCTACAGTGCAAATGCTGGAAGTTTTGATGCTGGAGAAGAAAGACTGGGGATGAAGGCATCAGCTGACTTTTAAAGGGCTAAAGAGAATGCCTAGAGAGAAACTTGCATAATCGTGCCTCTGGACAGCAAGTGGCAGAGCTACTTGGTAGTGATCTGGATTGGCGGCTCCTGGAACACCTGGGTACTGTTTTTTCTCCATCTAGAAAAGCCTGCGATGCAAACTGCTTTCAGAGATAAACCTTTTATGTTAAGTTGAGACGAGAGCATTGATCCCAGTGTTCTGCTTCAGCCTATTTGATTTGCAACACATACCCACAAAGTTAAAACTCAGTGCTGGCTTGGTCACCCAACAAATCACCACTTTAGTTTTACATTTTGTCATTAGTGTATTTTGGACTCTGCAATTGTTCTCGTCATTCTAAAAATGAACCTGTTGGAAAATACTGGTTACCCATCTCTTCCTGCAGATTAGTGATGGACTAGTTATAAAAGGTTTGACATGAATAAGCACCCAAAGTTTCCAGTGGTTGACCTTTGGAATAAAGGGAGGTCCTTCTCCCTATATTTCAAAGGTTAGCCTATCTATAATGTGTAGGGGAGAAAAGCTGTGAGATCATGGTGGACTTCAATTTGAGTGTCAAATGCTGGAGGTCTCATGCTGCCAGTAGTAAAATATCCTTGGAATTTCTAAATATTATACATGACAATCTTCAAGTTCAAAAAAGTGTTTCACCCAACACAGGGAAATTCTATACAAGACTTCATTTTGACAGATAAAGAGGAACTGATCATAGACCTAAAAATTAATGGTAACTTAGGTACAAGTGATCATGACTTGATCACATTTATAATGAATAAATTCTCAGCCAGTGAGAAAGACAGATACTTGGTGCTTTAAAAGGAACAATTTCACAAAGTTGAAAATAATTATGAGCCACATCAGCTGGGAAGAATTTAATCAGAAAAATGTGAGTGATAATTGGGAATTGTCTAAGAACTCGTTACTTGATGCCCCAAAAGCCACAATGGAGGAAGAAGGCCATATTGGTTACAAACTCATCTGGTTAGAGGGGAAGTGAAGGCATCTATAAAAATAATATATATATATATAATATATAACAAATGGAAGAAAGGGGAAGTCGATATTATTGAATATAAATCAGAAGCTAGGAATTGTAGAAAATTGATAAGGGAAACAAAGGGACACAAGGAGAGATTAATGACCAGCAGAGTTAAAGACAATAAGGAGGAGATTTTTCAGGATATTTGGTATTGGTCCATTACAAGATGGAAATAGTAGAATTATCAATAATGCAGAAAAGGCATTATTGTGTGTAATGAATATTTCTGTTCTGTGTTTGAGGAAAAAATAGATGATGTAGTCATATTTTATGATAAAACTCTTTCATTTCTACTAGTATCTCAGGAAGATGTTAAATAGCAGCTACTAAAAGTTAGACATTTTAAAATCAGCCACTCTAGATAACTTGCTTCCAAGAGTTTTAAAAGATCTTGCTAAGGAGCTTGCTGGACCATTAATGTTGATTTTCAATAAGTCTTGGAAAATTGGGGACGTTCCAGAAGACAGGAAGAAAGCTAATGTTATGACAATATTTTTAAGAAGGGTAAACAGGATGACCCGGGAAATTATAGGCCTGGGCAAACTAATAGTAGATGCTGGGCAAGATATTGGAGTAGCAGATACAGAACTTGATTGATAAATATAATTAATGCCAATTAACATGGGTTTATGGAAAAATAGATCCTGTCAAACTAACTTGATGTTGGTTTTTTTTTCATGATATTACAAGTTTGTTTGATAAAGGTAATGGAGTTGATATAATAGGCTTCTCTAAGGCATTTGACTTGGTATTGTGGGATATTTTTATTAAAAGCCTAGACGGATATAAAATTAACATGTCACACTTTAAATGGCTAACTGACAGTGTCAACATATGTAACTGTAAACATGGAATCATCATCAAATGGGTGTGTTTATAGTGGGGTCCCACAGAGACTGGTTCTTGGCCATACACTAGTGAACATTTTTATTCTGGAGCTGGAAGAAAACATAAAATCATCACTGATCAAATTTGCAGATGACAAAAAAATGGGGGAGTGGTAGATAATGAAGAGGACAGGTCACTTATACAGAGTGATCTGGATCACTTGGTAAACTGGATACAAGGAAACTAGGTCTTTTAATAGGGCTAAATGTAAATCTATACATCTAGGAACAAAGAATATAGACCATACTTACATGATGGGGGACTCTATCCTGGGAAGCAGTGACTCTGAAAAGATATGGAGATTGTGGTGAGCTCCTAGTGCAACGCTGTGGACAAAATGGTGCAATCCTGGGATGCATAAACGGGGAATCTCAAGTAGGAGTAGAGAGGTTATTTAACCTCTGTATTTGGCACTGGTTCAACTGCTTCTGGAATACGCTGTCCATTTCTGGTGCCCACAATTCAAGAAGGATGTTGATAAATTGGAGAGGGTTCAGAGAAGAGCCACAAGAATGATTAAAGGATTAGAAAACATGCCTCACTTTAATAGGCTCAAAGAGCTCAATCTATTTAGTTTAACAAAAACAAGGTTATGGGTTGACTTGATTACAGTCCATAAGTGCCCAGATGAGGAACAATTATTTAATAATGGACTCTTCAATCTAGCAGAGAAAGATACAACATGATCCAGTGGCTGGAAGTTGAAGTTAGTCAAATTCAGACTGGAAATAAGCTATACATTTTTAACAGTGAGAATAATTAACCACTGGAACAGTTTACCAAGGGCCTTGGTGGATTCTCCAACACTGACAATTTTTAAATTGTTTGGATGTTTTTCTAAAAAAAACATGCTCTAGGAATTTTTTTGGCAGGGGAGAGTTCTATGACCAGTGTTATACAGGATGTCAAACTAGATGATCACAATGGTTCTTTCTGACCTCGTAATCCATGAATTTACTCCCTTCACATTCAGGGAGTATACAAGGCTTATGTGATCCATGGTCCTTACCTGTTCCAAGCTATCTGCTTCCTCCCTCCTTTTCCAACTAAATTGGCAAGACATAACCTTCTCACCATCCAGCTTCGCAAATTCCTGTATGTAGGCTTGCGACTCATGATCTTCCTAATTTAGGTTTATTCCTGTAAATCACTTCCCTAGGCTAGCAACCTCAGTTTTACTGAATAAATCATGGGCCTAGCAGATCTCTACTCTCTCTTGTAGCCCAGACCATTGTTTTATTTTAGTTTTAGTTTCATTTGGGATTTCTAAGCAAATTGTATCCAATATCCTATTGCGCAAATCAGATGGGGATGCCCAGGGCTCAGAAGCAGACAGATTGGACATTTGTCTGTCTGTGATTCTTTCAAGCCAGGGAGTTATGGGCTCAAATTTAAAAAAAAAAAAAAAAAGGTTCAGGGATAGGACTGAGGTTACTGAGAACCAAGTTTTGCCTCCAATTGCAAATGTCTCTTAGATACTGGCATCACTTATCTAACATTGACTCATCACATCTCACTTTACATCTCCTCCATTCTACCCATAATGCCAGCCTCAATACCCGGTCTTGTCTCTGCTTCTCTGACAACCATCACTGTGCCCTTTTCCCATGTCACTCGCAACACATGGAACACCCTTGGCTCAGTCCACAAGACTGTTTACCTCTCCTCATTCATATCCCCCCAAAGATCCACTTCTACCAGGATGCCTACAAGTAGTAAATCATTAAACACATTTATTTATGTACATAATTGAAAAAAATAACCTGTTTCACTGTGCTCTGCACACACCATCACTAATCACCCCACAGTCCTAGTGCTTAGCTCGTGCTTTCTTCACTATCCCCATCCTATTGTCTTCATTCCATCACTGTTTGAAATTAGATTGTATGCTCTTTCGGGCAAGAACTGTTTTCTTATCTGCACAGGGAGATGCCAAGTACACTGATGGGCCCTGTAAAATAATAAATATATATATCTAAGATAGCTACATAGATGTCACCAAAGGTCTCTGGCATACCTAACCATCATGGCAGAAAGCTCTTCCTTAAAGTACCATCCATGGAAGGAGATACTTTCTCTATTAAAATCACACTGTCAGCCAATCAGCGTGCAGAGCGCTGCCACATAATATTTGGAAGTTCCTCTTTACTGGGTGATAGTACTGGTATTATTGATGCCTGGCAAGCTTACTGTATGAAAGTAGTGCCAAAATATACACCTTCAACAGTTTCCTCTGAACAACACTGAACTTTGGGAAGCACCTGAAATGTTTTTCAATTTATCTCTAGCTAAAAGTTAGTTAGTATTCAATTTAACATTTTGAATGACAAAGTTGCTTTTTCCTGCTTAATTCATTTTCTTGGGTATTGTGCCCACAGAACACTCACAGAGGTAATACTATAACATTACAAATACTCCTCTACAACAGTTACAAGGAGGACAGAGTTAGTTAAAAATAATGCCATCAACTACAGAGGTACCAAACTCTGATTCAGATCCAGAGTACAACTTGTAATTAGAAAATACTGCATAGGGTAGAACCACTAAGGTAGCCATATTACTTACTCATTCAAAGTTTTTCCAGGTGAGGACTTTTGTTTGGGAACAAGAAGTCTGATGAACCTTTGACTGCTGTGTGCAGAGGTGCCAGGTATTTTTCCTGTTAAACCTGCATCTCCACCAGCAGCCACTACTGCCACTACCTTAAATATTATTGCAACTCCATATTGCAACTCCTCATTGGCCTATACTGTGAGATCATTTATGGAAGCTCATTCTTTGTTTCAAAGAAGACTCTCAAAAATGATGTACAAAAACAATTCTGGGGTTCTTGTGCTCTTTGAACCAACAGATACAGCACAGATTTGTGGGTCAGCTAGTCAAGTCAGGCTTCCTAGTCCAGTCCTAGCCAGCCTCTACTTTGTGAGCAGTACATGAGTTGTATATGTCTAGTACCCATCACAAAATTGCCTCAGGTCAGTTTTTCAGTTTGAAGGCTTTGAAGTGGTTTTTATAGCCACCTTGACTGACTATTAAAATATATTTTTTCTTTTTAATTTTCTGATTTAATGTGGATTTTGTATGTTCATATAAAATGCTGGATGACAGAGGTATAGCATAGGTGGTAGCAGCTGTGCAAACCTCCTAATACTGCCCTGATCTGACTGGATAAGATGAAAGGGGAATGAAGTCTCCATCTTATTCAGTCTTCAGCTTCTGCTGAGACTGCCAACAAGAATGCAAACCGGCATCAATTGTGATGGGAACACCTGTCCTTTGTGAAAAGGACTGAGACCACTAAATTCATTTCACTGAGCTAGTTTGAACCTTTTTGCTACTGGTTTTCCATGGCCCCAGAATTTCACTTAGGTCAGTGGAATGTAAGCACATACTGGGTTAAGAAATGCATGCCCATTTTCTTTTAAACTAAGATATCTTTATCATGATGAACAGTTCTGAACACTAAACATTTATTTCAATATTTAAGGAGCATTTTGTCTATAAACTGACCTTATTCAGATACAGAAATGTGCATTACGTTATGCTATTAAACACCCTTACTCATTGTATCAGAATGGGATTGCTGAAAGCATTGTCTCAAAACAACCTGGCCTTTCTGAAATCAGATCACGACTAAGAAGTGAAATCTTGTCACAATGTCAGGACTTTTTCAGCAAGATTACTTCTCTGACATGTCAATCACTCTGACAGATTAAAGAGCTGCTGATGCTCCTGGAAACATTTGAAAATAATTCTATTTAGAAATAGCTGTGCTGACATGACTTTATTTCGCCTCCCACCCCACTTTTGTTATTTTATGACTTCAGATATTTGCATGAAAACAAGACCTGGCTTTCTTAAGAGTTTTTAGATGGACCTGTTGCTTATTCCTCTTTCTCTAGTTAAGGTCCTATCCTTTGTTACATTATAATTTTTGCAACAATTACATTTGATGTCACAAATAGATCTAATAACCTTAAAGTGAAGAACGAACAGCAGGAGCTGACGAACTCTTATAAACTAAAGATTTTATTTTCATGACCATGTAAATACAATCTCTCCTCCCAAAAAACCTATGTTTTTAGAAACAGTAAAAATATAGGGACAGTTTATCAGTTGGTGTAAACTGGCATAGCTCCATTGAAATTCATTATATATAGAACTAACTCTAAATGGTGCTTTTAAAGAGTTGTTTTATAAGATATGGAGAAATACAACATTTGATGTGATTTTTAGATAAAAATTAATTACATGTTTAGTGGGAGTTCTCAAAGGACCCAAGTCTGCCATTTTGGAGAGATGCATGCTGACGCTGAACAATTCAGTCAGCTCTCTTGCATGCAATAAAGGAGACAGAATTTATTTTTCTTTCTGCCCTTTGAGCTGTGCCGATTTTGGGGGGGGTGGTGGTGAAGGGGATAGGGCTGTGGGAAGACTTGTAGAATTTCTACACATAAAATCACTATGGAACTCTATTGAGATCCATGGGAGGCTTTTCTAAATATTCAAGGCAGGATTTGACTCTCAGTTTAACTTCATGCCCCAAAATCTCTCAGCTGCAGATGACAATTTATGACTAACTTAAGCTTTTTGGTGAAGGAACGATTGTTTTGGCAGCCATGTCCCATTCTGAAGACCTGTTATCACAAATGAGATTGTCTGAAGTACGTCTGAGCTACACTTTTTGAATGAATTTTAACTTAAGTGTGGAACTAGCTGTAAGTCTCCTACACTCTTAGACCCTTTTTCCCTGCTGCACCAGAGTTTTGCTCAGCATAGCAGTAGCCAGTAATGGTGGCGGGGAGCTGGGTATGGCTGCCTGATTCTGTGCTGTGACCAGCTGGTAGAAAGGTCCCTAGGGTCTAGCATGCTCCAGCCACTCCTCCTTCCCAATCCTCTCCTCCTTCCCAATCCTCCCTGGCTTCAACATGTTCCTCCCCCTTCCACCACAGAGGGTGTGGTGGTGCGAGAGAGGTGGTGGGAGACGAGCCAGCTATGTTAACTCTAGATCTGTTAGAATTCCCCAGTACCAAAGGAATCTTCAGTAGGGAGGATGGAGCCAGCTTCTGGCCCCTTTGCACTGGCTCTGGTTATGCAAAGGGGATAGAAAGAGGAAACGAATCTGGCTTTCAACTTTCACTTGTATGTGGTGGGGATATGTGGTAGAAGTTTTGTCCCTTAGGACCATGTGCCTGAAATCTGGTCATTGATTTAAGCACTTTTTTTTTTTTCCATTTAAGTTGTCTTGTTCAAGTCACACCACACACCATGGGTTCCCTGATAATTTCTCTATGTGAAATTGCACTGACCCTCTTCTTATAGAAACTGAAAACATTATCTGGAGCACCATTATGTTTTGTTAAAAGATCTTAATTTCAATTATGTGGAAGTTTGTTCATCGATAAGATGGATTTTAGAAAAAATGCCAGATTTCACAAATATTGTCTAATTGCAAATAATGGGAAGTTTTCCTGTGGCAGAGGTTAGTTTAGAGCCAGAACAATATTGAGCATCTGGAAGAGGCATAGAATGTCTTTGCCAAAAGAGCAGTCTAGTGCCCTTTAAATATTTTAAACAGATGATTAGGATACATTCATACACTAAATGCTATAAGCGTGCAATGGATTGTTTAGCCAGGTATGCTGGACCATTTAGAGCAGTTCTCCTTTGCCCCTCCTACCTCAGACACTATTGATACCATGGCTTTGAGGGTTTTGGGAAAGTCCAAATAGATATCCTGGGAATTTCATTTTCACCTTCACACTCTAGACATAATTTTTTCTTCTATTTTCAAATCTTCTTTCCTCATGCTCAAGATGCAAATGAATTGTGCTACGAGTCCTGCAGCTGAGAGGGCGGACAGTCTGTAATGACCCGTTGGGGTCTAACTATATTTAAAAAAAAAAAAGAAAAGAAAAGTCAAACCCTTTCTGATGAAAACTCAGATTATCATCAACCACTCCTGGGCTCAGGTGTAAGAGACTAAGGTTAAAATCTGGGGTCTTGTCTTCCATGCTGCAGCGTAGTGAGTCTTCAAATTAAATCTGAACAGTAACATATTTAAAGACGTAATGGGAATAGTTTAACTCTACAGACAGATTGCTCCTTGAACATTTGAAATAGATCTTTACTCCCTTGCTGCAATTCTCCAACATACTGTTGTATTTCATACAATTGATTTTTCAGGACATGCATCCTGAAGGCTCCAGATCTGACACAGTCCTCCTAAAATGTCCCTGTGACCTAAGGTTTGGAACCCATAGCCACAAACAGCACACAAGTGTGGATAACAGTCATCATCCAGGTACAACTATTGCTCTTCACAGATACAGCTGAAAGAGCAATAAACAAAACAAAATCACCTTCTACTGTCAGGCTGGACAGTTGAAATACGAACATTTTGGTTAGCTGGCCACATTTCTAGCAACATAAGACAAAGTTTTCAGATTAATTACATACATATTTTTGAAAGTGACAAGTGCTATTACAGCCATCTTTTGTGAGCTTTAATGTCTGCATTCACGGTGCTTTCATCTGTTGGTTCAGGTTTCAAGTAAAACCAGGCCATTTAAATGTGCTCTTAATTTTGGAAATTCCAGAAACTCTCTACTATGGCCCACATTGGTACTCATTGATTTCCACTGAAGAAGAAGAACAGGCCTCTCTAAACACATTTTTAACCCACTAACTCTCCCCCTGACCATGCCAAAAATATGTAAGAGCTGATGGATACTATATGCCAAAACGATAATCAGTGCAAGAAAATTCTGTGGTGAGTTGGATAGTTTTGTTTATGCTACTAAAAGGTGAAAATACTGAACTTTTTTTGATTTTTATACTTGTTTTCATTTCCTAACTCTCCCATCCAGAAATTTACAATGCCTTAGCTGAAAACTGTGGCACAGTCACGGTTTTTAAAATGATTTCATCACGTTCTTGCAAAAGAGTTAACTAGTTTTACGGGATTTCCCACCTCCTTGCAAAAAACAAAAACACCCCCTCTCCCTAAAACTCCTGTAATTCCTGCAGGATCCTGTAAGCTGCAGTGCAGGGAGCCAACGCTTTTTAACTGATGCCAGTGTACCAATGCTTATTTGGCTATAAGTCTCTATGACTTACAATAAACAATTAGCCTGTCACTCCTGATGCCTCTTATGTCTCTGAATATTTTTCTTTGATTTAAAGCAATTTTAGTTTTAATAAAAAGACTGGAAAAGTAAATATAGATTTCCAGGGAAAATCCTTTCTGCAAACCTTGCATTGTGCTGCTATTATTGGTGCATATACCTGCTATTGAATGACTTAAAGATTTGGTAGCCTTGTTAATCTTTTGGCCTTTAATTTAGATGAAGGCTAGATTTGAATCACAGTTGATGAGTGTTAGGTAGATTATATCATATATGGAAATCTGATTTAATTACTTTGATGGACTTTTTTTTTTCAAATGCTGAGGAGAAATGGGACTTTTGAAACCTTGGAAGTCTATTTCATGCTTCGTTACAACACAATTCTAAACCCTTATATTTCTACCATTCCTATTTTGGTAATGAAAGGAATGTAATGGGGAAGTGTTTAAAATCATCATCTGAGGGTTAATCTCGCTTAACCTAACCTTTATTAAGAGAATGGCACCAGATCATATAGTTTGTCTGGAGTGCTGGGAAACTGTTAACATTCCACCAGTGTGGGTTAGTTCTTAACCTGTGATTTTTGCAGGTTCCCATAGCAGTCATGCACACCATATACCCACCCCAACTAATAGCATCCATTCATAACTACTCACTACAGCAGGATTTGACCTGAGAAACTCTAGAATTTTGTTTCAGTTTATTAACTCAGAATGTTTTGAAAAGTTTTTTTAAATAAAGTTTTCCCTTGGCCAGCAAGGGAATTGTCAGACTGAAGTTCTCAGCAGCATCTGGTGAGGCTCTCAGCCAAGTTCTTCAGATACTGTACATCCACAATGACAGCCCATTGGCCTTTGCCGTGGCATTTGCTTAATCCTCAGAAAAGACTTCCTGGATCTAGGAAATTTAAATTCCTGACTCCTTCGACCCAGATGCTGGCCAAAATGTAGTTTGCAATCTGTATTTTTCCCTAGGAACTGGCCTTGCTGTTAAATTTTTCTAAAACAGTCATATTAATATGTTCAAAAATCCACTGCTGAGTTTCAGATAAAGGATCACATCTGTTCATGAAAATCTTCTTCTCAGCTGGGTTGCAATCTATGCAGCTGTTGCTTACTGGATGGAACAAAGTTTTGTCCTATGGGAATGAGAAAAAATAAAATTAAGTAGTAAATACCAAGTGATTAAAAGTATTCTCATTTTCTAGAACTTGGATTAACACAACCCTAGCTCAGATTATTTAGTTTTCTGTAGATATTCTTTGAGCAATAATCTGGAGTGAAAAACAAAGCTATTATTGGGGAGATATAGATAGCTGAGTGATTTCTTAGGACAAAAAGTGTTTGTCTTTTACCTCAGAGAATAAAAGCACAGCGACAAATGGCAACAACCAATGATCTAGTTTCCTATCTTCCCATCTTCATGAGACTCTAAGAAAAGTCTGATGTGCTTTCTGTATACATCTGACACAGATTCCATGTGGCATTGGTTGGACAAGTCACTTAAATGCTCTACCTCACTGTCCCCACCTGTAAAAAGGAGATGATAATATTTGTTTCCCTGCCTTATGGAAGTTTTGAGAGTATTAATATTTGTTAAGTTGCTTAGAAAACAAAAATGGATATTTATTATTAACTGGGAGTTTTGGTTAGCTGGAGTTTGGTAAAATCAGGACTGCACTGTAAACAATGCAAGCTCGGTCTCTTACAATTTGGTTTACATCAGTGTAAATTCCAGTTGCACTGCTTGTTGAGAACACTGAAGACTAACACATTGAATTTGAATCTTAGGTAAGGAAGAAAATATCCACTGGGTGCTAATATTTGAGGGTTGCAAAGCTCTAATGTATTGGGATTTTGTGTGGTGTTGGGCTGATTAGACAGCTGGAAAGTTTCTGATGGCTGTACAATACACTTACTCTAGCTGTTGAAATAACATTTCAGATAATCCCTGGTAAACATATCCAGGTTTCTCCCTCTCTGCCAGGCATGACCCTGCCAACATTTAATATTAATCCAGGATGTGAACACTTGCACAGCCACAGAGTAGAAGGCAAGAAAGAGAATAAGAGACAAACAAGAAAAGGTTCCTGTAATTTGGTCTGACCTATTTCTGTTTTCAGTACCTGCAACAGACAGACCAAATTCAAAAGTGCAAGACTCAGTTCTGTCCTTCTGACCTTCTTGAGGCTTCTCACCTCACATATCATCACTCCCCAAAACTGGCAGCTGAATACATCCTGTTTCAATATATTTAAAGTAAAAATAATTTACAGAAACTCTGTCAGTGCTGACAGGGCTAAACTGGACCTATAGGCTTTATTTGGATCACTTGTATGCAGGCTCCCACCTTGCTTTCCTTATCTCTGCCTGTCCATTCCATTTGTGTGAGCTGGCAGAATATTTCAATTCGCAAGAATCCTGGTCTTTCAGGGCTAGGCTGTGCTATTAAAGCAGTGCCCTAAGGAAGAAAGGATGCAGAGCCATGCTGCCCAATGAGAACATGAGACACCCTTGTGCAGGTGTGCCCTTCTCTTTGTGGTTGACCAGCTCTAGCGGTCAGGCCTAAACGGGTGTGGAGATTGCCCCTCCTTGCCCCCTCTGTGGCAAGCAGCCAAGCAGTCCCTGCACTCAGGAGAGAGCTGTGACTGTAACTGGCCCCTGCTCTGAGGTCTAGGGAGAGGAAGACTCCTTACATCCTTCCTAACCTTTTGCACAAGGGCCAACCACAGTCTGGTCCTCTGTGCTTTGAGATATCAGGATCCCTCGAAACTGAAATATCCCTGTTGTGCACAAGCAGAAAGCAACCTGTTCCAGCAGGAGAAATGTGCTATTCAAGAGCACTGCTGCCTTCCCAAAGAAAGCCTGTGCACTTCTGGGTTAGTACCTGCAGTGCAAATTTTTGGATTCATTATGGTTGCTGCTTTCCTTTTACAAGTTTTCATAATTAGGAAGCAGACAGTGTCCCTTTAAGAACAGTTTTTTATTACTCTGAAAAATTTCTTGGTTTCTTAAACAAATGTTTATCCATTATCATCTCTAGTTTTCTCTTGCCTAAGGTTTAATTATTATTGGGTCATGGACTTCAATGGACATGGAATCAGGACCATTTGTTTGTAGTTTGTGCTGTAAAGCATAATTTTCCACTTGCAGCCAGAGGGGCATAGGCATAAATCCTACTTCACAGCCAGCATAAAAAGCCACAAGAAATCCTCCTGTAGATTTCAGTCCTGTCGGGGAAGAGTAATGAGATTTTTTTCTCTGCATGTAGGCAAGTCTGAATACTATTTTAGAAAGAAAACCTTTTCCATAAGATAATGGACTTACTAGCAGGCCTGGACTGCTCAAGTAGTTGGTTCGATGTCTCATTACCTTTCACTTCTTCTTTAACTACAGCCAAGGTCAGTAGTGACTGAAAGTCATTATCCTTGGATGTCTGCAGTAGTTTATTTAACAGGAGGTGGTAGTCTCAGCACAGTTTCTCCCAGACAGGTGTCCACATGATAAAAACCACCATAAGAATGATACACCCATTAACAGTCTCAGGGAAGAAGCTAAGGGCCTAATGTGCATGGTGAGAGAATTCCTCTGACAGTTTGTCCCTACATCTCTGTCGGGCAGTCGGAGCAAAATTCTCTTTGTACTTGCTTTCTGGATAGAGAACTTTAGTTTCTGATGTTGTAAATCTAGCACCTTTCCTAATTACTACACTTAGAGTAAAATTATAGTATCATTAAATTGATTTTTCACAGCTGGCTTTGTTTTTTTTAAAATCTACTAAATCTGTCCCTACTTAGATACTCATAGAAGCTCTACAAATAAAGGTGTCAGAGTGCATAAATTGAATCATGCTGTATCAGACTCAAACCACCTGGAGTAATGCTAAAATAAAAATTGAGGGCAGGTCCCTTTACTGGGAGAAATGGAAAATGACAGGGATTGGCTAATATGGCAAAATGGCAAAATTTGTTTTATTTGAGCATTTTATAAGATTAATGACAAAAACTAAAGCACTTCACGTGACATGAGAAGAATTAAAAAAAAGAATTCCATGTGATCACTAAGAAGGTGTGGGGGAGGGTTGGGGTGGGGTGGAGCAGAGTAACAGATGTGGTCTTTGTTTATGAAAACGGGCTGTTTGTTGCCTCCCTATAGGCTATTATTCTTATGGATACTTTTGCACGATTAGTTTAAAATTAATAGACACTTGTAAAAAAAGTACAGCCAGATCTATGTTAGCAACATTTGCCAGCATAGTAACGTTGGTTAGAAGTGTGCTTTTTGAGACATTTCCATGCCAGCAAAAACCCTAGTTCAGATACAGTTATACCAGCATAGAAGTGCTTTTGCTGGTATAACTTATTCCTTCGGGGAACTAGTGTAAGCACTTTTTGCTGGTATAACTTGCATCTACATTAGGAGGGGTTTTGCTGGTATACTTACATTGGCAAAAGTGTCTAGTATAGATCTGGCCTACATCTGATGTGAGGCAATCAAAAACTATTTAATATACAGTCAAGCTCAGCTGAGAAATCAGCTTAGACCTGAACAAGGGGAATATATTTAACCATTAATTTTGCAGTGTCAGTGGATCCTTGTTTTGAAGTTATGTAGTCAAACCAGAGGCACTTGTGTAGTATGGCAATTAAGAAGGTAGATTGCTACCAGGTTTGTATTATGGTTAAAATTGTGCAAGCACTTTCATTATAAAAAACATTTTCAAGGAATTTCTAATTCAGATGTAAACATTTGACTTGTCCCGAGAATTTTTATGAGATCTCTTCCCTCTAGATAACAAAAACAAAGCAGTACAGGGGACTTAAAGGGACATACGCTGCAGTGTTTTTGAAAGTGATACTATTTCATTGGCTGTCTACTGGATTCTGTCCACATCAAAAGTGATGAACCAGGTACAGAAGACAGCTCCGGAGCTGCATTTTGTCACATGTAACTGGTACACTAAGCACTAATGAAGTGTTAAAGTTGTTAAAGCTTCTTGCTAGCAGCTTGGATAGGCACAAAGATAAACTGGAAGTGGATCTGAAGCAGGAAAGAACTATCATAGGGTACAAAGTAAGATATTGGCATAGCTCCACTGACTTCAATGGTGCTCTGCTGATTTACACCAGCTGAGGAGCTGGCTTAGCTAGTGTAGCTGGATTACAGATGCTACCTCAGTTTCAAATATATCACATTTCTGGAAAACCCTTTGGAACGTCTCTGCTTGCAATGTAAATACTGGATTAAATGGCGAAGGTCAATAACTAGACACCTGAGGAAAATGTCAGTAGCTAAACTATTTCTAACGGTTATAGTTCAGTTTACTAGAATACATCATCTCAAACTAGAAAGTACTACTGAGATACATGCAGTAAAATCCAAATCCTTGCCATTACGCTCAGCTCGAGTAAATGTAGGCACACAGGGGATGGTGATTATGTGGAGGTGATCGATGGGTAGGAAGGGATCCCTCAGCATTTCAAAGAAAACTGCACAGATTGCAAAAATGAAAGGGTTAATCAAAGTCAGTAATGTGTTAATAATGTTATTTGAAATCCTGTTAGTATTACTGTGGCACTGTTTGCCCTGAACACAGTTTCCAGCATGACCACATATATTTAGTGATTTATAAAAATGGGTTGAAACAGCAGATCAAAGGGACACCTAAACTGCTTACACTTGATTTGTAAACTCCCTCTTTTTTGTGGGCTTACAACAATGCTTTTAATGTTAATTTTTTGTTGTAATCTATCTGCCAAATATACTCTTTAAAGTATAGTAAAATATTAATATTTAACTGATGAACAGCATTTCTTGCTGCTGTCACATAGAATAAAAATATTCCCTGTGATGCCTTTGTTAAAATGACACACATCTTAAAATGTCAAAATGGTAAAGCATCTTTCAAGGACTAAGGGCTCACTCTATGTTGGATCAAATCCGTATTAATTTAACTTTGACCTAAGTACCTGCAAATGCACACAATGTGCATAAATGCCTTCTACATATTAAAAGAAACATGCTCTACAGAGATTTTCATTTAAGCTAAATTGGAATAAACCATAATGGTTTTTAAAACCAATGTCTTTTGACTGGACAAACACATTGTTCTCCAAATACAGACTCAAGATAGTTTGAATATCTGAAAATGACCCAAGGTGACTCCAACCTTCCTATAGCTCCAGTGCTGGTTACCCTTCATGCCATGACAGTCATACAGTGTGACAGGGCTACTGTGCGAAACGGAATCGAAGCAGAATTTCCTGGTGTGAAGAGGTTCCCCAGGGCGGATGTCTTCTCTCCAACCAAAGGTAAAGAGCTACAAAAACAACCAGGCAAAATGATAATATATGGCTGCTGAAAGACATTTAAAAACAAAAACCAAACCAGTGTATATGCCCTTTCTTTGCATGTCATGGAAAAGGATTAATTAGACACCAGTTGATGATATAGCATTTTCCTAGTTTGGCCCTATGCTGTGCTTATTATTTCCTCTTTCCCCCAGAGTATTGTTTTACATTTATCTACAGCAAAGGACAGTGGACAGCTTTAACATGGTTTTTACACCAATCCTTGCTTTGTAAAAGGTTAAGTCATTTTCTGCTTTTTGTTGTGCTTCTTGAACAAAGACTCCCACACCCCCTGCTGAGGTACCTTTTTATGTCATCAGCAGTGGGAGAAGCAGGAAGTGGCACTGCAGAAGCAAGGCTGCTGCTTCAAAAAAGTATAAGTCTTAAAAAAAAAAAAAAAAAAATCACTGTTAGTCTGCAAGCCAAGTTACAGGCCTGCGGCTCAAAATAACCAACGATAGACACCAATACTGAGAATCCCAGCTTTCCAATGGTGTGGAACAGAGGTTCTGAAACTCTCTCACTCTGTTGACTACTTTGTAAGAGATAGAGCCTCTCATGGGCCATTTTCTAATCTCTCTCTGCTTAATTCTCAAAATATTTCATACTGCATATCAGCAGGAAGGGCGCCACAGACACTGGTGATCTATGGACCTTGAGAATGCATTGATACTCAGATTACCATACAAAATGCATTGATACTCAAATTACCAGCTTGTGTCCCTCATCTCCCACCATTTCAATTATTGCATGATTTCTCAATATGATTGCTTGGGGACTGCTAGAGATAAATTTTGTGCACCATGTCCTGTCTGAAACCTGAGAATTCTGATTTTCCAACATATAGCTTTCATTTCCAGCCCTGGAGGTCTGAGCAATATTGGACCTTAAACATCCGGGCTTTTTTTTTCTTTGTCTTCTCAAATTGTTGCCTTTTGAAACAATATCTACTCTTCTTTTTGCAAGTGCTGCCTCTCCCTGGTGTTGCCATAATAAAAGCAATCTCAGTAGAGACTGGAACTCCTTCTTAGAACTTCGCAGGAAAGGAGAAAATTAGATTGGAGGGAGGAGCAACCTCCCCAAAACAACTATTAAAATCCTGTATTCACAGAGACAATTCAGTGGCATCCATCACTCTTTCAATCTCATCACTTTACACTGGCTCATCGTTTTGTGATTTCAGTCTATCTTCCACTGTCCTGGGAATTCTGCTTAGCTTGATATCAAATCTGGTATTTTATCCCCCAGATAATGTGTGAAGATATTACATGGTAATAGTCCAAGTGATGAGCTTCATGACACTCCACTTGTTACTTTCCTCATAATCTAATGCTGTTGCCCGTTTGGCTCATACCATTAGCCAATTTTTGGGGACTGCAGGATTGTTTTCATTAGGAGGAGAAATGGATGACAGAAATCAGTCTTGTTTATTTACAAAGAACAAACACTATTTCCTTGAACACAATAGGAACAAACAGGCAGTTTCTTTGTTCACAATTTCCAAGTGTGCCCCTCCAGTCAATTCTATGCCACAGGGAGCTCTCTCTCTCTCTCTGTGCTCCTTCTCAGGACCACAGTCAACTCAACACATACATACCACACCCTGCCAAACAATCCCTTAACCCATTGTTTAGCTTCTCATCAGGAGTTCTGCCAAGTGCCATGCTTCCACAATTGCCTCAGGCAGAAGCTTGTATTGTTTCCAGCTGTTCCTTCCATTTAACCTGAAAGAAGGGTGCTTTGCACACCCATTGGCTTTAACCAGGTCTGTGATCTGCTTTAGGTCAAAGGCCTGCTCATGGTAGTCATTAACAATTTCCATCATAACAACATTGTTCTGTTAGTAATTACACTTGTTTGTGGTCTGTCAGTCAGTATTGTGTCCACTGTACAGTATTAGCTTTAGCCAGACAGCACATTTCCAATTTTCTACTAGTTTGTGATATGTGACTGTATTAAAGTCTAGACAGTTATATCCACTGAATTCTCTGCATTCACTAAAGCTGTAATAGTGTCAAGACAGCTAGAGTTTGTTTGGCACAAATATCCTTTATGAACTCGTGTTGCTTATCATTCATTGCCTTTTTCTTAGGCCTTAATCTGGTGTGGTATAGGAAACCTCTGCTGAACGCTTTCAACTCTCACTGAAGTTGGTGGAAACAGAGCAAATAACGTCGGGGTGTCTAGACTGTGACTTGGATTACATGCCTATGTAAGGGATTAGGAGCTCCCCCATCCCAGTTTAGACTGCTTGGATGTTTGTTCAGGGTGTTTAGGAGGAAGCAGGTGTGGAGTGCCCACCTTCTGCCTGTCCCTTCTTCCCCAGAGCATATGACCAGGGAGGGCACAGAGCCATGACTTTACTATTTGCTAACCAGCACAGCTGAGCCTGGACAGGCAGGTGTTATTGCTGCTGGCACATCCCAGTTTACTTATGTCTGATCCCTTGCCCAGGGCTCTGCCCGAAGTCAGAATCTAGCCTTTAGAAGTAAGAGCTGGAAAAGAGCTATTAAATCATCCAGACTGGCTCACTGCCAGTACAAGCTTGTTTCCTACAACATATTCTTTTTATTCTTATTCTTTTTATTTATTTAGTTTTCCTTTCCATTGAAGTTTCCTGGATCTTCATTTTAAAACTCTGAAACTACAGAGTTGCACATCTGCAGCCCTCTGATCCCTCACTCCTCACCAGGAATTTAAAAACAATCACAAGCCTTTTGTCTTCAGTTTTGCCTTTGGAATCTTGCAATGGAAGGTCATCTTTCAGGCTACTGCAGGCTCCATAAAGGTGTGCCAGCTAGGAGTGCTGCCAAGAGATTCATCTTTATTTCCTGCCCCCAGTTACATGATGTGAGTGAAGTCCTACAAAATGTTATATCACTGTCTCACGGCAGGGTCAGCATACATTAACTCCTGTTATACAGGTCATAGAATATCAGGGTTGGAAGGGACCTCAGGAGGTCATCTAGTCCAACCCCCTGCTCAAAGCAGGACCAATCCCCAACTAATTCATCCCAGCCAGGGCTTTGTCAAGCCTGACCTTAAAAACTTCAAAGGAAGGAGATTCCACCACATCCCTAGGTAACGCATTCCAGTGCTTCACCACCCACCTAGTATCCAACCTAAACCTCCCCCACTGAAACTTGGGACCATTACTCCTTGTTCTGTCATCTGCTACCACTGAGAACAGTCTAGATCCATCCTCTTTGGAACCCCCTTTCAGGTAGTTGAAAGCAGCTATCAAATCCCCCCTCATTCGTCTCTTCCGCAGACTAAACAATCCCAGTTCCCTCAGCCTCTCCTCATAAGTCATGTGTTCCAGTCCCCTAATCATTTTTGTTGCCCTCCGCTGGACTCTTTCCATTTTTTTCACATCCTTCTTGTAGTGTGGGACCCAAAACTGGACACAGTACTCCAGATGAGGCCTCACCAATGTCGAATAGAGGGGAACGATCACGTTTCCTCGATCTGCTTGCAATGCCCCTACTTATACATCCCAAAATGCCATTGGCCTCCTTGGCAACAAGGGCACACTGATGACTTATATCCAGCTTCTCGTCCACTGTAACCCCTAGGTCCTTTTCTTCAGAACTGCTGCCGAGCCATTCGGTCCCTAGTCTGTAGCGGTGCATGGGATTCTTCCGTCCTAAGTGCAGGACTCTGCACTTGTCCTCGTTGAACCTCATCAGAATTCTTTTGGCCCAATCCTCCAATTTGTCTAGGTCCCTCTGTATCCTATCCCTATCCTCCAGCGTATCTACCTGTCCTCCCAGTTTAGTGTCATCTGCAAACTTGCTGAGGGTGCAATCCACACCATCCTCCAGATCACTAATGAAGATATTGAACAAAACTGGCACCTGGACCAACCCTTGGGGCACTCAACTTGATACCGGCTGCCAACTAGACATGGAGCCATTGATCACTACCCGTTGAGCCAGACAATCTAGCCAGCTTTCTGTTCACCTTATAGATCATATCTTGCCACTGATTTTTCTACTGAACTCCCCAAAAATTTCTATGGCAAGTTATCAAACTGGATCAGTAGCAAATATGCCATTAAAAAAAAGACATAGGTACAGTAATAAAATACTCGATAGCCTAATAAACATCTTTGATTTCTATTGGCAAATACAGAAATCAGGATAAAGAGCTAGCAAAAATTAGAACCATATATTGACAACCCTGCTGGAGCACCCTTTTAACCAGGCCCATTTTCATGGATTTCTGAAAAATCTCAAGGGAAATTACACGTTTACATTTTCATTCCTTGTGAGACATTTCATTTGGAATATTTAAACTAGAAAATGTACTTAAAGCTTATTGCAGGTACCATTCCTGCACTGGCGGTAAGATAGACAAATGTTCTAGCAAGTCTATTTCATCTTATATTTCTGTGATTCTTTTCTTTCTTTAACTGGCAGCTTTGAACAACTGAGTAAAATAATTCCTACCCCTGTGTCATGGGGTGCAGCCCTCATTGCCAGACTGGTGCCTCCTGCTGGTCATACTGGGGATTAGCTCGAGGCAGACACCGATGTCCATGGTCTGCACACCGTCAGTCTGTCTCTGCTCCTGCCTACGGCTCCCATGGGCGGAGGGTGAACCTCCCCTTTGGGGAGGCTAGCCCTTCAGCCCTGCCCATTCCACCTGAGGCCCCACCCCGCCACCCGCTGGAGACCTGAGCCTGAAACCAGAGGACCCCCCCGAGCTGCCTCAGTTGTGCTGGCTGGCCCAACCCCTGGGCCGCCCCAAGGCACCCTTGGCCACCGGCTGAAGCTGAGCCTTCACCAGCTTCAGGGGAGAGGGGGAGCAAGAGTGGGGCCTCAGGGAGAAGCATGGGCAAGACCACGGCCTGGGTTAGGGGAGGCTAAACCTCCCTTAGCCTTCGATGCCACTGCCCATGACAGCTCCTCTCTCAGCTCCCAGAACTGCAGTGTCCTCTTCTTGACTCAGCCCTCTGGCTACGTTACCATCTGTGTTTCCCCCTTCTGGGAGAGGTATCTCTGTCCAACAGTCCAGCCACTTCCCCAGTGGTGAGTAGGGGGACCTGGGCCTGCCCACTACTCCGGGACCCAATCCAGGGACCCTGTAAATAGCAGCCTCCTGCTGCTCCTCTGTAACCTCTGTCAATGCTGCTCTATTTCCCTAGGCTACTTCTCATCAGAGCACTCAGCTGATCAGTCCTACGAGTCAACCACTACTTTGTCCAAGGTGCTTATGTTCTCTCTGCCCTCCAGGGACAGAGTCTTTACTTCCTGGACTCCCAGCAGCAACTGACCCTGCTCTTCCCTGCGGCTCTTTTTATATGGGCCTGCTGGGCCCCGATTGGTTGTTCCTCACAGCCCTTCTCCTATTGGCTGCTTCCTGTGCAGCCTCCCCAGGGCTATATTAACCCCTTTTTAGCCAGCGGGGGTGAAAGCCCTATCATACCCTGCCACAAACATTTTGCAGGGTGGATGACCTTCCATCAAGATTCTCAAGATCTCTTAGAATGTATTTGAATCTTTAGCTTCATATGGTCACTAAAATAATCCAGAAACCAGTATAATGTAAAGAACGACTAAGAATAATCAAATAAAAAGCTGCTCACCATTGCAATGGTAAGCACTAAGTCTCCCACTGCAAATATTTTTGCATAGTGAATCTTCTTTGCTTCTTCAAAACTGATTTTTTTTTAAAGTTAAAAAGAAGAGGTTACTCACCCTGTGTAGTAATGGTGGTTCTTCAAGACATGTGTCCCCATCGGTGCTCCACTTCAAGTGCATGTACACCCCATGTGCTTTTGAAAGGCGATTTTCATTAGCAGCATCAGTTCGGTCTGTGCATGCACCCTAGACATCATCACAACCCATACCGAGGGAATATAGGGCTACGTGGGTGAACTGCCCTCACTTTCTTCTCCACTGCCCAGTCTCACAAGAAACTCCAAAGCAGAAGGCGGGGGGGGGGGGTAGTGGAGCACCCACAGGGACCCACATTTCAAAGAAGAACAGTTCTGCACAGGATGAGTACATTCTTCTTCTTCAAGTAGTGTCCTTATGGGTGCTCCAGTGCAAGTGACTCCCAAGCAGAACCCCCGAATGGAAGAATGAGTTTCAGAATCTAGAATTACATCACCAGCTGCTGCATCCAATCTAGAAGCATTGATTCGGGTGTAGTGTCTTGAGACGGTATGTACAGAGGATCATGTAGCAGTGTTGCAGATCTCAGTTATAGGGACTGTGATGCTGTATGGAATATGTGGGACACTTTATGATATTGTTGATACCAATATTACAAAATTGCAAGGAATCTGACCAGATATACCATGTGAGGTCTCTGCAAAAAATGTTACAAATTGCCAAGTATGATAATCATGTTTATATGTTTGTATTACGAGTTACAGATATGCATGGTATATCTGCATTTCCAAACTTGTGCTGTGTTTCTGGATGACATCCCCGACAGATTGGCACCAGCACTGCCAAGCTGTTCAGTGGTCCATCAAGGATCATCAACTATACAATGAACACACTGAAAAGAACTAGGGGATACACCTTATGAGTCAGCAAGGTATGTGGCATCATAGGCACTGACTTCCCCTCTTTCCCGTGG
Organism: Chelonia mydas; assembly: GCF_015237465.2. Classification (NCBI taxonomy): domain Eukaryota; kingdom Metazoa; phylum Chordata; order Testudines; family Cheloniidae; genus Chelonia; species Chelonia mydas. The sequence continues at coordinate 72,396,576 of NC_057852.1, read as the reverse complement.
GCGCTCGACCCCACCTCTGCCCCCAGCTCCACCCCCACTCCACCCCTTCCCCTTTTGGATAAGATCCAACCTAATATTGACCTGGCAATGTGGCTGGCCCTTTGGGGTCAGAAGAACATTTTGTATAGTTTTAAAATAACTTCTCATTGTACTGGACCTAGGTGCTGATTGGGGACCAGAGAAATGGAATGCAATAAGGGGGCTGTGTGATTACTCTTTTTTGCTTCTTGAAAACCAGTGTGGGAATCAGAAGCACAATTTCTGGCTGGTTGGGTAATTTAATTTCCGTGTTACTCCCCAATCTTGGGAGTATCTGCTCTCCTTTTTGCAGCCTGCCCTGACCTTGGCATTTTCAGTGAGGGCTCCCCCTGGCACCCCTGGGTCACAGGGACATTTTTTAACTATGGCCGTAAAATGTAGACTGTGACGAGCTTGTAGAATGAGCTAACACTCTGGGAGGAGGTGGAATGCTAGCAGCACCATAATACGCAATAATACATCTGGAGATCCATTTTGATAGTCTCTGGGTAGAAATAGTAGATCCTTTAGATCTGTCCGCAAATGGAATGAACAATTTAGGAGATTTTCTGAATGATGTAGTTCTATCTAGGTAGAAAACTAGTGCCCTCCAGACATCTAGAATGTGGAGATCAGTCTACAAAATGGAATTAAGATGGTTTTGGAAAGAAAAATGGTAGATGAATAGTCTGATTCAAATGAAATTCAGTTGATACTTTAGGAAGGAATCTGGGGTGTGGCATAGGAAACCTTGTCTTTGTAGAATTGTGAAATGAGAGTCTGCCATTAAGGCTCCAATTTTGTCCACTCTTTGGGCTGATGAAATAGCCACTAAAAAGGCGGTCTTCATAGATAAGTTCTATAATGAGCAGGTTGCCATTGGTTTCATGAGATTGCTAAGAACCAGACTGAGGTCCCAAACTAAAGTAGGGGCTTTCACCTGTGGAAAAGTGTTTTCCAAGCCCTTCATGAACCTTATAATTGTAGGATGAGCAAAGAGCGAGAACATCTCAATTGTGGAATGAAAAGCTGCTAATACAGCTAAGTGAACCTTGAGCGAGCTAACCGTCAACGATGTTTCCTTTAAATGCAACAGGTAGTCCAGAACCAGTGGAAGAGGGGCAGATTCAGGAACAATTTTCTGGAGGTCACACCACTCACAAAATCTTTCCCACTTTTGAAGGTAAGTAATTCTGGTAGACTCTTTTCTACTATTTAGTAATATCTGCTGTTCCTCTGCAGAAAAGGCTGACTCTAACTCGATGAACCATTGAAGAAGCATGGCTTGAGGTGGAGAGTTCTCAGATTGGAATGCAGTAGTCAACCAGTGTCCTGCAAGAGGAGTTGAGGAATGATTGGAGGATTTATTTCTGGACAGAGAGCTAGGTGAAGCAGGTAAGGAAACCATGTCCACCTTGACAATGTCAGGCCACTAGGATAATTCTGGCTTTGTCCTGTCTGATCATCTTCACCACCTGAGAATCAGAGGTGTTGGGGAAAATGAATAAAACACCTTCCTGTCCATGGGAGGAAGAAGGTACTCCACCAATAAATCACAGCCTAAACCGTACCTTGGGTAGAAGAGGTAGCATTTTTTGTTTGAGGCTCTGAAGAAGAGGTCCAACTTGTGGGAACCCCCAAGTTTGTATAAGTATCTGAGAGTCCAACTCCCAATCTTAGTCTTGGGGAAAAGATCTGCTGAGAGCATCGGCTGTGATATTTTGCCTGCCAGGGAGATATACTGCCAAATTCTTATGCAATCCCATATACAGCAGTTCTATAACTTTATTGCTTTGGTACAGAGTGAAGGGGACCCCTTCCCATCTCCACCAGTTGATGTAAAACATGCAGGCCATATTGTATATCATGACTCTGATAAACTTGTCTTTGATGAGAAGCAGAAAATGAAGGCAGGCATTTCTGACCACCCTTAGTTCCAACAGCTTGATGTGGAGGGTGGTTTATTGGGGTGACCATCTTCCCTGTACAGTATGAATGGCAAGTTCTGCCTCCCCATCCTAACAGAGATGCATCTGTCATTGCAATTACAGTTGGCACCAGTCGGAGGAAGGGGCTCCTGCGATGTTTTCTCCACCAGTCTGGGGAGTGTTTCACCTGTTGGGGAACTGATACCTTTCTGTGTCTGCTTGGTGAGTAAATTGTTCTGAGCCATCCCTGGATGGCATAATCGTACATGATCTGTCACAAAAGTGCAAGAACATCGTGGGACCCAGAAGCTGAAGACAGTTGTTGACTGAGGTTCGGGGGCTCATCTGCATAGACCTGCCAACATTTAATAGCCCTCAGCCTCTGTCCCTAGGAAGAAATTCACTGACTACCAGGGGATCCAAACATGTCCCTATAAACTGTATATTTTGTACTGGAGTCAGGGTGAATAGTCCCACATTCAACTGCAGGCCCAAGTTCAGGAAAAGGCAAGTGTCCTCTGTATAGCAGAGAGCACCTCCACGTAAGACCAACTGTTGGGGTATGAAAACAGTATCATTGCCTGTCAGTGCAAGTAGGTGGCCATTACCACTATAACCTTTGAGAACACCCTCTGAGCCAAGGAAAGGCCAAACACAGGAACACTCGGTACTGAAAGTGATCCTGACCTATAACAAAATGCATATATCTTCTGTGAGATGGGTGACTTGCTCTGTGGAAGTCTTTGTCTTTGGCACAAAAGTATTTTGTGTAGAAACCTCTTTTCTTTGTGCTGAGGAGGAACAGGTTCTGTCACTCAGCTAGAAAGAAGGGAGTTATTTCCTGTCTTAATAAGAGCTCGTGAGGGGGTCACTGAAGAGGAATGGAGAAGGGAGGTAAAGTGAATGGTGTAGACCATTATTACTTCTAACACTGTTTTGAGGTGATATGTTCCCCAGCTGGTTGAAAATGGGAGAGAGGTCTCCAAATGGGGAGGAGGTGGGCAAATGATTGCAGTTGACAGTCCAGAGAATGGGGAGGGTTTAAACTCTTGACTATCCCATAAAAACTGATGATTAGAAGAAGCAGCAGCCTGCTGTGAACTAGTGTCAGATGGATTAGAGTATCTCTCTCTCTGGAAACTGTCTCTCTCTTTTTTGGAGGTTCCAGAGGTCTCTGAAACCCAGAGAAATGCATCGGTCAGGATCTTTGGGCTGTTTGGGATCTATTACATTTCCTTTTGTTCACAGGAGTGTAGGTACCCATTGAATCCAATGTGGCTCTAACATCTTTTAAAGCATGGAGTGATTCATTAGTATTCTTTCTGAACAACTTCAGTCCATCAAATGGGAGATCCTCTATTGTATTCTGGGTTCCCCAGAGAGGTCCAGATAATTGCAACCATTTAATTGCCTTGTGCATCACTTCCGCAGTGGAGACAGAACAAACTGATGTATTTGCAGCATTTAAGATCCTTGAAGGGCTGTCTTGGCCAGTAACTGTCCCTCAGCAATAATAGCCTGGAATTGTTTCCTTTGGTCTGGAGGAATGTGTTAAAAAAAAGAATTAAACCTCTCATAATTTGTGAAGTTGTATTTGGCTATCAACACCTGGTAACTTGCAGTGCAGAATTGTAGGGTTGCATATGAGTAGGATTTTTACCTTAGATGGTCCAGATGCTTCTGGTTTCTCTCACACGGGTTGCACTTATGTCAGTGGTGTTTACTTCATTCATTCACCATATCAAGCACCAAAGAGTTGGTGGAGGGTAGGAGAACAGGAACTCACAGTCCTAGGAGGGAACATAATATTTTTATTGGCTCTCTTATACATAGGTGATATTAAATTGTTTTTGCAGGTTCCAGAAGAGCCTTATTCAGAGGGCAGGTGACTCTGGATGGAGTTGCAGAGTGGAGAATATCCAACCATTTGGGTTGTGATTCTTTGATTTGATTGAGAGGTATCTGTAGGGAGTCTGTCATCTGTTTGACAAGCTCTTGGAATTGCTGAAAAACATCATCCGTAGAAAGAGAAGGATACATTACCACCTCATCAGGTGATGAGGACAAGATGGTAGTTTGAGGGGTAACTTCTTTGCCTGCCCTAGCCTCTTAATCCACAAACGTATCCTCCTGTTGAGTGATGTGTTGGGAAGGAGAATTTTGTGCCTTGCTGTCATTCTGATGGGACAGGGTTGGGGCCCTGGAGAATTATTCATGATGACTGCCCCTGGGTCCCAATATGGCCACTGAGGTCTATATGGGGGTGGTGGTGGCCCCTAAGGTTGCTGCCACCAAGCAATATGTGCTCCGCTGAAGTAATCCCTGTCTCCTCCGTGGCTCTAGATACTGGCAAGCGATGGAGACTCTGGATCAGCAGTCACCGATAAGTTCATTGGGTACCTCAAATGTTGCGGTACTGAATGTAGTTGTGGCACTGACTAGCTGTGGAGCCGAGCGGACTGTACTTCTCCCTGACAGATGGTACTGAAGTTTTTGAGTGCTCTGAGGTAGCTACTGATGTAGACCGGAGCTTGGTCACATGTGGAACCGAAGAGCCTGTTACAGGAGATACAGGAAGAGTGATTATGTCCGAGAGTACGGCTCTTCTATGCTTTCTCTGCCCGTCTCTTCCAGATGGGACTAGTGCCTTCTTGGAACCAGGTTTGCTGTTAGAGCTGCAGGGTCTCCCTAACCCACCAGTACTGGAGGAACCCTTAGCCTCTGTTGTACTATGCCTCAAGGTGGAGGCTTCCAAGCCCACTGATTTGCTTGGAGAGCAAAGTCTTTTCAAGGTGGACTCATTAAAAGGTCTTCTCTTCTTTGCATATTTAGAGGAGGTCTCTGAAGCCTTCCCCTCTCTAGGGGAGCGCTGGGCCGAGGTCAACTGCACACTAGATACTCCCGGAGACTGATGTACAGGGGGTTCTACTGACCTGGCTCCGCACCAGGTTGAACCATCATTAACAGTAACAGCTTGATTTCCTGTTTCTTTCTTGTCCTGGATTTGAGGGCTAAACAGAAGTTATATTTCAGCAGAACATGGGCCTCTCCTAAATAGTGAGCACACTTAAAGTGTCCATCACTGAATGGGATGGCCTCATGTTATGTGAGGTAGCGTTTAAAACACAGTGAACTGGGCATGCCCCTCTCTGGAAGGAAGGGCTCCCATGAAGTCCTCCAAATAAAAGTAATTAACTAACTAATTAACTAACTAGAACTAAATGAATCTAATCTAAAATAAATGAAACTAACTAAAATTACCAGAGGCAAAGTAGCTGACATGCACTTGCTGAAGTCACACTAAGGCACATCGCAGGCAGAGACAGCTGAGAAGGAACTGAGGGCAGTTTGCCTGTGCAGGCCTATAGAGCCTCGGTGTGTGACATGAGGATTTCTAGGATACGTGCATAGGCTGAATGGATACTGCTAATGAAAATCTCTGGTCAAAGGTGTGTGGGGCTTGCATGCACTGAAATGGAGCACCCATAGGGACACTACCTGAAGATGAAAAATAAGTTCCTCTTCAGAGGAAAATTAGTCTGCATTTATGTTGCTTTAATTTTCTTTTAGAGACGATAATCCTCAAAGTATTTATACTTTGAAACATTTATTTTATTTAAGACTTTATGCTGAAAGGTGGATAAATTAATCACAACTCCGTTCCCCACAATTGAAAGAATAACTTTCGGTTACAGTGTAATCTCATCTTGAAAAGAAACCTCCAATTCGTTATTGCAAAATAAAATATAGACTGTACCATTTTAACCTTAGAATCATATTTACTTTTCACCTGAATTTTAAAAGTGATCAACCTTTCCCCTCTTCTGTTGGCCGAGTTTAATCTCTGAAAAGCTCCATCTTTATTGGTTTGGAGGATTGAAAATCTCCTAGAGTTAAAAATTCATTAACCTTTCTATCTTCCTTCACCCTGTATGGTGCTCTGCTTGTCTAGAGCTGCCCTCTGCTGATAAATGTTTGAACTACATATTTCAAATTTCAGCCAATCTATTGAAAAGCGGAGTGGAATGAATACAAATATAAACAACTCAGAGCTTGATTCTATGAGGTGCCTTCAACACCCAGGAGTCCAAGAGAGTTGAAGGTGCTCAGCACCACCCAAAGTAGCAGTCTGCCACTTGTAGGAATGATCCCTAAATTATTAAATACAAATATTAGTACTATATACTTTATTTGAATTTATGCACATTAAATATCTGCACTAGAACTTACCAGTTTTTTCTGAAGCTGTTAATCAATTACACTTATCTGTCTGCTAAAGTTAGGGCTTCAATAGTCCTTTCCCAATGAAACCATACTGTTATTTTCAAGGACATAATCTCTTGCATTGTTCCACGTAATATTCTGTTGTATGAATGCATATATGATTATGTATCACCCACACAGGAATAATTCAGATTGTCTGTGAAGCATGGATCAGTCAGTTTAAAGAGACACCATTGTTCTGATTCTATTCTTACACTGGTTTTACATTGGTTTAACTTCATTTACTTTGATGGAATTACTACTGATCATTAATGTTGGGGAGAACAGAATTAGACTCATAGTATTTTTTAAAATTAAATCTACTTATAGTCACTGTAATATTGAGAAAATCCTGCAGTCATTTATTTCCAACCATCGACTCCTTCCAAAAATTCTCCCACCTTCCTATCCCCTTCCCTCCCTTTCCACACAGGAATTTGATTTCAATGGGAGTTAGGTGCCTAGGTATGTCTACATTACGAAATTAGGTCGAATTTATAGAAGTCGGTTTTGTAGAAAGCGTTATTATACAGTCGATTGTGTGTGTCCCCATACAAATGCTCTAAGTGCATGTAGTCGGCGGAGTGTGTCCACAGTACCGAGGCAACCGTCGACTTCCGGAGCGTTGCACTGTGGGTGGCTATCCCACAGTTCCCGCAGTCTCCGCCGCCCATTTGAATTCTGGGTAGAAATCCCAATCCCCGATAGGGCTAAAACATTGTCGCGGGTGGTTCTGGGTACATATAGTCAGGCCCCCCCTTCCCTCCCTCCTTCCGTGAAAGCAAGGGCAGACAATTGTTTTGCGCCTTTTTTCTTGAGTTACCTGTGCAGACGCCATACCACGGCAAGCATGGAGCCCACTCAGGTAACCGTCACCGTATGTCTCCTGGGTGCTGGCAGACGCGGTACTGCATTGCTACACAGCAGCAGTTTATTGCCTTTTGGCAGCAGACAAATCAACCAAGCAGGGTTTCTAAGCCAACCCTGTAAGCCATGTCGTCAGTCGCCCCTCCCTCCGTCAGGGCACCGGCAGACAATCGTTCCGCGCCTTTTTTCTGTGCAGACACCATACCACGGCAAGCATGGAACCTGCTCAGATCGCTTTGGCAATTAGGAGCACATTAAACACCACACGCATTATCCAGCAGTATATGCAGCACCAGAACCTGGTAAACCGAAACCGGGCGAGTAGGCGACGTCAGCGCTGTGACGAGAGTGATGGGGACATGGACACAGACTTCTCTCAAAGCACGGGCACTGGCAATGTGGGCATCATGGTGCTAATGGGGCAGGTTCATGCGGTGGAACGCTGATTCTGGGCTCGGGAAACAAGTGGTGGGACCGCATAGTGTTGCAGGTCTGGGACGATTCCCAGTGGCTGCAAAACTTTCGCATGCATAAGGGCACTTCCATGGAACTTTGTGACTTGCTTTCCCCTGTCCGGAGGCGCAAGAATAGCAAGATGAGAGCAGCCCTCACAGTTGAGAAGCGAGTGGCAATAGCCCTGTGGAAGCTTGCAACGCCAGACAGCTACCGGTCAGTCGGGAATCAATTTGGAGTGGGCAAATCTACTGTAGGGGGTTCCTGTGATGCAAGTAGCCCACACAATCAAAGATCTGCTGATATCAAGGGTAGTGACCCTGGGAAATGTGCAGGTCATAGTGGATGGCTTTGCTGCAATGGGATTCCCCAACTGTGGTGGGGCCATAGACGGAACCCATATCCCTATCTTGGCACCGGAGCACCAAGCCGGCGAGAACATAAACGGCGAAGGGGTACTTTTGAATAGTGCTGCAAGCTCTGGTGGATCACAAGGGACGTTTCACCAACATCAACGTGGGATGGCCGGGAAAGGTACATGACGCTCGCATCTTCAGGAACTCTGGTCTGTTTCAAAAGCTGCAGGAAGGGACTTTATTTCCAGACCAGAAAATAACCGTTGGGGATGTTGAAATGCCTATAGTTATCCTTGGGGACCCAGCCTACCCCTTAATGCCAGGGCTCATGAAGCCGTACACAGGCAGCCTGGCCAGTAGTCAGGAGCTGTTCAACTACAGGCTGAGCAAGTGCAGAATGGTGGTAGAATGTGCATTTGGACGTTTAAAGGCGCGCTGGTACAATTTACTGACTCGCTTAGACCTCAGCGAAACCAGTATTCCTACTGTTATTACTGCTTGCTGTGCGCTCCACGATATCTGTGAGAGTAAGGGGGAGATGTTTATGGCGGGGTGGGAGGTTGAGGCAAATCGCCTGGCTGCTGGTTACGCACAGCCAGACACCAGGGCGGTTAGAAGAGCACAGGAGGGCGCGGTGCGCATCAGAGAAGCTTTGAAAACCAGTTTCATGACTGGCCAGGCTACGGTGTGAAAGTTCTGTTTGTTTCTCCTTGATGAAACCACCCGCCCTTGGTTCACTCTACTTCCCTGTAAGCTAACCACCCTCTCCTCCTCCCTTCGATCACCGCTTGCAGAGGCAATAAAGTCATTGTTGCTTCACATTCAGGCACTCTTTATTAATTCATCACACAAATAGGGGGATGACTACCAAGGTAGCCCAGGAGGGGTGGTGGAGGAGAGAAGCACCGGGAGGGGTGGTGGAGGAGGGAAGGACAAGGCCACACAGCACTTTAAAAGTTTAAAATTTTAAAACTTATTGAATGCCAGCCTTCTGTTGCTTGGGCAATCCTCTGGGGTGGAGTAGCTGGGTGGCCAGAGGCCCCCCCACTGCGTTCTTGAGCGTCTGGGTGAGGAGGCTATGGAACTTGGGGAGGAGGGCAGTTGGTTACACAGGGGCTGTAGCGGTGGTCTGTGCTCCTGCTGCCCTTCCTGCAGCTCAACCATACGCTGGAGCATATTAGTTTGATCCTCCAGCAGCCTCAGCATTGAATCCTGCCTCCTCTCATCACGCTGCCGCCACCTTTCAGCTTCAGCCCTCTCTTCAGCCCGCCACTTACTCTCTTCAGCCTGCCACCTCTCCTCCTGGTCATTTAGTGCTTTCCTGCACTCTGAAATTGTCTGCCTCCACGCATTCGTTTGTGCTCTGTCAGTGTGGGAGCACAGCATGAGCTCAGAGAACATTTCATCACGAGTGCATTTTTTTCACCTTCTAATCTTCGCTAGCCTCTGAGAAGGAGAAGATCCTGTGATCCTTGAAACACATGCAGCTGGTGGAGAAAAAAAGGGACAGTGGTATTTAAAAAGACACATTTTATAGAACAATGGGTACACTCTTTCACGGTAAACCTTGCTGTTAACATTACATACATAGCACATGTGCTTTCGTTACAAGGTCGCATTTTGCCTCCCCCCAGCACGTGGCTAGTCCCTCCCCCCTCCCCGTGGCTAACAGTGGGGAACATTTCTGTTCAGCCGCAGGCAAACAGCTCAGCAGGAATGGGCACCTCTGAATGTCCCCTTAAAAAAAAGCACCCTATTTCAACCAGGTGACCATGAATGATATCACTCTCCTGAGGATAACACAGAGAGATAAAGAACGGATGTTGTTTGAACGCCAGCAAACATACACTGCAATGCTTTGTTCTACAATGATTCCCAAGTACGTGCTACTGGCCTGGAGTGGTAAAGTGTCCTACCATGGTGGATGGAATAAGGCTGCCCTCCCGAGAAACCTTTTGCAAAGGCTTTGGGAGTACATCCAGCAGAGCCATGAATGCCAGGGCAAATTAATCATTAAACATGCTTGCTTTTAAACCATGTATAGTATTTTAAAAGGTACACTCACCAGAGGTCCCTTCTCCACCTGCCAGGTCCAGGAGGCAGCCTTGGGTGGGTTCGGGTGGTACTGGCTCCAGGTCCAGGGTGAGAAACAGTTCCTGGCTGTCGGGAAAACTGGTTTCTCCGCTTGCTTGCTGTGAGCTATCTACAACCTCCTCTTCCTCCTCATCTTCCTTGTCCCCAAAACCTCCTTCCATGTTGCCTCCATCTCCATTGAAGGAGTCAAACAACAAGGCTGGGGTAGTGGTGGCTGAACCCCCTAAAATGGCATGCAGCTCATTGTAGAAGCGGCATGTTTGGGGCTCTGACCCGGAGCAGCCGTTCGCCTCTCTCGTTTTCTGGTAGGCTTGCCTCAGCTCCTTAAGTTTCACGCGGCACTGCTTCGGGTCCCTGTTATGGCCTCTGTCCTTCATGCCCTGGGAGATTTTGACAAAGGTTTTGGCATTTCGAAAACTGGAACGGAGTTCTGATAGCACGGATTCCTCTCCCCATACAGCGATCAGATCCCATACCTCCCGTTCAGTCCATGCTGGAGCTCTTTTGCGATTCTGGGACTCCATCATGGTCACCTCTGCTGATGAGCTCTGCATGGTCACCTGCAGCTTGCCACGCTAGCCAAACAGGAAATTGAAATTCAAAAGTTCGCGGGCCTTTTCCTGTCTATTTGGCCAGTGCATCTGAGTTGAGAGTGCTGTCCAGAGCGGTCACAATGGAGCACTCTGGGATAGCTCACGGAGGCCAATACAGTCTAATTGTGTGCACAGTACCCCAAATTTGACCCAGCAAGGCCGATTTCAGCACTAATCCCCCTGTCAGGGGTGGAGTAAGGAAATCGATTTTAACAGCCCTTTAAATAAAAAAAAAGGGCTTCGTTGTGTGGACGGGTGCAGGGTTAAATTGATTTAACGCTGCTAAATTCGACCTCAACTCCTACTGTAGACCAGGGCTAAGCACCTCTAGGCCTAGCTGTCTTCTTAAAAGATCAGTTCCATTCTCTTTCTCCACTATTCTTTCCATAAGCACCGACTCCATGGGTGCTCTGGGGCTGCAGGACCCCTGGAAAAAATACTGTAGGTGCTCAGCACCCACCGGCAGCCCCGTGGATCAGCTCCTCCCCCTCCGCCCTCCCATCGGCAGGCCCCACCGCTCAGTTCCTCTCCCTCCCCCCCAGCACCTCCCGCCTGCCTGTGATCAGCTGTTCAGTGGCATGCAGGAGGCACTGGCAGGGGGGAGGGAGAGGAGCGGAGGCAGGAAGAGGCGGGACTGGGGTCCAACACCTCTGGAGAAATCACAAAGTTGGCACCTCTGATTCTTTCCTCCAACAAACTCTCTCCCCTGTCACCAAGTTTCTTGTGTCTTCTCCTGCACCCCCTCTAGCATCCTTGCTTGACCTCCTTTGATTCATAGATTATAAAGCCAGAACAGACCACTGTGATCATCTGGTCTGATCTCCTATATAACACAGGCCATAGGACTTCCCTGCATTAATTCCTGTTTGAATTAGAGCATCTGTTTTAGAAAAATATCCAATCTTAATTTAAAAAAAAATACAATAATGGAGAATCCACCACAAACCTTGGTAAATTGTTCCAATGGTTAATTCCCTCATTGTTAAAAATGTGCACCCTATTTCTAGTCAAAATTTATCTACTTCAACTTCCAGCCATTGGATTTTTTTTTAATACCTTTGTCCGCCAGATTGAAGAGCCTTATCAAATTTCTGTTCTCCATATAGATACTTATAGACTGATCAAATCAATCCTTAACCTCCTGGCCTCACTCTCATGTCTCCACTGCTCTCAACCTTCTCTCTCTCCTCCTCGTCTGCCCCCCATTCTCAAAAAGCTGTCCCTTTACCCCAACTCATTTAAGTACCATCCCAGCACCCTTCTTTCCTTCGTTTCCAAACAGTAGGAGCAGAAGAAGCCAAAGAAGGATTGTTGCACTGGGATGGGAGAGGACAAAATGGGGCTCTGGCCAGGCCCGCCCACCCACCCACAGAATCTCCCTGGATTCAGGACTGTGTAGGGACTATGACCCAAGTGGTGCCTCCCCTCTTTCCTTCCCCTATGCTCCTCCTCAGCATATGGCCTTGGAGAAAAATAGCAGAGAGCAGCTGGCCAACCAATAATGGTAGTAGTGGAAGCAGCCAAACCAGGGATCTTTCAGTGTTCAGAGAACTTCCTACAGTTTTGACTGCACTCTCTCTGCCCTGTGCAGATTGGCTGTTTGCTCCAACCCTCTGCCTCCCTCCGTCTCTTTACCTCATCCTTATTCCTCTTCACCTGCCCCTTTTACCTCTTTCTCCCCTGACCTGTCCTCCTCACCCGCTTGTCTTCCCTTTCCATTTAGCTTATCCCCTCCTAAGTAAACTCCCTACCCCCCCCCCCCCCGCCCCAAATATTGGGAACGAACACAATGTTTGTTGCCATCACATGGTTCACCCTCCTTGTGTATTGAGACTATAAACTCTTCAGGCAAGAGACTATCTACTAGTACAGTGCCTAGCACAATTATTGATTGGCTCTTAGGCACTGTCCTAATAAACATGATTGATAATTAATTAATTATCTCTTTTCTTGATTGCCACCTCTTCCTTTCTGGCCTCTTTGAATCCATATGGTTACTACTGGAAATACATATTGCTTCCTTCTACCCAAAATTCATTTAAAGCACAGCTGCTAAGATCATTTTCTTGGCCATTGACCTGACCCACTTTGAATCCACCATATTTGAAATCTTTTTATCTCATTTCCAGTCATTAGGGTTATTCGGCTGAAGGGACAAGAAGGAGACATGTCTGGTAGGCTCCTCTGCTCTTTTATAATACAGATGTGGATGTTTCATGACAAACATGTCTACTTTCAGAAATGCTGAGAGCTAAATGAATCAAGTCAACATTTTTGTGTAACTAAGCAAAAATCGGAAGCCTAAAGAACTTCTGGGCATAACTCCTCTTTCCATAAATGAAGCTAGGGGAAAACACCAAAAAAGATGACTAGTGGAGAATCTAAGGTAATATTAAGGTTTGCTTTGTAAAAGCTATTAAGGCCAACAACAGATTTTTAAAAATTCCACACCGTGTTTAGACTTAGGAGGAGGAGAAAACCTCAGAAAAGTCTTTAGAATCTGGGGAAGAGAAGCAACAATTTTACGCTGCATTTTTATGTCATTAAAATACCTGTTCATGTGACCACGTCCGTTCTGAGCCGTCCTTCACACAAACATCTAGCCTCAGCTCTGCCCCTGTGGCCCCATGTTTACTGTCCACACAGAGATTGGCTGCCACATTTCGAATCTGCAAAACCAAGCAGCAACATTTCACATTATACAGCAGGCTGCAGAATAGGACTTGTGAGGATGAGGATGTTGAGATTTGACTCTGTCTTGGTTCAGTCAGAAACTAGAGATATGGCTATAAGCACATTGCTTATGTATCATCAATGGGGCTTTGTATGTGGCAGAGAGGCTGAAGAGACTGTATCCGGGAAGTGATTTATTCCTTCCTCTGCTCCAGTATTTGAAAAATTCTGTAAAGAAATTGAGGTGATGTTTTTTATTAGAATAGTTTGGGGTATAAGGACTGGAATGAAAAAGAAATCTTGGGAGGATAAAGTTTAGTTTGATTGTTTCTCTCCTGCCAACAAAGCAAGCAAGATCAAGTTCATTCAGAGGAATCTCCTGTTTGAACCTCTATCAGAATTCAGGGTGATAGTTTTCTAAAGCTCAGACACACACAGTTCCAGTGCTTGTGGGTGTGTGTGTTGGGGGAGTGCTATCTCTTTAAGCAGAGCACTCATGAGCCTGAACGCTTTTTCCGCCAGCAGCAGCTGCTGTCAGCAGCACTCACTTCTGAGCCAGCAGCAGACTGGATGCCCCTGTTCCTTGACCTCCCGCTCAGCGGTGACCGCATATATGGGTGGCAGGAAAGGGACATCCCAACATCAGCCCACCTCCCCAACCCCCACTCTGTGCAGCAGACAGGAGGCAGGCTCCTGGTCCTAAGCAGCTTGGCCAGGGGTGGCTCCATGGGAGGGAAATAGGAGGTAGGAGCAGCAGTGGAGCAAAGCATCAGGAGGAGGGGCATTCCTGCCCCAGAGGCATGCGACGGTGCAGGGCACCTGGGCGGTGGCTCCCTTTGCCACCCCTCGGACCGGCCCTGTCCAGCAGGGAGGGGATGGTGCAGGCAATGGGGATGCCACCCTGCTGCTGCTGAGCCCCATCTCCAGAGGTGTGTGATTAATGCTCACTAAAAAAAAACGCATTAATTTGTTTTGAGTTAATCACATGCGTTAACTGAGATTGACAGCCCTAATATATATATATATATATATTATTCTCACAGCAAAATAACTGACCAAGTATTATTATTTGATCAACTACAGCTGGTTAACAACATTGTAAAAGCATCCTGATTGGTTAATAACTTAGATTGGTTAACAATTAAATCATACAGTGTTTTAATATCATGTGCTGCAAAGAGTTTCAAGAGAGACATTAAAGAGCCACTTGTGGCTCCTGAGCCTCAGCCTGAGTATCACTAAATTAGACACTTAATTCCTCTGTTTCTCCCTCTGTAAAATGGGGATGATAGTAACTATCTAGCTACCTTCGAATAGTGTTCTGAGGGTTAATTAGTTATTGTTTGTACAGTGCTATATACAATTACTATTTTAGTTTCTAAGATGTCTGCAAGGGAAATAGTTGTCTAGTGTTACTGTAATGTGTGACCATATTGGGAATCTGAATTTAGGTTCTGAACACAATTGATGACTCCCCAGGCAGGCAGGAGCTAAGCAGCACATTAAGCTCTCTAAGAGGATGGAGGAAATCTCTCTCTCTCAATTCCTGCAGGCAGCTCCAGGAGTAGCATTGATAGACTCTAAAGGGAGTCATGTCTAACATGGAAGGATGATTCAGACTTAGACAAATAATTTGAAGGGAATAAAGAAGAAAATGGGCAGAACTCATCCCTTTAGCCCTTCTGTGATTTAAATTAGCAGAACACCTTTGAAAAGAATTTAAAGAGAATAAGATGATACTGGAGAATCTTGATTTCTACAGGTCCCTTCTCCTCCACAAGAAGGAAGGTATTAAGGCAGATAGAATTTATGGCACCCCAGCTGGGATCAGGAGTTCTCAACAGAATGCTAGCCATTAGTCAGTCAGTCAGAATCCTGGTAACTGATATGTCTGGCTTCATCTGGTGGTAGGTAGCAATTGTGGAGAAAGAGAAATTATTCTGCAGCATATGGGAAAGGGTAGCTTCAATAATCACACAGAAATAACCACTGTAAAAGGAGTTTACAAAAACAAATAACTTCCACTTATGAAAAATGCTGCTAAAGCTAAGTGCATGGGAGACGGAGTGCATGTCAAATTTCCTTGAAATTACAATACAGAATTAGAGCCTGTTTTTCAAAGACGCTGAGCACTCATCTCTCCCATTAAAGACGAAATGTGTGTGCTGATATGTTCAGATATATATATCCATCTTCAAAAACCAACTGTGAGATTCTTGCAAACTTAGAAATGAAAACAACTTTTCCACATTTGCAGAGAACTGCATGCACACTATTGCCTGGGCAAAATGACCTGACTTGCAACTTTGATTATTTAGCTCAAAGAATCTCAGCGCTCAATCCCTCACACAGACTGTGTAAGACTGAGCGGAAGGCTTGTTAACTGAAAAAGTGTTCTGCGGTTGAAGTAGTCAGCCAGGTTGTCAAAACTCTGCCTTCATTTCACATGTTTTAGAAAAACACAAACTAGCAAGATCAGGGAAACATTTTAATTTCAAATTTTCAAGGTTTTAAAACTGAAGTTAAAGATCAATTTCAAATGCAGTTTTGACTGTTACCTCACCAGAGCCTCATTCAGACACCTCTAATGTGATTAATTTCACTTAGTTCAAATAAAGAGTACCTGTCCTACTGGAAAACTATTAGCTGTTTTCTTAATGCTTCGCTCTTCATGTTATATACTCAAAGCATAGACACCAACTAAAACAGAGAGGCTATGAAACTAGTGTTAACAGTAAAATAAATACTATTTCAATGTTTCATTTTTAAAGCCTTATGGTATTAGTAGGGCTTTCATATTTTTGTCTGGTGAGAGAATTTTCTTATCCTATTCTTCTACATTTAAGGGATAGATTCAATCATCTATCTATCTGGAGAGAGTTTTCATTTTTAAAGTTTCCTTTAGCTCACTTCCTATCTGCCCAGTTCTCTCTGTTTCCCCTCTCTCCTCTTTCTACTAATGAAATACTCTTCAGCATTTGTTTCTCTGTTCTCTGCATTGTTGTGTGTGTCTGTCCCAGTGCCATATCTCATCCTTTCTTTGCCTCAATCTACTTTTCCAGTCAGAGAGCATTGTTTTATTTGGGGTGGAGAAAAGGGTTTGATGATAAAAGCATTTAAATCGGGCTCATACTCCTGCTTTGTGGTACTCCTATGCGGCCTTTTCCATTGTGAGAAACTGAATGGAGCCGTTCAAACTGCCGTCAGAACGACAGGGAATATTCTACAGAGAATCAGCACCATGCTGCTTGCAAATCCTACAAGATTCTTTTGCATAACAGGGTAAGGAAAGCAGGAAGTCTCAGACAGCGTGTGGCTTGTTGTTGTTTTTTCTTGATTAAGGAAGCGTGCATCTGAGACTCCCATTTCCAATAACAGGCTAATATGCATTTCTAAGTTATTGGACTTTGAGTTAAAACTACTGAAAAAGGCAAGTCTAAATTTTCAAAAAGTTTTCCTCATTTGTACATATGCAATTATTGAGCAGCCTTCTAATACACAGGGGCAGATTCTAATACTCATACGTACAAAAGATAGAATGGTTACATGCAAAGCGCATTTGTTCACCCCCAGTTTCTGTTACCTGTACACACACAGCTGAGTATGCTAAAAAAAAAAATAAAAAAAATAAGCACTCAAGGGTTTTGTCTGGGCAAAAATGCAGACAGAAAAGTGAATGCCTGACTGAGGCCCCTTTAGAAATCTGGCCCTTAAAATCCTCCATGGTAGAATTTGATGTAGTGGAAAACAATGCTGTCATTCAGAAAACACTGCAAACTTTGTATTTATGCCTTAATGTGCATCAAAATTCTGAAACACCATCACACTGCACGCTGAGACACAAACACTAGTGAAGAGTGCAGGAGGGCTTAAATAGAGTCATGCAGCAGAGTCCCACAAAGGGTCCCAATCGTAGAGGAATGAAGGGGAGGATACTAGGAGTCAGGGGACTGGCAGGCCCTGGCTCTCCCTGCTTTCTTTGCTGCTCCTGCACTTGGGAAAAGAAGGTATTGACGGAGAGGAACTTTTGCTACTGTTGGCTCCAGCTCCTTGTGCTTAAAGGGTATATCTACAAAGCAATAAAAGACCTGCAGCATGGCTGTGGCTGGCCCGGGTCAGCTGACTCAGGCTCACAGGGCTTTGGTGGTGGGATTAAAAACTGCAGTGTAGACATTTGAGCTGGAGCTTGGGCTCTGAGACCCCATGGGGAAGGATGGAGAGAGTCACAAAGCTTGAGCTCCAGCCCAAGCCCAAATATCTACACTCCAATTTTAGCCCTTCAAGCCAGAGTCAATTGACCTGAGCCCTGAGACTTGGTGAGGCAGGTTTTTCATTGCAATATAGACATACTCTAAGTGTCCAGGTCATGAAGAGCAGGCACTGGCTCCTCACGGGCCTAGTGAGGGTCAGGTTTTCCTTGACCGGCTAACATGTTAAAGCTACAACTTGCCTTGTCTACACTAGGATTTTAACAATTGTTAGCTAACACATGTTAACAAGATACCTCTTTCGTAGTATAGACAATACCTAGGAAGAATTTTGCTGAGACAGAAGGGTCTTGGCACACTGGATTGTGAGGTCATTCAGAACATAGAGCAAATCATGGGAGGAGGGACATGCCATGAAGCAGAATCTGAAACATAGGCCAAAGTGGGATTGTGGAAGGCCTTAGAGGCAAGACGTTTAAGCCGTGGCAGGCCTTAAAAGTGAGGATGACGGGACATCATCCCTTGCTAATCTTCTGCACCATGACTGTCTGAAGCTAGGGATATTAGTCTGTTAGCTATGCAAAAAACAATATCCTCCACCGTAACTGATAAAGGTTCCTGCTTCTTGGGCACCTCCATAAAATGCGGGAATTGTAAATACAAAATATTTTTGGCACAAAGTGTCAAAACGGCCAACTCAACTACGAACTAGTATTGGGTTATTTATCAAATATTAGAATATTCAATTTACAATCTAGAGTTTTGAATGTTTAATTAAAGTATTTCCCTATTTCTCTTAATCAGTGGGAGGAATTACAATTACACTTTCCACCAAATCTCTTGGGTAGAGATATTTATAAAAAACCCTGCACTTTGTAGAGGAAGCTGACTCATGGGATCTGAAGCACTGGCGGAAGCCTGTGATTTAAGTAAACATTGTGCTAGTCAAGGCTTTGAATGGTTAATATACGTAAAGATCTAGTTGACAAACTTTAGGTTGCTAAAAATGTCTAAATATGTTGTAAAAGTTAAAGACATATTTACACCCTGGTTGTTGGAACAAGCCGAAATGAGTTCTGTAGAAGACTGTTCAATATTAAGGACATTTAAAGGATTTTTTCCCTTTATATTGTAATCCCTTTCTTATGCTGAAGATTAAATAAGAACTTCTCTTTTTATCCTGGTTTGGGTGGTGATATATGGGTTGGAAATGAGTGGATGAGGCAGAGCCTGGAAGCAAACATACATATTTTTCTTACTATGCACATTTTGATGTGCCAGTTAAAACCATGCTGATCTGCAAAAATGCTATTTTATAAAACAAATTCTTTCCAAGAAGATTTGTTATTAAGGAAACCAAAATCTTGATTAATGTTAAAAATGTGTACCCCTTTCATGAAAACCATCAATGTTTTCTAACTGTAATTTTCACAAAATATTTCTCTAAAGGAGGCTGCTTCATTTTCTGCCTCTTTGCAGGTACCTGTCTGTACTCTGCCATGATATGATTCACAGTCCTCTCAGGTCCTAGTTGAGTAGTTTCTCTTTGTCACTCCTTACATTCATCAAAGCTTAGGGGAGTTTTAAATGGCTCGTGCACTCTGATAGCAGCCCCTATCAGAAGAGAACAGAAACCGGAAATCACTGTTCTCTGAATCCCTGGGACTGAACTGTAGCTATGAACTAAGTAGCATGCAGGATTCTATGCAGAAATTTAAAACAGCACAGTCCTCTAAATTGGAGTTGGGGAACTTATTTGGAGAATGGGCTGAGGCACTGAGAGTCGGGGGGAGAACGATGAGACTGCAGAGTTCCACTGCATAGTGCAGACACTTTTAAAAAGTGATCAGGAGTGCAGAGAGGCCATGCCCACTGCGTATTTGCCACACCATCCAAACATGGAAAGCAGATTTCTGGAATATTTTTGCTAATTGATTAGCTGTGAAGATAACTCATGTGATGTTATTCATGGAGGGGGTGAGTGACAATGCACAACTGATCAGTTTGACTGGGGACATTACAAGACAGAGTGCATCTTCTGTAACTGCTCATCATGAAGACCCAGGTTGCTCCAAAACACAGGTTGACAGCCAACAGCTGTCGCACATTATGCAAATTGCTGCTGCCACTACTCGTGGCACCAAATTTTCCCGACGAGACCAAAACGAAGGGATAGATTTTTTTTTCAAAAGTGACTAAGGGATTTAGAAGCACATAATACATAGAAAGCCAATGGGATTTATGCTCCTAAATCCCCTAAGCCAGTTTGAAAATCTTTTCTTAAATGCTTTCTCCACACTTGGTAAATTTAGAATTGATAATGTACAAAAAGTCAGTGTCTCTTATGTTTAAAAAAATATAATGACAGCACAGTGACAGGGTAGTCACACCTTAAATTCCTTTATCTAGTTTAAAAAACAACATGAGAACTTTTTTTTCCCTTTGAGGAAATTTGCATTAATTTATGTCAAAAAAGATGCCACTGAGATAAACAGAACTTCCAGTGCTAACATAGTGACAATTCCTGCCTTTGATTAATTAAAAATACAGAAAACTATATTATTAAACTAATATCCCTTTTAGGTATTGAAAGCAATGCTCAGCTTTCAGCTCTGACGAGTTTCACTTGAGACAGAGTGAATTCCTGGCTTCACTGAAGTCAATGGCAAAGTTCCCAGTGACTTCCGAGGAGCCATGATTTCACCGAGGATGCTTACGTGTTCCTGATGAAGGCAAGTGTTGTGGTGAGTCAGAAAGGGAGAGGCAGTCCCTAAGGCAAGTTGGATCTCAGTTTTGTGCACTGAAGGTCACAAAAACATCAATTTCAAAATAAATATCAGTACTCTTCGGAATGTGTAACCTTAATCTAAAAATAACTTTATGTGGTACTATGGAATAATACCAGTTTAATGACATTTAATAACTGCAAGTGCATGTCTAGGATTCAGGAAATGACTGAAACAGAGTTCTCAAATGAGGTGTTTAAGTTATCTCCAGTACATGAAATGAATGGCAAATCATGTCAGAACTACTGCTCAGTTTAATAATCTGTCCAAATGATGTATTGCCCTTGAATAGCAAAGATGATGCCCTGACTCTGTTGTCAGGGTCACGGCAATTCAATACAGCATCATAAGAGGCTTCCAATTGCTACCAATTTACAGAATGCTTTTCACACAATGTGGTTTAGTGCTCTGAATACCATAGTGGCTGTATCTCCTAGAGAGAACATGAGCAGCATTTACTTGGGTGCAAAAATGGGAATGCCTCTGTTCACCCTCTGCCTTTTAAGTAAGCAGTACTTACACTGGCTTTACTACACTTATTAGTCCTTAGATTTATTATTTACTACACAATACTATTATTATTTACTACACAATATGTCCTTAGATAATCTTTCAGACATCAGAATCTACAGACTGAATGCCAAGCAATGAGCCTCCTTTCATATTAACTGATATGCAGTAACTTAAAAGGTCCTGTTCTTTGTGTGAAACATAAAAAAGGAAAAGGCCAGGTTAAAAGAAGTCAAGCACAGCCTGAATGAAACATAGAGAAAGCATGGGACTGTCGATCACAGGTTGACACTAACCTTGATGAGAGAATTTGAGTGGTGCAGAAACTGTGCAGTATGCAATATGGGGCTGGGTGAATGTTATATTGCTTTTGTACAACATAAATATGACAAACTGATGGACTGAGATTGACTCAAAGTCATTAAGGATATGAAGCGGACACTTCTAAAAAGACATCTGTTTCTCTTTCAGAGAGAAGAGAGTTACTCAGTCCTAAAACTTTGATGCTTTTTCATATAGGCTATCTGGTTTAATTTCAGTGTTTCAGTTCTGGGATTTCCCATCACTGTTGTAAAGTGGTTCTATCAAATCCGTGAATTCTCATTGGGGGCCAGAGAGGAGTGGGTTCAGGCCCCATGACTTAGCATGAGCGCAATCCCAGACAGACTTACTGAATATTGAACAAGCCCTATAGCAGAACAGAGCCAAACCTTAACATTTAAGTTTTGGATCAGGAAAAGGGATGATTTTCCTGTAGGATCTTGAAAGCATGACACAAAGTCCAGAACCAATTTACTCATGGTCACCATTTTATGTTTCGTCTTTTAAAAAACACGTTCCCACAGACAATGTTAAAAGTTTGAAATGATTGTAAAAACACATTGGACCATAAGTACTTTGAATCTAAGTTTTAAAACTATTAAATCATTCTCATGACAAATCTCATCCACCCCAGCACCACTTTTTACTTCACTGGACAAGACTTCAAGTACCAGCACTGCATGAAATTACATTTCTTTGAACAGAAAGGAGTGTTTATGCATCATTTAATGGATAGTAGACATACCCTTCAACTGGTAGCACATACTTGGCAATCTAGCACATAATCAGAAGGATCAAACTAAGCTGTTTTAATTTGTATTTTTCCCATGGTAGCAGTAAAAATGGTGTTACCCTCCTGTCTAGATACAAAACTAATAGTAATATACTCAGTATATACTAAGTCTCTCCCACATCTATTATACAACTGCCATTTTGCATGCATTTCAGAGCACAATACCAGATGGAGCACATACACTCTTCCAGCTACATAGGACAGCTACATAGGACAGTGGCACAATTAATTCCCAAAGATCAGGCAACATCAAGGCTGAAAAGGAGTTTGTTTAATTTACTTCTTTTCTATCATGAATAGAGTTTGCCAAGACATTTACCAGTCAAATTCCCAGCAGGTGTGTTTGCAAAAAGAAGGGAGAAGTTGCAAAAAGAAGGCTGCACACATCATTCACTAGTTAGGTATTAAGATGCTGGAGCCACAGATTGTCTGAGGACTTCATTGTTTACCTTGTCTCAGACTGGCACAGGGAAGCAGATGTAAATCCTTTCCAAGTGCAAGTGGAGAAGTGAATGAAGGTCCGTCTTGGCACAGATGTCCCATAAAAGATTCTTGATATGCATAGCCAGTAAAGTTTTTCTGGCTGCTCGATTCTTCTAGAGTAATAAGGAGCAATCTGTTTTCCTTCCTTCAATTTCTAATTATAACAGCCATTGGCCTTTAAGTTTGTTCAAAGTCTCTGCAAGTGCTGACAAATTAATTAAAACTTTCCAGGTACGGGAAAGTCTCAAAAAAATATAGAGAAGCAGGAAAAAAACTTCAGCTCAGGTTAGTTTACAGATGGAACATATTTTTAGGGGAATGGGAGAGCCTTTGGGTCTCAGTTCCATTCTGTGGTGTCTGGGGGTATTTTTAGTAGGAAAAAATAGATACACAGTCCCCATGATTCATTTTAAAAACACCTTAATATCATATCAGACCAGGTGCCAGCTCATGCCGAGGCCCTCACTGAATACTCACAAATGCATAGCAGGAAACTAGTCTTGCTTACGGGGCGTTAGTATTATCAAAATAGATATTAGATGTTAAGTTGATAAAGATGTGTTCAGATTTTATGAAATGCTGGTAGACTGCTGCAAATATTTATCTCACTTATAATCTCTACAGCCCGTGGTATAAAGTTATACTGAGTGTTTGCACTATAAACCTCTGTAATTTTTTAACTCACCAAACAGGAAAAGAAGCATTGATTAAGGTAAAGTGTTTGTCTATGGCCTGCTGAAGGCAAATGATGTATTGTGTAGCATCAAAGGACAGAGACTTTGTTGATTGCATTCCTAACTCCTTCCAGGAAGGAGAGATGGATGCATAACTCAGCCCATAACTTTGGGCTCTGGACCAGAGAGGATAAAAATCCCTGACAGGAGAAACTGAATCTTTCTTCCATGCTGTCTGGACTCTGAGGGGCAAAGATTCCTAAACATAAGCAAAGAGATCCCCATGCTGCCTGGCAAAAGTTAGCCCTGAAAGACATTTAGAATTTACAGATTACTATAACTGTCACCTTTTGAAATGTAGACTGAAACTTATTTGCTTGCTGTAAACTATAAATAATTCTCATTTATTTTTCCTAGTTAATAAATCCTTAGTTAGTTTACTCTAGAATTGGCTACCAGCATGGTCTTTGCTGTGAGATCCAAGGTCCAAGATCTGGGGTAAGTGACTGGTCTCCTGGGACTGGGAGCAACCAGAATATTTTATGATTTTTCATGTAAGTGACCATTTATCACTAAATCCAGCTTACCTGGGTGGCAAAATAGACTAGCGAGCCCAAGGGGTCTGTCTGTAACTCCATGGTAAGACTGCTATAGCGATTCAGGAGTTGACATTAATTACTGGGTTGGCGAAATCTAATGATAGAACATACCACCAGTTTAGGGTGTCTTCCCTGCTTTTTGACAGTCTGCCCTGAGCTTGGCACGCACAGTCGTGAGCCACTCCAGACAGTGCATCATGTAAAATGTGTATTAATAATTGGGTAAAGCATGAATATCTGAATCTCACAGGTCTGGATATGTTCCTTTTTGCCTCTCTGGAGCATTGAGTGAGGATTGTACAATAGAGCAAGGTAGGTATATATCACATGTTCAAAGTCCTGCAGCTGCAGAGATGTGTCTGAGTGTGGGTTTTAATGGAGGGACATGGAGGAGTTACTGAACTTTGGTCTTTCCTGACTTCTTCTATTAATTTTCTATTGCCTCTGGGTATAACCAGTTCAAATGAAGTTTATGAAACAAAATGTTAATGAGAAAAAACAAAAATGAGGGAATTCACCGTGTCAGGAGTTTGCGTATGTCAAGGCACTAGCACCATCAAGTACTTTGAGGTACTGTAGTTGGGGGCTAAAATAAGAGTGCAAAGGCCCAAGTGACTGTAATCTGAGAGGTTATTTTAAAAATCCTGCTACAATATGTAAAAAAATTGGTTTATTTTAAAATGTTCTTAAGAGAAAGGGACCAAAAACTGGTTAGATCTCCCCTCCTGGAGAATATCCTGGCATAACGGGGACCCCTGGAGGTTTAGGGGATTTCACCAAAAACATTTGTTCCAATTTAAACCCTTTCATTCCTTCAATTCACGTGTAAAATCTTATAATCTGAGAGCCCCAAGAAGTCCTCTAGCAAAACCAGGGAAGACTAGAATTGACATTACTGATACTTCTAAAGTTCTTTAAAAAAAAGACAGAAAAATATGTTAAAAAGTCAAGCCTTCTTTACAAATCATAATCAAAAAGAAAAAAAATCTTTTGCATCTCTCCTTTAAGGTTGAAGATGTAAAAGGCCAGTGCAATTTTTCCAACAAGACATATAAATTATATTCCTTCTCTACAGCCCTTGTGTATTAATTTATTTCTAATACATAAAGCAACCTGTCGCCACAAGGTGTGCATTAGTAGGCTATTGGTGTGCTCCCCCAATATGTTAAGAGGAATAAATCTGAAGGCAGAATGCATCTGAGAAGCGCCCCAGCAACCTGCTAACACATACCCCAGCATGGCGTAATAATATTAAAGTATGGCTCCTTATTTCCTTTTTGTTTAAACTCCAGCTGTGATACCACTAACCAAAGCCAACTAGCAATCAGAACATAGAATGAGGCAAGATGGGCCAATTTTTTTAGGAAAAGAACCCCACTCATTGTTGCATATGCAAATCTGACCAGACAAAACACTAGATAGGTACCTAACGAATACCTAATTTATGCATGTAATTTGTAATAACACATATAAAAATGTGCACTGACCTCAGGCCTCCCTTGTCAAAAATCAGATTCTGAAAGCCATCCTGTAATATGCTGTAATGACTATTTGTTCTTTCTGAACCTTCTGTCCTTGTTGTGCATGCACATCATGGTGAACAGAAGATTATAAGGGATTATACCAGGAACAGCCATAGACATCAGACATGTCAGTTTCTTATTTTAGTGGCTGTTTCATAGATCATGCCAATCACTACAAGCTCCCTTAATGACACCACTAGTAATAGGAGCCAAACCTCATTTCATAAGGGCTTTGTTATAATGTAAAAAGTTTCAGTAACTTTATATGAAATTCGGTGATCTAACAAATTGCTTTGCAATAAAGATGGAACATGCTGTTAAATTTGGTCTAGCTTGGGTATTCCTTACCTCCCCCCAGGCAGCAGGTGGGGGCTCCACAGGAGGGTAATATTTAGGGACATCCCATGCCACTGCAGCCATGAACCACTTGAAGTCCTTGCACTTAAGGTGCTTGCGTAGCTCCTTCTGGGCTGAGATATCACCTGTTGAGAGATGCCTGTACTCGGGCCGCCGCTGGTAAACGTACTCTGCAAACTCATCCATCCATGTCTCCGCCACACGCTTCAGGTTCTGTGTAGCAGAAAGAAAGAGTCATTAACCTGTCCATGCTTTGACTAGATGATATAATTGACACGAAGTAAAAAAACAACAACCCTGACTTGGAATCTTATCATGTTTTGGATGGTGGTGTATTAAATAAATGGTAAACCTCTTTGGAATTAAACACAGTTAGGAGCATGATTTAATTAGACGGATGGCTTCATGCAGTTTGTTTTTTTAATACTTCAGTGCAATTGCTGAATGGGGATTTAATTAACCAGATACAGTAAAAATTCAGCTAATTATTTCAACTGGAATCTCACTGTGAAGCTCCCATTTTTTTTACTTGATTGCTAATGTTGTTTTTCCATAGTTTTGATGCAGTTGAATTTTGAAATTGGAGTTTTGCTTCATATAGTAAAATATTATACACAGTCCAATTTTTGAACAATGCATCTCCTTCAGGGCCCCAAAATGTCCCCGATCTTTCAGAAGCCAGAGTGGCATATCTGCAAAAACTGGCTTAGTAACAAGTCTGCTTAGGCTCTCTAGTTACACACAGCTAACTGGGCATTATTAATATATTCAGAAGGTAGGATGAATTCTGAATACAGAACATTACATAAACTACTAATGCCTGTAACCAGTAATGCTGCATAGAAGGATGAGCTTAGGATAGTCAACAGAGCAATGAAGCCACTTTCCTTTCCTTGCATGGGTGTTTGCTCAGGTAGCTTGGAGGGGGCTGAAGATTGCTATTAGCAAATATCTCCAACGACTGGAGATGGGATACCAGGGGGGAGGGCTCTGAATTACTACAGAGAATTCTTTCCCAGGTGTCTGGCTGGTGAGTCTCATCTACATGTTCACGGTCTAACTGATCACCATATTTGGGATTGGAAGAAATTTTCTCCCAGGTCAGATTGGCAGAGACCCTGGGGTTTTTCATCTTCCTCTGCAGCATGAGGCATGGATAATTTGCAGGTTTAAAATAGAGTAAATGGTGGATTCTCTGTAACTTGAAGTCTTTGAACCATGATTTGAGGACTTCAGTAACTCAGTCAGAGATTATGGACCTATTACAGGAGTGGGTGAGGTTCATTGGCCTGCCATGTGCAGGAGGTCAGACTAGATGATCAGGAGGGTCCCTTCTGGCCTTAAAGTCTCTGAGTGAGTTGCATCCCCATAAAACAGGGGTCTCAAACTCAATTTACCTTAGGGCCAGTGCCAGTCCTCAAATCCTCCCAGCGGGCCAATAATGTCACTGAAGATGGTGTTCAGAAAAAAAACACATTTATATTGTATGTTTTATTTCAAATTTCTTAGAAATAATAAAACTGTCCTACAACTTTATACAATTCTTCGCCTGCCAGAGAGTTTTTAGTGTTTGCCAGACACCTGGCAATGCTTCAGTTCTGTCAGTTTGTTGATGTTTGACCTCAGTGACTGAGCAGTTGAAACCTTCAGGATTGCAGCAAGGGGTGCAACAGATAGTTGTTTTCGGTATTTTGACTTGTTTATATTCATTGTGGAAAAAAGTGATGCTGCCTCCATGGCTGACTCTGCCCGGCAACTAATGATGGTGTCTCTGTCCCTCTCCCACAGCCAATGGGAGCTGCAGGAGGCCATGCCTGCAGCAGACAGAGCCGGCAGCGTGGCTGCATGCGTCTCTCCGCGGGCCGAAGTGGGGAGGTTCTCGGGACGCAACAAAAGCCATCCAAGTTTAGGTTGCGTTACCTTTTTTGGATCGTTTCCACAGAGCTGGTGAGAGGATGATGTGGCCCCTCTGGACCTACCCGTACCCCAACTACTCCCTGGTCCAAGCCTGCCACTCCCCACCCCTTCATCTGCATGGATCACAACTGTGAAATCAATTGTGAATTCACCAGGGCTAGAATGCCACTGCCTATGCAACTGACTCCCCCACCTATGTGGGGCAAGGGAAAGTTGCATGTGAATGAGGCTCAGTCCAGATTTTTCTCTTGCCTGTCAAAAAGCAGGACATTCAGAGTAGAGGGTGACCCCTTCAGTGTACACAGACACTGCAGCATGCATGGGTTTGTGAGAGACCTTAGAATGCTACTTTAAATATTTGTTGAGTGGTTTGTATCTTTTTTTTTTTTGGTATTTCATAAAGCCCTCTGATCATTTTGGTGCATGACACCACTGGTTCCAGTACACTTAGATAGGCAAGGGATTAAGTATGTCCTATTACAGTTCTACAAGGGCGAAAAGAAATACTATTATGGCTACACATTATACAGACTTGCAGTCTAACTTTGCATCCTAAAATACACAATAAAAACCATGGACAAAGACTGGCAAGTTGTGGGCCAAACCACTGAGATGTTGAACACTTTCTGTGAGGTGCTGAGTGGCTTAAATACACTCCATAGGGGTGTGTCTTTTGCCTATTGAGCACCTTATTTTTCATCCTGTTCTTTCTGCATCTTAAACTTCTGTTTGCTTTTCTGACTGTCATTCCATGTTGAGCAGTAGTCTTCATTCAGCTGTTCCCTATGATACCCAGGACTTTTCCTTTGTTAGTGAGTTAGAACCCAGTAAACCAGAGGTGGACAAACTATGAGGGCCTGCAGAACCATCCTGCCCAGCCCTTGAGCTCCTGGCCCGGGAGGCTAGCCAGCCCCAGGCCCCTCCCCTGCTGCCCCCCTTTGCCCGCAGCCTCAGCTTGCCATGCTGCCAGCGCTCTGGGCGGCGGGGCCGCGAGCTCCTGCCGGGCAGCGCAGCAGCATGGCTGCCAGTCCTGCTGATCTGAGTGGCATGGTAAGGGGATGGGGAGTGGGGGGGTTGGATAAGGAGCAGGGAGCCCTGGGGTGCAGTCAGGGGACAGGAAGCGGTTGGATGGGGCAGAGGTTCGGGGGGGGGCAGTCAGGGGACGGGGAACAGGTGAGGTTGGATAGGCGTGGGAGTCCTGGGGGGCCTGTCGGAGGTGGGGGTGTGGATGGGGGCAGGGCAGTCAGGGGACACGGAGCAGGGAGGGTTGGTAGGAGGTGGGGTCCTGGGGGGGCAGTTAGGGGTGGGGAGTCCCGGGAGGGGGTGGTCAGGGGACAAGGAGCAGGGGGGGTTGGATGGGTCCAGAGTTCTGAGGGGGGAAGTCAGGGGGCGGGAAGTGGGAGGGGGCAGATAGGAGGGCGGGGGCCAGGCTGTTTGGGGAGGCACAGCCTTCCCTACCCGGCCCTCCATACAGTTTCGGAACCCCGATGTGGCCCTCAGGCCAAAAAGTTTGCCCACCTCCGCAGTAAACAGTATGAGTAGTACAAATTATTCCTTCCAATGTGCATTCTCTTGCATTTGTCAGCATTCATCATGTTGCCTATTCACCTGGCTTTGTTACATGCCTCTTAAGTTTCTCTCAGTTTTCTTTAATCTTGACTAACTGGAATAATTTTGTCTTCTGCAATTTTCATACCTTTGCCTCCTTTTTCATATAATTAATAATGTTAAACACTAGTCCTAGCACGAAACCTTGTGGTAACGTGGTGCTAACCTCCCATGATGAAAGCTGACCATTTATTCCTATATTTTGCTTAGCCAGTTTCTCAACCTATGGCTATTCAATTTTTTTTTAAACAGTTTGAGTGACAGACTTTGACAAAGACTTTTGTGAAAGTCCAAATAAATACGGCACCTGGTTCTCCTTTATCGACTGTTTTGACAGATTCAGAAAGAGGTCTTATAGATTAAGGCGGCAACAGATAATTGATACAACCAAACCCCACAAAATTAATATTATCTGTTCAGCGTTGGGTATGGACTCAGTACATTCATCTCTCCCCCTCACACATTTAACGTGCATCTTCACAGATGCCCCTTTTTCCAGAAGTTTCTCTAATTGGCTTTCATTTTCTTTCTCTGTCAAGTTAAAATCTGCACTTCCACAGCTGTCCAACACAAAACAAAAATACCATACGCACATCACATTGGGTGACATTCTGACACTAAAGGAATCTTATAGCCTTGTTTGTAAAAACAAGATCCTCAAACCGTGTAATGTTCTGTTTATAGAATGCTAGAGCTGCAAAATGCTGATATGTTCTGTAATAAGATAGAGGACAATATACATCTGAAAATCAGCAACAGAAGGTAATGTAGCCTTTCAGAATTGTCTGTGCATATTTGTGAGCCTGATTCCTATTCTGATTTGCTTTCAAGATTCATTTGAAAACCACTCTCCTGAATTTTATTAATTTAGTTTGCTTCAAGCATCTGCACAAACCTAGATATCTCCGAACTAATAAGGCTTATCTGAATACAAAGACAGCGAGATACATCACAAATGAAGTACATTCGGCTGGTGCTGTAAGATAAGTTACTGTGTGCTTTGTCTCTGTGAAGCATACACATTAAAACCTGAAGAATGGGGGCATGTGCAATTAAGGGAGTTTAAGAAATCACAACACTGAAGTCCCTGTTCTGAATGACTTATGCCCCACACAAGGTTGAATTTTGTTGCTATTTCATTGGAAACAAAACAACACAATTCTTCTGGGTAATTTACATGAAATTAGCCTTCAATAGTAAGGGAATGGGGTGTTGCCATGACAAAAGGAAATATAAATCTGATATAAGAATGACAGCTACAAAGGCAATATGGCTCTCTTTGAGGGAACATTATAACATGGAAATCTCCCAACCATGTGAGAATACTATTTGCCCTTGCCTGTGTAGACAGAGCTAAACTAGATTTTAACCACATTAATCGGAAGAGGCAAAACCATGAGTGCTAGTATTGCCTTTACAGTAGCACATCATCCCCTCATGTATTCTGTTTATCCCACGTTTTAACTGAAAACTATTTTAGACGTGTTTTAGAGTTTTAAAAGTATTATGATACTATTTTTTTTAAACGATGCCATCCGATCATTGACTTAGTACCATGAGTCCTACAGGACACCAAGGAAGAGGAAACTGGTAAATAACTGTAGCAGTGGCTTACCTCTTCAGTAGCAAATGTAGCTACTGCCTCAGTTTCCCCCTTCCTTTGTAGAGTAGTCTAGATCTCTGGCTTAACGAAATATACTCCATCCTTTCTGAAGAAACAAGTCCAGCAAAATAAAAGTCCAAAAGAAGTCCTTTAAACCTCCACTTGTTGGTGCAGGGGCTCACAAATGGTCCTTCACCAAGACAAATCGTCACCCTTCCATGCACGGACTCCCAATCAACCTTTAGTATTCGGCTTTTTCACAGCCTTTTGGTGGAGAACCATAAGCAGTGAATTTCTTAAGAGGATCACCTAATCTTTTAAGGTCTTTCTCTACCCTCCCACTGAGCCTCTGGCTTTCTAGCCCACAACACCAACCTTTCCTCAGGGTACTTTACCCAACTCTTTGATTGTTGTCTTTTATAAGACTCTTTTAAAACCCCTCCCAGGCACCTTGTCTGGAGAGACTCAACAGCTTGCCCTATTACCTTCCATTCCTACCTCTTTCTGAAATGGCAAAATCATACATCTCTGTCATCCTTCCCAGTATGCACTGCTTCCCAACCTATCATTCCCCTGCTATAACAATAAACCCCAGAATACCTTGATTTTGGACTGAACCTGAAACAGGGCCAGAGCTCGATCTTAAATGGCCAGAGACACTGATACATTTTAGAAATTTCTAAAAGTGCCTAAAGTAGTCTTGCCTTACATAATAATGTCCAACATTGAGATGCTCAAGGTACTGACTAGGCCCAAGATTTGTAGGAGTGGGCATTGGGACTCTTTAGATGACCAAGCAGGATGGCAAGCTCATCATACTCTTGAAATCTTCCTAAGACTCATGAGAACCCCTGAAGAGCCTATCTATGTAACTATTCATATCACCATCATATCTGAGGACATAACAGGAATTTTAACATTCCTTCTGACATTCCTTGGTTGGTACTTAATAACTTTTAATATATAGTTAAATCCTTTCCTCTTAAATTTTGGAATGTGTAACCGGTGGACAATTTTTGCATCTACTCAAATGTTTTCAGATATCTGTTTTAAAGATCTAGGACATAGAAAATAGGTATTAATGCTTTCTTATTACATTTTAGTTATAACATGTTTTATCTTCTAAGAGATTTCAAATGATATTAATTGAGGGGAGATTGAAAAATATATCTTTTAGTGGGGAAGAGGCACCATTGGGCTTACAATGGAAAGTAGAATGCAACGTTAACCATGGACCAGTTTTTGCTCCACAATATTTGAACCATTTCCCTTTAAAATACACAGAATCTCACAAAATACTGACTAGCTAGCTACAAAGCTTCAACTTAAGAGGGTCTAGACCTTTTATCCCTGGTCTACACTAGGACTTTAGGTTGAATTTAGCAGCGTTAAATCGATGTAAACCTGCACCCGTCCACACGATGAAGCCCTTTTTTTCGACTTAAAGGGCTCTTAAAATCGATTTCCTTACTCCACCCCTGACAAGTGGATTAGCGCTTAAATCGGCCTTGCTGGGTCGAATTTGGGGTACTGTGGACACAATTCTACGGTATTGGCCTCCGGGAGCTATCCCAGAGTGCTCCATTGTGACTGATCTGGACAGCACTCTCAACTCAGATGCACTGGCCAGGTAGACAGGAAAAGAACTGCGAACTTTTGAATCTCATTTCCTGTTTGGCCAGCGTTGCAAGCTGCAGGTGACCATGCAGAGCTCATCAGCAGAGGTGACCATGATGGAGTCCCAGAATCGCAAAAGAGCTCCAGCATGGACTGAACGGGAGGTACGGGATCTGATCGCTGTATGGGGAGAGGAATCTGTGCTATCAGAACTCCGTTCCAGTTTTCGAAATGCCAAAACCTTTGTCAAAATCTCCCAGGGCATGAAGGACAGAGGCCATAACAGGGACCCGAAGCAGTGCCGCGTGAAACTTAAGGAGCTGAGGCAAGCCTACCGGAAAACCAGAGAGGCGAACGGCCACTCCGGGTGATAGCCCCAAACATGCCGCTTCTATGATGAGCTGCATGCCATTTTAGGGGATTCAGCCACCACTACCCCAGCCGTGTTGTTTGACTCCTTCAATGGAGATGGAGGCAACACGGAAGCAGGTTTTGGGGACGAAGAAAATGATGATGAGGTTGTAGATAGCTCACAGCAAGCAAGCGGAGAAACCGGTTTTCCCGACAGCCAGGAACTGTTTCTCACCCTGGACCTGGAGCCAGTACCCCCCGAACCCACCCAAGGCTGCCTCCTGGACCTAGCAGGTGAAGAAGGGACCTCCGGTGAGTGTACCTTTTAAAATACTATACATGGTTTAAAAGCAAGCATGTTTAATGATTAATTTGCCCTGGCATTCGCGGCTCTCCTGGATGTACTCCCAAAGCCTTTGCAAAAGGTTTCTGGGGAGGGCAGCCTTATTGTGTTCTCCATGGTAGGACACTTTACCACTCCAGGCCAGTAACACGTACTCGGGAATCATTGTACAACAAAGCATTGCAGTGTATGTTTGCTGGTGTTCAAACAACATGCGTTCTTTATCTCTCTGTGTTATCCTCAGGAGAGTGAGATATCATTCATGGTCACCTGGTTGAAATAGGGTGCCTTTCTTCAGGGGACACTCAGAGGAGCCCGTTCCTGCTGGGCTGTTTGCCTGTGGCTGAACAGAAATGTTCCCCGCTGTTAGCCACGCGGTGGGGGGAGGCAAAATGCGACCTTGTAATGAAAGCACATGTGCTATGTATGTAATGTTAACAGCAAGGTTTACCCTGAAAGAGTGTAGCCACTGTTTTATAAAATGTGTCTTTTTAAATACCGCTGTCCCTTTTTTTTTTCTCCACCAGCTGCATGTGTTTCAATGATCACAGGATCTTCTCCTTCCCAGAGGCTAGTGAAGATTAGAAAGAAAAAAAAACCGCACTCGTGATGAAATGTTCTCTGAGCTCATGCTGTCCTCCCACACTGACAGAGCACAGACGAATGCGTGGAGGCAGACAATTTCAGAGTGCAGGAAAGCACAAAATGACCAGGAGGAGAGGTGGAAGGCTGAAGAGAGTAAGTGGCGGGCTGAAGAGAGTAGGTGGCGGGCTGAAGAGAGGGCTGAAGCTCAAATGTGGCGGTAGCGTGATGAGAGGAGGCAGGATTCAATGCTGAGGCTGCTGGAGGATCAAACCAGTATGCTCCAGTGTATGGTTGAGCTGCAGCAAAGGCAGCTGGAGCACAGACTGCCACTAAAGCCCCTGTGTAACCAACCGCCCTCCTCCCCAAGTTCCATAGCCTCCTCACCCAGACGCCCAAGAATGCGGTGGGGGGGCCTCCAGCCAACCAGCCACTCTACCACAGAGGATTGCCGAAGCAACAGAAGGCTGGCATTCAATAAATTTTAAAGTTGTAAACTTTTAAAGTGCTGTGTGGCATTTTCCTTCCCTCCTCCACCACCCCTCCTGGGCTACCTTGGTAGTCATCCCCCTATTTGTGTGATGAATTAATAAAGAATGCATGAATGTGAAGCAACAATGACTTTATTGCCTCTGCAAGCAGTGATCGAAGGGAGGAGGGGAGGGTGGTTAGCTTACAGGGACGTAGAGTGAACCAAGGGGCGGGGGGTTTCATCAAGGAGAAACAAACAGAACTTTCACACCGTAGCCTGTCCAGTCATGAAACTGGTTTTCAAAGCTTCTCTGATGCATACCGCGCCCTCCTGCGCTCTTCTAACCGCCCTGGTGTCTGGCTGCACGTAACCAGCAGCCAGGCGATTTGCCTCAACCTCCCACCCCGCCATAAACATCTCCCCCTTACTCTCACAGATATTGTGGAGCGCACAGCAAGCAGTAATAACAGTGGAAATATTGGTTTCGCTGAGGTCTAAGTGAGTCAGGAAACTACGCCAGCGCGCCTTTAAACGTCCAAATGCACATTCTACCACCATTCTGCACTTGTTCAGCCTGTAGTTGAACAGCTCCTGACTACTGTCCAGGCTGCCTGTGTATGGCTTCATGAGCCCTGGCATTAAGGGGTAGGCTGGGTCCCCAAGGATAACTATAGGCATTTCAACATCCCCAACGGTTATTTTCTGGTCTGGAAATAAAGTCCCTTCCTGCAGCTTTTGAAACAGACCAGAGTTCCTGAAGATGCGAGCATCATGTACCTTTCCCGGCCATCCCACGTTGATGTTGGTGAAACGTCCCTTGTGATCCACCAGAGCTTGCAGCACTATTGAAAAGTACCCCTTCGCCGTTTATGTACTCGCCGGCTTGGTGCTCCGGTGCCAAGATAGGGATATGGGTTCCGTCTATGGCCCCACCACAGTTAGGGAATCCCATTGCAGCAAAGCCATCCACTATGACCTGCACATTTCCCAGGGTCACTACCCTTGATATCAGCAGATCTTTGATTGCGTGGGCTACTTGCATCACAGCAGCCCCCACAGTAGATTTGCCCACTCCAAATTGATTCCCAACTGACCGGTAGCTGTCTGGCGTTGCAGGCTTCCACAGGGCTCTTGCCACTCGCTTCTCAACTGTGAGGGCTGCTCTCATTTTGGTATTCATGCGCTTCAGGGCAGGGGAAAGCAAGTCACAAAGTTCCATGAAAGTGCCCTTACGCATGCGAAAGTTTTGCAGCCACTGGGAATCGTCCCAGACCTGCAACTCTATGCGGTCCCACCAGTCTGTGCTTGTTTCCCGAGCCCAGAATTGGCGTTCCACAGCATGAACCTGCCCCATTAGCACCGTGATGCATGCATTGGCAGGGTCCATGCTTTGAGAGAAATCTGTGTCCATGTCCTCATCACTCACGTGACCGCGCTGACGTCGCCTCCTCGCCCAGTATCGCTCTGCCAGGTTCTGGTGCTGCATATACTGCTGGATAATGTGTGTGGTGTTTAATGTGCTCCTAATTGCCAAAGTGAGCTGAGCGGCCTCCATGCTTGCCTTGGTATGGCGTCCGCACAGAAAAAAGGCGCGGAACGATTGTCTGCCGTTGCTCTGACGGAGGGAGGGGCGACTGACGACACGGCTTACAGGGTTGGCTTACAGGGAATTAAAATCAACAAAGGAGGTGGCTTTACATCAATGAGTATTTCAGGCAGGACTTCACGGAGGGTTCCAATAAGAAATGGTGCACCTAAGTAATTGTTCTTATTGGAACAAGCAGGTTGGTCTGGCCTCTGATTGATACATGGCTAGATTTACCTCACTGCACCTTCTCTGTGAGTGACTGCAGTGTGACCTAGAGGAATGAGTCCCCTAGACGGGTGAGGGGGGGAAGCAAATGAGTACAAAACAAATCTGGTCTATTTCTTGTTTTGATCCACTCCATCTATCTTTTACATCTTTGGCTGGCAGCAGACGGTGCAGAAGGACTGCAAGCCATCCACATCTCATGGCTGCTCGGCAGAAGATGGTGCAGTTGGACTGCTAGCCATCCTCATCTCTTGCCTGCTCACCATAAGATGGTTCAATAGGACTGACTGCAGGACTAAAGAGAATGACCTGGTCAAGTCACTTCTAATGTAGTCCCAGCACCCATGTCCTCGGACGTGACGATGACGGCTACCAGTCCTACTGCACCGTCTGCTGCCACAAGGCAAGGGGTTGCTGCTGCTGTGTAGCAATGCAGTACCACGTCTGCCAGCATCCAGGAGACATAGGATGATGGTTACCTGAGCGGGCTCCATGCTTGCCGTGGTATGGCATCTGCACAGGTAACTCAAGAAAAAAGGCGTGAAACGATTGTCTGCTGCTGCTTTCACGGAGGGAGGGAGGGAACGGGGGGCCTGACGATATGTACCCAGAACCACCCGCGACAATGTTTTAGCCCCATCAGGCATTGGGATCTCAACCCAGAATTTCAATGGGTAGCGGAGACTGCGAGAACTGTGGGATAGCTACCCACAGTGCAACACTCCGGAAGTCGACGCTTGCCTCGGTACTGTGGAAGCGCTCCGCCGAGTTAATGCACTTAATGCACTTAGAGCATTTTCTGTGGGGACACACACACTCGAATATATAAAAACGATTTCTAAAAAACCGACTTCTATAAATTCGACCTAATTTTGTAGTGTAGACAGACCCTTAGTGTAAGTGTAAGGAACTTTATTCCCTGGACTCAGCTATCAGTAGGAAGCTCTTTCTGAAGTAGTCAATTACAACGTTCAAATAATACATACCAGCTTCCTCATAGTTTGACTGCTCTAAAGGAGGTTTGTTGAATCAAGTCATCTTGAGCTCATTATCCTGGTTATCTCTACACATGCTGACAATATAGCCTTAATAATTACCACACACCTTTTTGTTTAAAGGAGTAAAGTCCAATGCTGAAAAACACATTCAAGAAGCAATCAATCTTAATACGTGACTTGAATGCATGTTTGCTCTTATGAAAACTAGAGTAAGCTCCCACCATATATTAAAGAAGTAACACAATGGTTTATTTGTAAATGTTTATAAGACCCATATTAGGGTCTTATCCAAGCAAAAAATATTTGTGCCCTTCCAAAATGCATGAGCTTTGGAAAGTGGTAGATTCTGGTTCTGTGGCTAATATATTGGAAGGTAAATTGGTCACTGGCAGCTCTCAAAAAAACCCCACCAAAGCTTTTCTGCAGTGGAGAGCTTTTCAGAGCAGCCCAGCAGGAGGAGAACACACATCAGTAAGCACCCCCCTTTCAGTGCTCCACTTCTCTGGACTTTCAGACCCTGTGCTTCTCTCACCTGCAATGTTAGGCAAGCAGGAAATACTCCAACTCTAAACTGGAATAACTCACCTGCATGGCTGCTGGTGGGAAACCATGAAACTTGGTTAAATCTTTTTTTTTTTAAAGAAAAAAAGAGAGAGAGAGGAGTTAATGGTAGGAGGACTGACTAGAAAATGGGAGGGCAACAGGTATTTCCTCCTCCCACATGTTGTAGGGCTGCGTTACTTGGGAATCATTCCCAGCCAATGCACCCATTAAAAATGGGGGGTTTAGGAAGTTTCAATTTTAATATATGCTAATGTTGTAATAAAAAAGCCTTGTATTAACATGAGAAGACTCCATGGTTCTAAAACTAAACTGGATATTTTATTAAGAGAACTGTCTTAGCCATGTGCATACAAACTGACCACCTGGTGTCTTCTTCCCTCCTGCAACCTGTGCTTCTCCCTCCGTGTTCCATGCAGGTTTCTACAAGCACAGATCTGGGGTTCAGGGTGTTTGCTGACAGGGACAACATTTGCTTGTTCTATACCAAATTAAAAACTCGTTTACTATTTGTTAGACTCACAAAAAAGTTAAAGTATTTAAAACAAAAAATAAATAAATTCACATAAATCATTACATCTCCCCTAGTCCCTCTCTCCCTATTTATAGAGTCTTTTAACTGGAAACTGTGTGTGCAGTCTCTCAAATGGCATCAAATATCTTTGTCAAGAAGAAGAGTTAGTTTTGGGCGGCATGGTAGATCTCAGGTCCCCAGCTTCAGTTATTACAGTGTGATCCTGTCTCCTCCAATACCTACCTAGGGCGGAGGGAGTAAAGAATAGCAAAAGAAAGGAAAATGAAGCGTTTGTTTCTGGGTTGTAGGTCAGCTACTGGAAAAGCACAGATACAGCCCCCAGCACTATTTTCAGCATGCCAAACTGATCACAGCAAAGCATTGCTAGGTTAGATTTGACCTGGCTGGTTAAGCCAGACTCAATAAGGAAAACAAATATAGAAAGATTAAAAAAAGACATAGGAAAACAAGGTTGGGAATTGACACATCAGGTAGGGAAGTGGCAAGAATCTTAGGTTTACATCTCAGGAGTTTCTCAGGGCACAGCCCACAAAGATAATAATGTCATCTGGGTCTCTCTCCGTGTCATGTCTGGTCAGAACAACTTTCTGGATAAGGATGAAGAAAGCTTAATGGTGTGATGGTACATGCATATGTGCTTGTGTGGGATGGAGACAGTTGTGATCATGAAGCTGACCGATGTCTCCAAAAGTGTTGACAATCTCACTCCACTGAAATTGAGCAATCGAAGCAAAGTATCCAGTTGTCCCAGGCATGAACCTCATCTTGTTTTAATTACACTTTACTTTGTTGCTACAACTCTTACCTCACTAGGAGCCTTGAAAACCCTTAATCACCAGTTCTTTTAATTTAGGCAAACTCACTTAAAATAATTTTGTGACTCTGTTCTATGCTTTTTTTTTTTAACAATAATTTTACATCACATGTTCGTTAAATTAAAATTACTTTCCCCCTTTCACTTTCTTTGGACAGTTCAGGACTTCAGCACAAGGTAGAGTTCAACACAGCTACAGAGAGAGATAAATGTGCACTTTCTTACTCAATTGCTATTGTTGTTGGAATGTTTTGGGCCATTTTCGGTTCCTGGTTTTTTTTCTTTTGGGGCTGACAGATTAATCTCTCCCACCAAATGCCGTATACCTCTTCATTAAACATGTTCAGGTGAGTCCTGTGTGACATTATGATTATGGTGATTCAGGCAACTCAGCTGGGCGGAAGCAGAGACTTTATTCTTGGGAATGGAATGACTGCTTAACAGCTGGGGGCTGCATAGCACAACTGGCTGGTAAAGATTCCAGGGAAGCAAAATTTAAATGGCTCAGTCCCTAACAGGAATATTATAGTTTCCTGTTTTAGAGACAGGGATGGCATGCCAGATTGGAATGACAATATTTATGAGCAATACACAGAACCCTCCATTGTGCATGAAACTGCATGGATCTATCCTATGGATTTTTTTTCAATTGACTTTTTAGACAGTTGTTAAATTATCATAAAAATACTATTTCTGCTCCCAATTTCTCCAGCAGTTATTAGGCAGAAAATGTTTTTTCCCCTGGCTGTAAAGCAGTACAATGCTTTTATTATGTGTGCCATTCCACCTTCGTAACCCATTTCTTCTCCTTTGTGCCTACCTCACTCTCTGCACATACGCCAGCCTGATCCCCAATCCATGCACTTTGGTTTTGTCAATATTAAGCTGTTTTATCATATTTGGGTCCTGTAACCAGTTCCTGTTGCTCTAGTGGTAATCTGAACATTTTCCAGGAAGCTGGCAGTCGTAAGCAGGACCTCTTTTAAGCAGATTGCGTATCTTACTTATTACAATAGGTTTTTCTCTCATTGGCTATTTATCCTAGACCCTAGTTTTAGTTTATTGTGTCAACAAAGTGTCAATCACCATCGTACACAGGCACTCCTTCACTCAGGGATTCTCTGCAGCTCTGAAATCAGTGCCTTCGAATAGAGTTGGAAGCCACAGTGCAGAATGAGAGGTGCTGTATTTCAGATGTGAAATAAAACAGAGGCCCTGACTGTTACAGTCATTAAAAATCTCATGGCACTTTTTGCAAGAAAACAGATATTAATCCCTCTTCCATCCTAAATACTGTGGCAGTGCTGCTGCTGCAAAGTAGATGCCATGTTTCTCTCCGGAAATGTTTGCGTTTCATTCAGACAGAATTAGTGATATATATTAATTGCATTACTGGAAGAGTAAGGAGCTAGAAACTCAAGATGCTTTCTGTATGCTGGTGAAAGTCACTTTGCCATGTGGCTTTACTGCCTCTGTACACCGCTATTAATATGCTCTGTTATTTTTAGTCACCCTCAGTTGCATGCTGTAACCACATCTTGCAATGGAAGCACTATGCAGTGCATGCAGAGTTTGGATACAGACTGTTATTTACCCCTTCTATTTCCTGGGCCATGAAGCCCTATGACAGTTTAGCAACACCTCCTTAA
The DNA here is from genome assembly GCF_015237465.2 of Chelonia mydas. Taxonomy (NCBI): domain Eukaryota; kingdom Metazoa; phylum Chordata; order Testudines; family Cheloniidae; genus Chelonia; species Chelonia mydas. Next base: position 72,356,214 of record NC_057852.1, on the reverse strand, counting down.
AACAGGCAAATATTTTGATGCCCATTTTACAGAAGGGCATAATGAGCCACAATGAGGCTAAACGATTTACCACAGGTCACAGCTTGGGAGTGGCAGAGCTAGAAATACAATCCAGGAGTCCAGACTCCCAATATGTTTCTCTAGCTACTAGACAACATTGCTTTGATAATCCAGCAAGTAAATTCCAAAAAGTAGTTACTGCCATTGCAAACTAGTTATCCTTCTGGATAGAATATATTTATCAGTTTTAGTTTTTCCTTTTCAAATGATTAATAGACCATGAATAAGCAGGTAGTTTCTTTCTCCCCTTTAAAACAAAACATTTTTGTTAGCTTGAAGAAAGCATCTAAAACTACTGAGATGCTGATTGTTTTGTTTTTCTTGCATTCAAAAATTACCATGCAGATATTTATTCAAACTTCCTTCTTAAAACAATTGAGACCTTGATTGTTGAGACTTTGATTCAGCTATTAATTAATTTTGACTATGGACTTATAAATATGTCTAAATGTTATAAGAGGTACTATAATGAAAACTCAGAACTTAAGAGCGAAAACTGCATTGTGATGTTATATATAATTGTGTTACTGCAAGAGGATAATGCCCCAAATGACCTGCTCATTCCAAGCTGATGTTTCTGTCATTTATGGTGACTGCTGGATCACAATTGAAGTCTATTGCTTCTTGCTGGGCTAAAGGACTGAGTGACTGCAAAGCTACCTGTGCTGTCACCTTACACAGGAGCTGCCTCAGACTCTTTTGTGAAGACGGCTTTAAAAAAAAAATACAAAAAGAGCCATCTGTCAGCTTGCATTGAGGTCAGTGGATAATGTAACTTTATGGACGTGCTTCGTCTAACTCACTGATTCTACTTTGTCCTATAACGTGGCTGGAAACGGACAAAAATATTCAAAAGTGCTGTTTTCAGCAAACCCCAAACATTGTTCACAGCTAGAAAAAAAAGTCATCACGCCTAATGCTCTGGCTTTGGGAATCACAGCACAAGATGGTATGCCCACAGTATCTCGGTCTACAGAGCCCTTTAAAAAGCCACAGGAAAAGGCTGAGCAAGTGGTTCAGCTGGGAATCTGAACCCACCTAATCCCTGCCTCTTGAACTGAACCCAAACTCTTGCAAGTTCCAATTCAGCAACATAGTGCAATGAGGCAAATGTCGTCATGCTGTGCCTGCTGGGTCAGAGGATCACTGGACTCTGGGATCCCAAGCCCTAGAGTGCAGGGAGGAATTCAAGTTAAGGTTAGGATTCACCACATTTTCGGGTTAACATCCAAAGTTGACTTTCACTGGGTTTGCCAATCCCTAGTTCAGAAAGGCCTACAGTAGTGTAATGCTCTGGAGACGGTGCTAAAAGTCTGATTTAAAATGTTTGCAAATGAAAAAGATTGCTGTAGACATGTATTGAAATTCTAAGGTCATGGAACAGTGAGTTTTTATTGATAGAACTCTTATGTTGTTTAGGCAATCATGAAGAGAAAAATCTATTAGTATGGAGTTTACAAAACCTGTCTAATAAACTGGAATGTACCTATAACAAATTGCTGATCTTATTTTAAAATCTGTTTTACCAGATAACTGGCTAGGAGATGATGGCTTAGCTAGAATGCATAAAAATGAAGCAATGTTTCTGAATACCAAAGTAGTTAAAATAATGTAGCAAAAGAATCCAGAACTTATATATTGGGGCAGTGTCTTGTATGAGGTTTCAAGACGTCTTTTACTGAAAATTATTTCACATAAAACAATCAGACAAAAATAGTTATTAGTAGCTGTGATTTTGTGCCAAGACAGTAGGGTTTGGAATGAATGATAATCAGTTTGTGCTTCCTTAGGAAGCAGAATCACTGTTAACATCTGTACACCCGTTAATCTTGCTCTATGTGCAATTACCTGTAAATTGGGGACTGACTGTGTTTGGCAGGCAGCAACATCCTGAGGCATCTACAAAAAAGTCTTTTTCTTTAGTAGTTCTCTCTTATTTTGTTTGTCAGTCTGCTTTATAAATGTGGTATTTATTTTTCCAGTTTGTTTTGCTCACTTTTTGCGGCACTGAATGTTTTCACTGGCAAAATATTTTTTACATGGAGATTTCCTAGTTTATAGATCACATTTCAGCAAAAAAAGTATGTCTAGGCTTTGCAGGGCTTGACTGATAGCGTGAGAATGTGTGAAATCTGATCCTAAAAGAAAGAAGACAAATGACACCGTGATACATACTAGGGTGTATAGTATGATACACTAGTGATGGTTTGCAGTGCTTACTGCCCAGATGGATGGGATTTTGATAGGCCAGTATAGTAGAGACTGTGATCCTTATGCCAGTTTTTGAATGAACATAAGAATGGCTATGCTGGATCCGACCAATGGTCCTGCTAGCTCAGTATCCTGTCTTCTGTCAGTGGCCAGATGTGTCAGAGGGAATGAATGGACCAGAGCAATTATCGAGTGATCCTTCCCCTATCATCCAGTCCCAGTTTCTGGTAGTTGGAGGTTTAGGAACACCCAGAGAATGAGGTTGCATTCATGACCATCTTGGCTAATAGCCATTGTTGGACCTCTTGTCAATGAATTTATCTAATTATTTTTTGAACTCAATTATAGTTTTGGCCTTTACAACATCTCCTGGCAATGAGTTTCACAGGTTGACTGTATGTTGTGTGAAGAAGTGCTTGCTTGTGTTTGTTTAAACCTACTGCCTATTAATTTTGTTGGGTGGCCCCTGGTGTAATATGAAGGAGTAAATAACACTTCCTTATTCACTTTCTCCACACCATCATGATTTTATAGACCTCTATCATATCCCACTTAGTCATCTCTTTTCTAAAACGAAAAGTCCCAGTCTTTAATCCTAATCTTTAACCCTAATCTCTCCTCATATGGAAGCTGTTCCATACCCCTAATCATTTCTGTTGCCCTCCTCTGTGCCTTTTCCAATTCTAATATATATTTTGAGATGGGCAACCAGAACTGCATATAGATTTCGAAGTGTGGGTGCACCATGGATTTATAGAATGGCATTATGATATTTTCCGTCTTCTTATCTATCCCTTTCCTAATGGTTCCTAACATTATTAGCTTTTTTGACTGCTGTTACACATTTAGTAGATGTTTTCAGAGAACTATCCATGATGATTCCAAAATCTCTTTCTTGAATAGTAACAGCTAATTTAGACCCGATCATTTTGTATGTATAGTTGGGATTATGTTTTCCAATGTGCATTACCTTGCACTTATCAACACCGAATTTTATCTGCCATTTTGTTGCCCAGTCACCCAGTTTTATGAGATCCCTTTGTAACTCTTTGCAGTCAGCTTTGGACTTAACTATCTTGAATAATTTTGTATTGTCTGCAAACTTTACCACCTTATTGTTTACCCCCTTTTCCAGATCATTTATGAATATGTGGAACAGTGCAGGTTCTAGTACAGATTCTTGCGGGACCCCACTATTTACCTCTTTCCATTGTGAAAATTGACAGTTTATTCCTATCCTTTGTTTCCTATCTTTTAACCAGTTACTGATCCATGGGAGGACCTTCCCTCTTATCCCATGACTGCTTACTTTGCTTAAAAGCCTTTCGGTGTGGCACCTTGTCAAAGGCTTTCTGAAAGTCCAAGTACATTATATTGACTGGATCATTCTTGTCCAAATGCTTGTTGACCCCCTCAAAGAAATCTAGTAGATTGGTGAGGCATGGTTTCCATTACAAAAGCTGTGCTGACTCTTCCCCAACATACTGTGTTCATCTAGGTGTCTGATAAATCTGTTCTTTATTATAGTTTCAAACAGTTTGCCTGGTACTAAAGTTAGGCTTTACTGACCTGTAATCAGCCCTGTTCCTAGAAATTATGGTGTTCTACCAGCCAGAGCACCTGCTCCCCTCTCCCGGGGGGGTCCAGCCCCTCCGCAGGGGCTGCTCACGCTCAAGGGCTGCAGAACCACAGAGGCAGGAGCTGTAGGGGGCTGCTTTGGGAGCCCCACATGAGTTTGTTGCATTGAAAACAACTGTGGAATTGTATGTATTTCCAGGGGAAGGGTAAATAGGAGAGCTGGGGTGGGGACGACAACTAGACCAATTCACTCAGGTTATAACATCTCCAGAGAAGCCACTGGTGCACACACACTAGTTCAAACTGGACTCTCCAGAGACTGACAGACAAAGAAAGGGTTTTTTGATAAATAGTCTTGCTTTAAATTGAGTCAGGGCCTTCCTCCTGATCTAGCAAATGAACAGGACCCAAGTCCTTTGGGTAGGGTTGGAAGGACTGGGCCTACTAGAATCCATGGATTAATTCTAGTAAGTTTATTAGAAACTGTGCAGGTTCTTTTATTGTTTTTAATATGTTTTCTCTATTATGCTTTTTACCTTAAGAATAAAGTAGGCTTGCATAGGAAGTGCTGTGGGGTAACTTATAACTATTGACAATCACTCTGTTATCAGTCTCTGAAGAGAAAGGAAGCAGATGTCCTTGGGCAACCTATCAGTGAAGGCAGGGAACTGTGCACCCTGGGAATACCCCAGTTAAAAGGTTAAGGGGCACAGGTCTCCATCCAGAAAGGCAATGGCTGGGGAGTGGGAAGCTGGGAGTGGGTGACCTTGCTCAACCACTGTGGGGAAAATACAGGTGCAATTGCCCTGAACTGTGAGACCAATCTCACATGATCTTGAACTGGAGAGCAGTTTTAAATGAAGCATCTGAAGGGAAAACAAAAACACACACAAAAACACCTGCAGCATCCAGATCATCTCTGTGTGTGCCCACTTAGTTAATAACTTCATATAAGGCAGTTGATTCAGAATCAGAGCTCAGTAAGGTGGGGCTTCCCTGTTCCTTAAAAGACTATATATGATCTTGATAACTGTTTTAGTTTTGGACTGTCTCCCCAAACCTTTGTTTATCTTTTGGACTTTGATCAGCCAATGGGGATAAAGTTATGCCCATGCTGAATTGCTTTGCTGGATCAGGGACCGAATGCTCTTCCTTGATTGACAGATTATCTATTTATTTAGATTGATATGAATGCTAAAAAGGGAGTAGGCCTATCCATATGCTCTAGGTGTCCCTGACTCAAGTTAACATTACACCCTAAGAGCAGCAGTACTATTTAAGATAACCTACTACAAGTAAGCCTGGAAGCTTAATGACTCAAATTCCCCTTCAAACAAATGCCTACCAAGAGGTTCCCCTAAATATCAAGCAATGTATTAGGACCCATTAGTCGAACAGGAAGGATGGAATGTTCCCCATTAGGGCACCAGCTCTTTCCCCACAACATGCTTATCAGTTCTGAATGACGCCAGGCAATCATCCTGTGCATGGTCAGGGACTCTCTTCTGCAGGATATGGAGAATTTTAATGTAATATTTCATAGCTGCCTTATTACAAACAGAAAGGCAGAGGAGAGGACTATTTTGCCTAATGAATCCAGATTAGCCACCATGGCTGCAGGGGTTTTGTAGAAGCTAATTAACTGTTGAACTGAGCCATATGATAATATCTCAGATAGAACGGATGGCATTCCACCGCTACAATTAACGTAGAGTAGAGAGCATTCTAGCCATCCAAATATTCTACTCTGTTTTAGTGCAATAGGGAGAAAAGAAACTCATGTTCAAATCTCCTGTTTTAAGGTGTTTATCTAATGTCTCTCTGGGTTCCAATAGCAAGAGACAGGTCACTACAATGTAAAGAGGACTTCTGGAAAGTCATCTTCCTGGAAAAGCTGAGAGAATGGACAAGACGGAATTATTCTTAGTGGAGGCACAGATTTAACAGCATTTCCTACAGTATGTTCAAAGCATTTACAGTGGCTCTTGGTTTATTTGTACACTACCTTATCAACTCACTCATGTTCCATATTGCATCACATATTAGGGCTCCCACTTGCTGTGCTTACTGCCAGCACGCATGCTCTTCCAGGGCAGGGCTTTCTCTCTTACTTTAACTAGCTGAAAGGCAACTTGACTGCATGCAGTTAGCAGATAGGGTACAATTCATTTCTTGTCTCTCTTATTAGGCTTATGGTCTGCTAGGCTGTGGAATCATTATAGTGAGTGTAGTCCTGCAGCACAGATGTCAAGAGCTTCTCCTCCTTAAAGCAAGAGACTTATTTTTCATTCATACATATTTTCATCATTAAGAAAAAATATGATTCATAAGATGTTCCCTATAGTGATGGGCAAACATGCCATTTCATGTTCTAAAAATGGAAATAAAAACGAACCATCTGGTAACATTTTAAATGGAAAAGATTAAAATTAAGGATTAATAAATACTAATATTTGCCTGGAAGTCACAGCAGTGCCCTTAATTTCCCATTTTTGACATTCCTTGAACAAGCCCCTCATTTCTCTCAAGAAATGTATAGTTTTCATAGGTCCATTTCCTCTAAAGAAGGAAAACCTCATGGATATAGAGATGTTTAATCTCTTCGAAAGAGTATTGTGATCTCATGGTTCCCTACTCTCTCATGGTAACAAGGTGGTCATAGTCCTCACAGAGGTTATAACCAATCATTTAAATCACTGCTGATCAATTCTTTTGTTCCAAAGAATATTCCTTTCACAAGATGTAGGCTGCTGGATTAATTTGCTGACTGATCAAAATCCTGCCTAAAAATCAACCATCAAATTCCCAGTGACTTGTCAGATTTTGCTTATAAAACCATGACTGACAATCACAGTGAGTGTGTAAAAGGCAATCCTGTGCTTCAGGTAATTCATATATTCTTTTGCATGAATGTGAAAGTAATATGCCTCTGTTCTGAAGCCTCTAACTTTATTTTTTACTGAGCACTGTTTTGTTCTTGGAAGCCTTGCCTTTAGAAGGGCGCGATTACAAAAGTAATAGCACATTATATGCTAGTCAGAGAAATGGAGAATTGGATTGTTTTATTCTAAATAAAGAAATTGACCCATAAGGAGTGAAGTGACTGACAACTTAAAGACCACTTTAAAGATGGAAAATTTCAACTAGCAGCTACTCACTCGTGCCAGGCTGGTTCCAGATGGAACTTTATAAGGGACGTACTTCCTGTAAATGTGTCCAACTCTAGAACATGGAACATCAAACATGCCACCTCCACACATCCAAACCTGAAAAGGAAACAAACAGTGACAACTGAATACCAGCAGGGAAGATAAAATCCAGAAATCATTCTGCAATGATCCCTCTTAGTGACAGTCCTATTTCATTCTGAATAGCTAGGAATGAAAGATGAAGGAAAATCCATGTTTTGATACTCCCTACAAAAAGAGATCACATTAAAAAAGAACAATACAAACTATACTATAAAGAATAGTAGCTACTGTATCTACCAACAATGCTTTTTACAATATAAACAAGATGTCTTTATCCAAGAATTTCCAAATTCTTAATACTCCTAATTAAATTAACTAATTACGTTTTTAATTCCAAAAAGGCCAAATTTTCAAAAGTGGTCTCATATTGGCAATATGCAGTTAAACGTACCTATCAGGTGATAATTTAGAAGTTAAACTCAGGACCCTTGGCCTACAATCTATAGTATATAATCAGTACAAGGCTTGGTTCTTTACTAGGATGTACTTTTCTAAAGAAAAACTGAAACAGAAGTATCAAAATAGATTATCTACCCAAATTCATATATATACAGAAAGTGGCATAAGTCACTTGTGTGTCATCTTTAGTGCAAGCTTCTGATATGGAAAGAAAGTGCGCCAACTGGAATATTCATTTTCAATGTTTAAGGGCCTGATTTACAAAAGTGCTGAGCAACCACAAGTCTAGTTGAAGTTAGTGGAAGCTGTAAGTGCACAGCATCTCTGAAAATCAGGCCACAGATGCGTGTGCTACAGGATGATGAGCGATGAGCAATTTCACTCTTCACAAGGGCTTCAATATTGCTTGTTTTTAACAGATGTTTCTGTCAGAGGGGGAGACTGAAATCATGCAATAGTCACAGTGGAAACCAGCCCAGCAACTCTGATAGACATGACCTTATATACTTCGGTGACATGAGAACTGGTGTACTTCAGTTTGTCAGCTAAGCAGACTACTAATATGGTAGGTTGGCAAAATGGATCAACATACTTGTAGGATAAACATACCGATTTTAAAGAGCGTATTTTGACTTTCTACTAACAAGTCAGTGGGAGCATCAGAGATGACAGTAGATAGGATAGCAAAACATATAAATAGGTTTTAAAACTAACCACACTCTAAGGGTTCAAAATGCACTTGTAGACCTAGTGCTGGGGCTACCACATCATGCAGCAGCCAGCTGAATATGTCAAGTAGTAAAATCACTTTGCTTTTCATAACCCTGGCAAAACAACTTTCTTAGCTCCCTGAGTCTGCAAATTGTTCTGTAAGCAGAACACCCACGATTCCGCACTAGTTCTGTACAGAGCACTTGCAGTCTCAGCTTTTTCAGCCTCCAACCTGTGAGATCATCAGCAAGCAAACCACCCCCATGTGCAGAAAGAGAAGGAGGAAACCATTAGCAACAGAAAAGCAGAGTCTTACAGACAGAGAACTGCAGCCACAGCGTAATGCTGATTTATTCAGTTCTTGGAGGTTTGAAGAGCAAAAGATTTGTGATTAAGACTCTTTTGTTATCTAGGTTAGTTAGAAAAACTGTTTTTGTATAGTGCAAAATTTCCATTAACCCCCACCTCCTCCCCCACATTTTCATGGTACAGTAACTCCCCACTTAATGTCCTCTCGCTTAACGTTGTTTCGATATTATGTCCCTGCTCCATTACTGAACATGCTCGTTTAAAGCTGTGCAATGCTCCCCTATAATGTCATTTGGCTACCTGTTTTGTCCACGACTGGCAGCCCCCCCCTTCCCCCCGTGCCTCCTGCCTGCCGGCGGACCCCATGGATCAGCGCCTTCCGCCTGCTCCCCCCGCCTCCTGCCCGTGGCAATCAGCTGGTTTGCGGCGTTCAGAAGGGAGAGGGGATGGGGGAGGAATTAGGACGCGGCATGCGGAGAAAAGTGGGAGGAGGTGGAGTGGAGGCGGGTTGGAGAAGAGGCGGGTTAAGGGTGGGGGCTTAGAGGAAGGGGTGGAGGGGCGGGCCGAGGGTTGAGCTCCCCGGCAAAGTCGATGCCTGTGCTTGCACAGTATACCTGTATTAAATTGCTTGTTTAAAATTGTTTAAAATGTATATAATGCCTTTTGTCTGGCAAAAAAAAATTTCCCTGAAACCTAACCCCCCCCATTTACAGTAATTCTTATGGGGAAATTGGATTCGCTTAATATCGTTTCGCTTAAAGTCACATTTTTCAGTAACATAACTACAACATTAAGTGAGGAGTTACTGTAGATTATTTTGGGGGAAATAGTCAAACTTTGGGAAAAGTTCTAGAGTAGAAGAACTTGACCTTTTAAGAGTTCTCCTATTCCCTAAATGTTACTCTGCAGCATCTGCATTCTGTAATCAACTAGGAAAGCATATAACGACACCTAGCTTCATTGAGAAATCAAGCAAGGTCACTATGACAGTATGTTCTCTATTGACACTGTGTGGAAGCTGCAATAGTATACTTCATAAACATCTGGAGGGATCGCTCTGGAGACAATGAAGAACTCAGTAAGGAGGCATGAAAGATAAGACATAATATAATTAATATCAAAGTAAAAAAAAAAAAAAGACATGATGCTATATCTCCCAGAATCTTGTCAGAGCTTCCATGTTGCAAGGTTCAGTCTCTGCATATGCATATCCACACGCAAAGGGCCCAGCTTCTGCATTCAGTGTGTTCTGTACACGTGAGGCAGAGAGAAAAATGTGCTTGTGGTCTAAGGAAAGGTAGAACACAATACATAGACAACAGCGGTGAGATGCTGGTCCTACTGATCTCAATGGGAATTTTGTCATTATTTCAGTAGAGCCAGGAATTTACCCCAGAGCTGTTATGCTCTCACTGAAAAAACAACGTGGGATGCGTGGAAACCAGATAATTAACGATGGGAATATGTAGCATACACCATCAGAAAAGGTAGCATAGTTAAGACTGTTGTTATGCCTTTTGGCTATTCTAAATATTCCTCCCAGAGAGCAGATTGCAAAAGTGCTCAGAGGAAGTCTAAGTAAAACTTTCCCAACCCTACAGTGAACACAACAGCATGCATTCAAATTCATACAAGACCAAAAGGTACAACAAATTAGTGCTGGCAGACGAATGAGACAAATAGAGAACCCAGCAATAGCGCATGCTGATCATCTCAGCATCATCGTCACCTTAAGTCAGGACAGTAACAGGAAAAGTGAAGGTCTATGTAGACATGTAGAGCCAAGGTCTAGGATAATGGTGATTTTGCTGGGTAGGGTGAACTCTGCAATGGGGAACACACATTATGTACAGCAGCTGAGTAAGGGAACAGTTACCACCACAGTGCTGTCCCTGTATGGTGTTCAGGGGCACCATCTTCTCTATCAGCCTCCAGCTAGCATGTGCCTAATAAATGTGAAGCCCCACCCACTGAAAATAATTACTTTTGGAACAGAGAAGGAGCATTCCCTCTCTATTCTCACCTCCTATCCTGTAGCCTCCCAGTTGCTACGAAAAGGAGGGTTCTCTTTTACTCAGCTGCAACTCTAGCTCTCTCTCTCTGCCATTCTACTCCTTTGTCAACATTCTGGCTACTGAAATGGAAATATTTCCACTACTCTGCAACTCCCTTGTTTGTCATTTCTGAATCCATCTCACCAAACCTTTTTCATTTTTCAGATCTTCTCTACTGCCTGCTGGCTGTTGTGTCTGATTTTTCCCCAGCTACAGCAGAAAACAAAAAGTGACTTGATTCTTGTCAGCTTCATTACTGCTCAGAAAAGTCTGAAAAAACAATAGTTAAAATTGACAGGTTTTCACTCTGAGGCGGCTAGCCAGTTCACCTTGCTTACACTGGTCTCCTCCTACAAGCCCTTTCTTAAAACATCTCATCAAGGCCCTTAAACCCTTGCCCATCCACTCTCAACTCTCCTAACTTACTGAAAAACATGTGCACAAACATACAAAAATACATAATGAAACTAACAAGATGTGGTTAACTTCACCATTCCTTCATGTTCCATTATTCCCCTTCCTGACAATCCTTTGGTTGTATGTCATCTTGTCAAACTGTAAGTTCTTTGGAGTAGGGACTATAGCGGACTGCAAATAACCTAGCACTCTGATGGCACTATACAAGTAAGTTTAATATTATTTATTACTGTAATAGAGTAGCTGGCCCATTGGATGAAACTGGGCTCAGCTCTCCTGTTTCAGTCCAGATGATCCCAGCCAATTCAAAGCGTGGGGCAGCACCTGGGGGATCTATAAAAGGTCAGTCAGGAGTCAAACCAGAACTGAATCAGATAGGAGAAGAGAGTGGCCAGAGACAGAAGGTGGCGTCTGGGAGATGGCTGAAGGTAGGAAAGAAGCAAGAGGAGTTTGCCAGCTGGTGTCCCTGAGCCAGGACTGGAGAGGGCTGAAGTTAGGGGGAGCAGCAGAGGGAAGTTCCTGCTAGCTCTAAGATGGAGAGCTGGAGACAAAGGCCAGAGAGGACTGAATGAAGGGGGAGCAGAGGAGGGGCTTACCCGCTGATATCTCCTTGCTGGAGAGCTGGACCCAGAGAAACAGTGAGAGGGCCAGGGGAACTGAGGGTTGCTCCCCTGGTAAGGATGCTCCCAGCAGAGAGGCTGCGAGACTTCCCACTGGGAAAGGCAGGCTTGCGCACTAGAAGGAAGGGTTGGAGTGGTCGGCCTGGCAAAGGGATGGAAAAGGACAGATAGGAGCCTAAGCTGTGATGGAAGACACTGGGGTACGGTGAGAACAAGGACCCTGTGGACGGGGTGATATGAACTATGTTTTGGGACTTTTGTTATAGAGTATTTGCACAAGATTTTTATAATAAACTGGTTCCCAGGAGCAGTATTGGTTAAATAGGAGCCTGAAGTGGAGTCCTTTGAGTTAGCCAAGAGGGAATGTAAGGCGAGGGGCTGCCCTGAGGCCACAAGGTGGTGCCCGGGAGGAAACCACTCATTTACAATTACTATTAATTTTTATTACGACAACGTTTCTAGGACATGGGAAGACAATAAAAGGATTAAGGCTGGTCCTTGGAAAAGATGACAGCCTAGCAGATAAACTCAGTGGAAGGTCAGCTCCCTTTCACAGAGCACATACATAATGTGAGGAAGCAGAAATCTATCTAGGTGCTTTACTACGGTAACATATGTAATGAGTGTTGAAGTACACATATATTGCATCTTCTTGATGCTGCAGGAGATCAATAAAAAAGAAAAGGAATTAGAAAAAGGCTATCAGATACACTGAGGCAATAACAATTGGGAGGAAATAACACTGCATGTTAGGCTTGTATTTGATAGATATAAAACTTAATTTGAAAGTGCTGTGCTGCACCTGAGGTGCATTTTGTAGCGTAATTGGAATGAATCTCAGGCTGGCTTGCAGGACATTTAGCAGCTGTTCCTGTTTATCTTTTAGCTTCAGAATGACTAAAGGAATTTTTATATTTTCTTGGGAAGATCAATGCTGGGAACCTTGTCTTTAAATGTGTATTTTTATGTCACTTGTGCTAAATGCTGTCAGAAATTGGAGAAACAACTTGAAATCTTCTGTGTTAAATATTGCAGACCTCTAGTGCACCATAAAAGGAATTCTGCTGGTGTGGAGCTCCCAAATGCTGTCACAATGTTGATGCCTCTGTTGGCCTAACTAGCAAGCAATAAAATTCTCAAGATCTCTAATGTCTCATATAATAGCAATGAATATGAGCTGTAGCCAAGATAAAATAACCCTCCCCCCAACAAAACAAGTCAATTTAATTTAGAAAGCTCAGAACAGGAATATTTTATGATGCAGTGGTTCCCAAACTTTTTACTAAGTTGACCCACCAACAGCATTGTAAAGAAAAAAAAATGAGTACTTGTGGCCCCCTAGAGACTAACAAATTTATTTGGGCATAAGCTTTCTTGGGCTAAAACCCACTTCATCCGATGCATGCAGTGGAAAATACAGTAGGAAGATATATATACACAGACAACATGAAAAAATGGGTGTTGCCATACCAACTGTAATGAGACTAGTGAATTAAGGTGGGCTATTATTAGCAGGAGAAAAAAAAACTTTTGTAGTGATAATCAGGATGGCCCATTTCAAACAGGTGACAAGAAGGTATGAGTAACAATAGGGGAAAATTAGCAGGGGGAAATAGTTTTTACTTTGTGTAATGACCCATCGACTCCCAGTCTTTATTCAAGCCTAATTTAATGGTGTCCAGTTTGCAAATTAATTCCAATTCTGGAGTTTCTCGTTAGAGTCTGTTTTTGAAGGTTTTTTTGTTGGAGAATTGCGACTTTTAGGTCTGAAATTGAGTGACCAGGGAGGTTGAAGTGTTCTCCGATGGGTTTTTGAATGTTATAATTCTTGACGCCTGATTTGTGTCCATTTATTCTTTTGCGTAGAGATTGTCCGGTTTGTCCAATGTACATGGCAGAGGGGCATTGCTGGCACATGATGGCATATATCACATTGGTAGATGTGCAGGTGAATGAGCCTCTGATAGTGTGGCTATGTGAATAGTGATGATGGTGTCCCTTGAACAGATATGTGGACAGAGTTGGCAATGGGCTTTGTTGCAAGGATAGGCTCCTGGGTTAGTGTTTTTGGTGTGTGGTTGCTGGTAAGGATTTGCTTCAGGTTGAGGGGCTGTCTGTAAGCAAGGACTGGCCTGTCTCTCAAGATCTGAGAGAGTGAGGGATCGTCCTTCAGGATAGATTGTAGATATATGCCATCATGTGCCAGCAATGCCCCTCTGCCATGTACATTAGCCAAACCGGACAAGGCACAACAGCATTGTGTCTTTTTGGCAATCTTCCATTATACATATGCACCTTCTACTCTGGCACTGAAACCCTAATCCAGTTTGATGCAGAGGGAAGCCCCTGGTGGGGAGAGGCAGAGTGGGGAGTGTGTTCCAGCCAGGCCAAACCTGAGTGGTGCTATGACCCAACTGAGGGCTGAATGTGGGATGGGCTCGCTTTCAACCCTCCCCTGCACCCTGGTAGAAGTGTATTTGCCTAGGGCTCAGTGATGGGTTAACGTGGACCTGGATGTGGCAACCCATCTCAAACCTTCCTGTCATCCATGGGTGGGTTGGCTTCTACCATTTGGGAAACACTGCACTAAATTATAGTTTATCAGCTCCTTAAGAACATAAGAGCGGCCATACTGGGTCAGACCAAAGGTCCATCCAGTCCAGTATCCTGTCTGCCCACAGTGGCCAATGCCAGGTGTGCCAGAGGGAGTGAACCTAACAGGTAATGGTCAAGTGATCCCTCTCCTCCCATCCATCTCCACTCTCTGACAAACAGAGGCTAGGGACACTATTCCTTACCATTAATGGACTTTACCTCCATGAATTTATCCAGTTCTCTTTTAAACCCTGTTATAGTCCTAGCCTTCACAACCTCCTCAGGCAAGGCTGACAGGTTGACTGTGCACTGTGTGAAGAACTTCCTTTTATTTGTTTTAAACCTGCTGCCCATTAATTTCATTTGGTGGACCCTAGTTCTTATATTACGGGAACAAGTAAATAACTTTTCCTTATTCACTTTCTCCACACCACTCATGATTTTATATACCTCTATCATACCTCCCCCCTTAGTCTCCTCTTTTCCAAGCTGAAAAGTCCTAGCCTCTAATCTCTCCTCATCTGGGACCCATTCCAAACCCCTAATCATTTTAGTTGCCCTTTTCTGAACCTTTTCTAATGCCAGTATATCTTTTTTGAGATGAGGGGACCACATCTGTATGCATCTGTACTTCATCACAGAACACTGCATTGAGAGGGTCAAAGAGAAAGGCATAAAGGCAAGCTTGAAAAGAGAGGATGCAGTGGTCTGGTGGTTAAGGCACTGGTCTGGGTTTTGGTTGATATGGGTTCATTTCCTGGCTCTGCCACAGACTTTGAGAGACTTGGGCAAGTCCCTTAACTTCTTTGTGCCTCACCTCCCACTCTTTATTTTGTCTATGTGGATTGTAAGCAATCCAGTTGAGGGACTATCTGCTATGTGTAAGTACAGTGCCTAGCACAATGGGGCCAGAGTTTTGGTTGGGATCTCTAGGTGCTACTGTAGTACAAATAAATATAAAGGAAAGGACTCATGGACTTGGAGAAGTGAATTGGAAGATGCGGGAGAATCAGTTTGATAGATGTGGTAGTACAAATAAAAGAGCAATCCTTCCAACTGCAGAGTGCCGTGGAGAAGGGACAAGGAGGAGCCCAAGACTGGAAGAGCACAGAGGGACAGGGAGTTAATGGATGCCCACTAAGGGTATGGTGGAGTGACCCCAGAGAGACTTTTGAACATTCAGGAAACGACCAGAATTCTTCCTTGCAGTGTATTTTCTATTGCTTTGTGCAGTTATCATGTTACTTTATGAAAATGGAACAAAGAAAGCGAGAGAAAACTAATAATATAAATTTAATAATAACAAGGTAGTAAATCGTGGGCCTAAAGATACATGATTTGCAGTTGCGGGGGGGGAGGGGAGGGAAGCGAAGTGATTACTGTGTACGTTGCTGAGAGGAGAGGGCCCAGGCATAGCTCACTTATAAAGAAGCAGCGCTGTGCCCACTGCTGTGTGAGGTGGCTCTTTCCTGAGCTAACCTGCAGCAACAAGATGCAGTATAGACAACTCTTGTGACCTGACCATGAATCTCATTAAGCTTAATATTTTTCTTAAAAGCCCAGTTCCTGGAGTCCTCTGATTTTGAGAGACACGGAGCTTTTATGTTAATAAAAGGAAGTTTCTACCCCTATTATTGTAGCGAGAAGCTGGAAAACATGACCCACTGAAGGCTCAGAACAAGGAAACCAAATAAAGAGACCCCAATTTTGTTATTTTTAAGCCAATATCATAAATTTTTGGATCCTGACTCATTATTTTTGAAAGCTCAGGGTTTAGAAACACCACAGGGCTGGACACTGCTCTGCTCCTCGCCACCTGCAAAGGACCCATTTCACACAAAGGTACACCCCATAGCAACCCCGTCAAGATAACTGCCTTCATTTTCAGTTCTTGGAGCCATTGGGATTTTACAGATTTGCCCAACAACTTAACTGTTGAGATGCAAGACTGGAATTTAGGTTGTTTATTGCATCATGTGTAGTGAAAATATACATTTGCATGGCATTTATAATTTGCTTTTTATTAAATACCTAACTGGAGTGCTATGAAGGGGTTAATTGACAGTTTCACGTAGAACAGATTACACTGAAGTATTTTTCTGTAGAAAGACCCACCTCTAGTTAAATTTCTGAACATACGGTTTATTGGACAATTGTGGTTCCAACATAAACCTAGCTGTCTTATTTGATCAGTGTGGATTATAGGAGTATTCCTTGTATATTTTGCAGCATTTGTGTGCGGTAAAGCCACAGGCATTGAAAACTCTCCAAAATTAACTAATTAGTATCACTAATTGTGACTAATTAGCTGCTTCCCAGGTGATGGGTTTGATGCCATGGATCAGATAGTCTGCAGACCACCTGGTTCTTGGCTTAAAAGACTAAGAAACAGCTCAGAGAGAGAAAGCCCTGCAGAGAGCAAGTCGGTTCCTGCAGGTGAGCCTAGGTTAGGGGAAAGGATGGGGCTAGAGATCTTGCTGGAGCTACTTCCAGTGATGGGCAGAAACCTTAAGAGAGGCAAAAGCCTTAGTGGAGGAGGACTGAGGAAATGCCAGGCAGCAGAACCTGGGATTTGTGAAAGAACTTTACAGTCAGCACGAGGCCAAGAAATTGTAGAGTTAGAGAAAGACTTTAGTTCAGTTGACATTTGGACTGTGAAGTTTTAATAAAGCAGATTCCAGATTACAAGAGTCTTTATGCAAATTTTAAGAAGTCCAAGAAGGGGAAACCGAGTCAGCAGTGAGATTCAATGCTGGATCTGTACGACCCTATTGCAATGCTTGCACAGTGCTAGTCTGAGCTATACCTTAGTCTAAGCAGTGGTGTTAGTTCTTTGCTTTCATGTGCACTAAATTTGCTCACAAACTAAATAAATAGTTCTAAAATAGAGAAGATATAATCATGAAATGTTAGTTTTATGATGTGTTTCAAATAAAAATCGATGAAAGGATTGTACATATACATTTCCAAGGCTGATTCTGGCCTCTTCCAATTAGTAAGAGGAACAGCTTCCTGAAAGCCCATTCCTAGCTCTATCTACACTAACTAAGGAAACTTTGAAAAAAAATCCTCTGAATATTCCTAACATTATTTCAGGGGTACCAGAACTGGGATCTCTGCTGTAAATGGCCACTGGCTGCTGCCAGCATTTTAAACACTAGGGTTGAAAGCCTGGCCTCATTAAAATTAGTGGGAGTTTTGTAATTTGCTTCAACAGGAGCCAAAATTCACCCAGTGTCACTTAGATCTTTTAGAAGGGTGAGAGAACAGTTCTTAAAACAGCAACAGCAGCCAATGACCAGTGTTCACAAGAGCTCCCAATTTGCTTCTGGAGCTGAACCAGTGTTAATTATGTTGGGAAGTTATTGCAAAAATTCCCTAGAATATATAAGGCTTCTGAATGGCAAGACATTACAGTAAAACAGGAGAAAGGAAAGTGAGACAGCATGATATAGTGTACTGAGTGCAGCCTTGGGAACCAGAAACTCCAGAATTCAAATAGCGGATCTATCACCAACTCAGTTCCCTTTACGGTATCATTTAATTACACTGTGTCTACGGTTTACCATCTATAAAATGAAATTATTAAGTATCAGAGGGGTAGCCCTGTTAGTCTGGATCTGTAAAAGCGGCAAAGAGTCCTGTGGCACCTTCTAGATTAACAGACGTATTGGCGCATAAGCTTTCGTGGGTGAACACCCACTTCGTCAGATGCATGTAGTGGAAATTCCCAGAGGCAGGTATAAATATGCAAGCAAGAATCAGGCGAGGGATAACGAGGTTAGTTCAATCAGGGAGGATGAGGCCCTCTTCTAGCAATTGAGGTGTGAATGCCAAGGAAGGAGAAACTGCTTTTGTGGTTGGCTAGCCATTCACAGTCTTTGTTTTATCCTGAGCTGATGGTGTCAAATTTGCAAATGAACTGAAGCTCAGCAGTTTCTTGTTGAAGTCTGGTCCTGAAGTTTTTTTGCTGCAGGTTGGCAACCTTTAAATCTGCTATTGTGTGTCCAGGGAGGTTGAAGTGTTCTCCTACAGGTTTTTGTATATTGCCATTCCTAATATCTGATTTGTGTCCATTTATCCTTTTACGTAGGGACTGTCCAGTTTGGCCGATGTACATAGCAGAGGGGCATTGCTGGCACATGATGGAGTAGATTACATTGGTGGACGTGCAGGTGAATGAGCCAGTGATGGTGTGGTTGATCTGGTTAGGTCCTGTGATGGTGTCGCTGGTGTAGACATGTGGGCAGAGTTGGCATCAAGATTTGTTGCATGGATTGGTTCCTGAGTTAGAGTTACTATGGTGCGGTGTGTAGTTGCTGGTGAGAATATGCTTCAGGTTGGCGGGTTGTCTGTGGGCGAGGACTGGCCTGCCTCCCAAGGCCTGTGAACGTGAGGGATCATTGTCCAGGATGGGTTGTAGATCACTGATGATGCGTTGGAGAGGTTTTAGCTGAGGACTGTATGTGATGGCCAGTGGAGTTCTGCTGGTTTCTTTCTTGGGCTTGTCTCGCAGCAGGAGGCTTCTGGGTACACGTCTGGCTCTGTTGACCTGTTTCCTTATTTCCTCCTGAGGGTATTGTAGTTTTGAGAGGTTTCAGAGTAGCAGCCGTGTTAGTCTGTATTTGCAAAAAGAAATTGGTTAGTCTCCTAGGTGCCACTAGTACTCCTTTTTCTTTGTGTAGTTTTGAGAATGTTTGGTGAAGATCTTGTAGGTGTTGGTCTCTGTCTGAGGGGTTGGAGCAAATGCAGTTGTACCTCAGTGCTTGGCTGTAGACAATGGACTGTGTGGTGTGTCTGGGATGGAAGCTGGAGGCATGAAGGTAGGCATAGCAGTTGGTGGGTTTTCGGTATAGGGTGGTGTTAACGGGACTGTCACTTATTTGCACAGTGGTGTCTAGGAAGTGGTCCTCCCGTGTAGATTGGTCCAGGCTAAGGTTGATGGTGGGGTGGAATTCTTCCAGGGTTTCCTTCCCATGGGTCCAGATGATGAAGATGCCATCAGTGTAGCATAGGTAGAGAAGGGGCGTGATGGACAAGAGCTGAGGAAGCGTTGTTCAAGGTCAGCCATAAAAATGTTGGCATATTGTGGGGCCATGCAGGTGCCCATAGCGGTACCACTGGTCTGGAGGTATGCATTGTCACCAAATTTGAAATAATTGTGCGTGAGGATCAAGTCACAGAGCTCAGCGATCAGTTGTGCTGTGGCATCATCAGGGATACTGTTCCTGACAGCTTGTATTCTATCAGTGTGTGGGTTGTTTGTGTAGAGAGCTTCTACATCCATGGTGGCTAGGATGGTGTGTTCTGGAAGATCACCAGTGCATTGTAGTTTTCTCAGGAAATCAGCAGCATCACAGAGATAGCTGGGAGTTCTGGTGGCGTAGGGTCTGAGTAGAGAGTCCACATATCCGGACCGTCCTTCAGTGAGAGTACCAATGCCCGAGATGATGGGGAGTCCCGAGATTTCCAGGTTTGTGGATCTTGGGTAGCAGATAGAATAACCGCGGTCGGGGCTCTAAGGGTATGTTGATTTGTTCCTGTGTTAGTGTAGGGAGTGTCCTGAGTAGATGGTGCAGTTTCTTAGTGTATTCACAGTGT
Organism: Chelonia mydas; assembly: GCF_015237465.2. NCBI lineage: Eukaryota > Metazoa > Chordata > Testudines > Cheloniidae > Chelonia > Chelonia mydas. The sequence goes on along the minus strand of NC_057852.1, from coordinate 72,336,408 downwards.
AACACAGCACTTTCCTACTGGTTACTGAAAAGAGGCATTGTTAATCTGTCCAGTTCCAGCCGTTCACTAGCTTGAAAAATATTATCACATGATGAAGAGTATCAGCAGGAGTCTCTATCTTTTTAATTAAAAAATGATCTTGGGGTTACACTGTCAGAAAAACAAAATATATTATTTTTTATTAAAAAAATTAATCTGGAGACTGTTTTCTGAAGACTTAATATGTATAAGACACAAGGCATGGTTCCCTCTCCCCCAAGAGCCACCCATTATGCTGGTATACTCTGATTCTGAAATTTCAGTTAATCAACACGATATCAGAGCTGTGATAACTTCTGCCATCTCTGATGATATTACATGGAGACTGACACTAACAAAAGGGAACCATGTTGCCTCCTGCAAACCGAGAAACAAGTGTCAGGCAAACTTTAAAAAATCTGAGTGATTACAACGCCTTATTCAAACTGATTTATAAATAATATATAGGGATCACTTCATCTGTCACTGAAATTAGAGATGGGCCTGAACCAAACCTCCAGATCTGAACACCCCAAACTATGGGAAAATTCAAATTTGACTCCATATCTTCAACTTTGTGACCTTTAACTGACCTGCAGTCAAGTCTGAGGTGAAACCTGACAGTTTAACAACACACAGCAATATTATAGAGCCATTTGGGACAGGAAGTGCAAAGAATGCTGTATCTAGTTGACACTTCAGGGGAAACTGTAGGTAGGCTAAATATAATTACTCAAACTGGCATTTGGCCAGGATATTATCTGTACTCTCATTAAAGATCCCACAGAACTTTTGACAGTCACAAATTGTCAGAATGTCAGGCTTAAATCTCATGCAACAGTTGGCATCTGTGGGACACATCACTCCCTCTAACATCATGTTTCGCAGCTGTTAGTTCAGTACTGACTTCTAGGGAAAAATATTCCTGATCCTACAAAATATCTTTGTGCTGAAGTCTTTGTGAACGAGACAGGTTCAGTACCAAACACATACATCATTGCAATACGCAAATGTTTTGTCCACATGCTGACTGGGCTTGACAATGCTTAGCTGTGAGGAAACCATAACCGCAAGATCATAGATGTAATAGAGGCACAGCAAATCAAATTTAGTATATCAAGTAGTTTTAGAATTTTTATTTTCACTTGTTGGAATGTTTGAGGTTTATTTTGTAGAATTGCTATTTATTCCTGCCCATAGAACATTGGTGTTGTAATAAATTATCCAATAATGCTCAAAAACTGACCAACTCCAAGGCTGATTTTTGCTTTCAAGATTAATTGGGGCTTATTTTCCAATGTTCCCAATCATGAGTACCAATAGTATCAGGCTATGTCTACAGTACACGGTAAGTTGATCTAAGTTACACAACCCAAGCTACATGAATAATGTAGCTGGAGTTGATGTAGCTTAAGTTAACTTACTGTCAGGGGTGAAAGTGAGCTGGTACGGGCCAGTATGGTGTACCAGTAAGAACCGCACCGGCCCATACTCAGCCCACATTAAAGCACTAACACGGCAGTCTCCCCAGTAGGTGGTCCTGCTGGTAGGGTCCATACCGGCAGGGCCGCTGACCGGTGGTGGGGTGGTGTGGGGGAGGGGCAGCAACCTTAAAGTGCTGCCCCTTCCCCCGTCAGCGGCCCTGCTGCAGGATCCGTACCAGCAGGGCCGCCTACAGGGGAGGCAAAAGGGGCAGGGACATTAAAGCGCGGCAGCGCTTTAAGGACTGTCCTTTGCTGTGGCAGCAACATTAAAATGCTGTTGCGGCAAAGGACCCTGCAGAGCTTTAATGTCCCTGCCCCTTTTGCTCCCCCCCCACCCCACTGCTGATTGGCGGGGGAGGGGGGCAAAGGGAGCAGCTGCCCTGGGGCTGGTGATTTAAAAGGGCCCGGGGCTCCGGATGCCGCTGCCACTATCGCAGCAGCGGCGTCCGGAGCCCCGGGCCCTTTAAATCAACACAGGAACGCTGGGCAGTGTGGGCCGGGCAGCCTGGAAGGGCTGGCTGGGGGATGCTGACCTCCAACCCCCACCCCTTCTGCCTGAGGCCCCGCCCCAGCCCTGTACCGGTAAGTGTCCTGACTTACTTTCACCCCTGCTTACTGTGGTGCCTACACCGCACTGGGTCGATGGGCGAGTGACTCCAGTTGACTTATCTTACTCTTCTCATTCGGGGTGGAGTACCAGGGTTGACCGGAGAGCGATCTGCAGTCGATTTGGCGGGTCTTCACTGACCCGCTAAACTGACCCCCGGTGCATTGATCACCGGAGCGTCGATCTAGCAGTAGTGTAGACATAGCCTCACTTAATGACCTATATATCAAAAAGTATTTCTCTGTTGCTTTCTCTTGCTCTGCTGATCTTATTTTTCCTTTCACTATTCCATGGAAAGCAGGAACCTTTCTGCTTTTGTTGAACATCCACAAACAGAAAGTTGTTATTCCTTCTAGTCAAATGCTACAAAATCCTGTTTAATGTTTTTTTTAACGCTAATAAGGAGGGACAAGGAACCTAAGGTAAATATACAGTAATGAGATGAATGAGGAGATATGACTGAAATAGGACCCAGTGTGACATAATTGTTTCCAAAAAATCTGTCACTAAAACGAAACAGGCTGGGTCAATTTAGTATCTGAACTTCCAGTGCCGTTACTATGGTTTCTACACAAAGAGGAATGGGCTGCATTCCAATTTTATTCTTCACAATGACAAACAACAGGAATATGGGAAATGGTCAAATAAAATCTTATGAGTATACGAGTATACAGAATGCAGAATTGGTGTATCCGAACAACCCGTCCATCCATTTATCTTGTGAGTTTCTCTTGCCCTCCAGTCTTATTTTGCTCTTATATAAAGCTGATTCAAACTAACATGATAGCAACACAGTTATGCAAGTCATTTAGCTGTTCCTAAGAACACCCATTAAAAACAGCCTAGCAGTTGGGAGTACAGACTTGCTAGGTTAGCTTCTGTGCATTTCGTTCAATACTTTGTTCTCTCCAGCACTGAAACTCAGATGTAGCTAGGTGTACAATCTAGTCTATGATTTATGTACTATATTTCTTCCATTGTAAATTGGGGTTGTGCTTTGTGGAAGTTTAGAACTAGGCTGGGAAAATCCTGAAGCTAAATGTGAACTGTAATGTTGATGTGTCATTTGACTATTCCCTGAAACTCTAGCTACAAAGAGAAAGTTATTATGGTGAAGAGGCTAAAAGGCAAAGTCTTTAATTCCTTGGGTACCTTATCTTTGAACATAATGCATTACATATTCTAAATTAGGTACATTTGCATACACCTACTTAATGCATACAGGTACCTGATGTGCTTGTGGAAGTTACTATGGCTGCCAACTAGACATGGGCAAATAAGCAACTTAAGCACATAAAAAATGCATGCACACACTCAAAGGACACTTGTGTACATAAGGTAGGCATACGCAAAAGCAAATATGCAATTAAAGTATCATGGGATATTGAAAAACTGGCCTGAAATATGCAATTATTTGACTTTTGTATGGCCTCAGGGATCTATGGCATGCATTTTCCACTGAAATTAGTGGAAACTCCTTTATAAAACAGAGGAATATTGTAGAGAACGAGGTCTGACTATGGAGCAATACGCAGTATGAATAAAGGCAACACGATGATAAAGCGCATCACAAATCTGGGTTCGGATAACTAAAACCCAAACCTTTAGAGTCATACCAAACAGAGTAACTATTAAATGGAAGTGACTTGACTTACCTTAAAGGAGATTTCATACTGCTCTCCTCCCCATATTTCTAAGCCTGGATCATAGCCACCCAGCTCCCAAAACCACTTTCGGTCCACAGCAAACAGACCTCCAGCCATAACAGGAGACCTGAGGAATAATTAAAACAAATTGTAAATGACAGGCACCATCATGTCATGCCTGAAAAACGGAGAAGATCAACAATGCACATTGACAGATAATGATGAGGCTGCTAGCAATTGTCAGTATATGTTTGTGTGTGTGTGTGTGTGGGGGGGGGAGGGTGGTGGGGTGGGGATAGATGTCAGGTTGTTTTAAATTGCTGGAGAAAGGTGGATCCTAGATCAAAGTTTCATGACTAATCTCTCAGAAATCATCATCTAGAGCTACTTTATCCTATGATGCTTAAATACTACTGCAGCTGAGAGCTATTTTATGAAGAAAAATATAGCGTGGGAGAACATGGCAGATATCTTTTACAAATAAGTTTTATTATTAAACAATTCAGCTATATTTGCTAAATCAAGATTTTTTTTGTTCGTAGGAAAAGGACTCAGGAAACATGTAAAAGTGCTTCATGTAATTCCCATATTCCATATGAAGTTATGCACTTTTGAACTTCCCATCCCTTTCCCCCATTAATATGTGAGCAAAACAGGTTAGTTCATTTCAGTTTCACAGTTGCTCTCTTAAAGAGAGCAGAACAGTGAAGGGGGCTGGCTGCAGAGCAGTGACAGTGGTTAGGAGCAAAACATCTGCTTGAAATTTGTCCCACATTGATAATTTACCTCTCAGGCGAATACCTCAATTTTTGGGGGGGGTGAATATTCACATGAATACATTAACTGAATTTTCATTAACTGTTTTCTCACTCCTTTGTGTTCACTTTCCATAGATGACAGAGCAAATGAGTTTACAGGAGGAAAGTTTTAAGTTAATATTAGAGAACATTCATGGAAAAGTGAGTTTCAAATTCACAAACATGAGTATTTGTACTGGAAATCTGACAGTAAGAGTTATAACTCATCTAGTCAAGGAGCAGAGATCCTGATTCTCCAGTGTGTCTGAGCGCATAGGCAGTCACAGGGTATCAGCACTGACTCCCAGACCCTGGCCACTGAGCCACTGTGGAAGTTAGAGTAAGGCCCCCTTCTACTCTTACTTCTGTTAGATGTGTGAGCTCAGATCGTATCCCAGCATGGCATCACGTGTAGTGGAACTCTGATCCATCATAATCCCCTCTTACTTCATTCTTCCCCACAGAGCACTTTCCCTCCCTCTTATGCCATGGCAGGAAGAGCTTTACAGTGGCAGAGCATCCCCCTACACATGGTATTCTGAAAGCATAATAGAAAATGATTCTCTCCTCTACGTTACAGATAATGAACAAAGGATGGATAGAGGTTTTATCTCTTGCTTCCACTAAACAGTTTGTTTTTGTGCAGTGTTTAATTCTTAAGATTAAATTACATTGTGTATTAATTATTCTGTAAATGATAAGAAGTTGTAGTGGGAAGCCCTCTTTTTTTAAAGGATAAAAAGTAAGGTATTTCCCCAGACAGCCCGTTTTTCAAAGTAGTTAGTAGCTCTTTTTGAAAAAAGATTCAATAGTTAGCTGGCGAAGCCACAGCCTATAACATACTCTGAATATAAATGGGCTTTTTACTTTTATTGACTTTTTGTACCTCAAATATTGACTGTCTGTCCCACAAATGAATAAATCCAGTGAAATCCTATTAGAAACCTTCCTCTGGGGTTTTTCACTGCTATAATACATTTTCAACTCCAACCAAAAGTAATTCTAATTACAACAGGTCCCTTGTGACTTCAGGTTCAAAATAATCAAAACACAATGTCCACTTACAAAGTGGAACTTGCACGAAGGAAGCTTATAACTCGATCTTTACAAGCATGTGAAACGGAGCCTCAGAAATCACTGGGGGGCACACAGGCTCTTTAGTGCTTTTATTCAGGTGTTTTTCATGACCATTCCTCTGGACACAGTGAAAAAGGCAGCCCCCCCCCCCCCCCAGCCCCCGATTCAAAGAAGCCAATCAGATTTCATTTGTCTAATTAGGGACTTCACGTTGGGAAACAATTGGCAGGCATTTACTGTACAAATGATACTGTGCAGCAAGAGCTTATATACAGACTTTACACCTATAACATAGGATCAAACTTGCTTATTGCTGGTTCATTAAAATTCACAACATTTATTATAATTAGGCAAACTACTAAGAGACTGGAACAGCAACCTTGCACACTCAGTCATTAGAGGGCTGAAGTGATAGTCTGGACAATTTTTTTCCGTTCAACTGTAATTCCTGGAGCTGAAGCCAATTAGTATGGTTTCCTCTTACTGTTTCCAATCATGACCCCTGGTTGGACAGTTTCATATGTGGTGATGGGTTTGGTATAAATATCTATATAGACTGATAGCTTAGTGTGCTAACTAATCTAGTTATACGGCCATCTCTGCAGGACATCCCTAACATCATGCATTAGGCTTGCTTTTGTCTCCCATCTCTTCTGGGAGTAATTGTGATACACTACACCCCAGGGGAGCAAGATGCTGAATGCATATGAAGTTATGAGAATTGTGTTGTATGATTGTCACTAAAATATGGGAAGTGCCCAGAGACTAGCTCCCCAAAGACGGGGGATAACCAACCCTCTGGCGGGTGTCGAACAATCGTCAACTGCCATTGTCCAGCAAGGGAGTTACAATTCAATGACTCACTTGCACAAGGCCACGCTAGGGGAATTGCTCAACCTTGCCCAGTAATTCAGCAATGCTCACCAGACATGCCTGGACTTGTGTTCTCCAAGCACATAGACCAGGGGTGGGCAAAATATGGCCCGCAGGCAGGATCCAGCCCATCTAAAATTTCTGTCTGCCTGCCATGACTAATATTTCTGTCTGGACTCCTCTGCCCCCTTGTGATCTCTGAGTCCGGGCTGCTAAAAGTCCCATGGCATAGTGGGGCGTTCAGGCAGGCTGCCTGCCAGCCGTGGCCCCATGCAGCACCCAGAGTGGCTGCAGCCGGTTGCTGCTGGCATGTCTCTGTGCGTCAATGGCAGGGGGAGGGAGGTGGCTCCACACTTCTGCCCCCACTCCCAGCACCATCCTCACAGCTCCCACTGGCCAGAAACTGGCCAATGGGAGCTGTGGTGGTGGTGCTTGCGGGTGCTGGCAGTGCATGGCGACCCTCTGCCCCTCTTTCCCCACAAGGGGTGCGCAGAGACGTGCCAGCAGGCCGCAGCTGCTTCCGGGAGCAGCATGGGGCTATGGCAAGCAGGCAGCCTGCCTGAGCCTTGCAGTGCCGCTGGCCGGGAGCCGTCTGTACCCCTCACCCTCTCCTGCACCAGCCCTGAGCTCCCTTCTGCACTCAAACTCCCTCCCAGACCCCACACCCCCTCCATTAATATAGTAGAAATGTGCGGCCCGTGATTACTTACCAAAATTTGTGGAGTGGCCCCCCGCAAAAATTATTGCCCACCCCTGATATAGACTAAGGGTAAAAAACCGAACACAGTGGGCATATGCTTGGCCTTTTCTCCTCCCCTGACCTAAGCTGCAAGCAACAAGAATGCTCGGAAGACGGAAGGCTCCAACAGAGGAGACTGGCCCAAGTTTAAGAGACAAGCCTGTATATTAAGGACTATAAGATCCAGTAGGGTGGGAACATTGCTCCATCTTAATACTGTCTAGTGTGATAAGGGTTAAGGTTTAGACTGCATCCTTATATTTTCTTTTCTGCTGGTAACCACTCTGACTTTTTGCCTATCACTTAGAATCACTTAAAATCTTTCCTTTGTAATCATTACACTTGTTTTACTGTTTATCTTTACCAGTGAGTTTGCCTGAAGTTTTTGGCAAATCTGCTCAGGTTTACAAAGGCTGGTGTATATCCACTTTCCATTGATGAAGTGGTGAACTTGCATTGTTCAAGAAAGGGTCTTGAGCATGGTATATTTCTGAGGTAGAAGGCTGGGAGCTGGGGGGATTTGGCTGGTGCCTTTTTCTGCGTGATTCATGAGTGGCTCAGGGAGAATTCATGGATTTTTTTGCTGGGTGTGGGGCTCCACATGCTATTGTGCTGAGTGATAACAGCACCTGGAGGGGTTTGCTGCTTGTCACTAGCAAAGCATTCTGAGAGACAGCCCAGGCTGGAGAGATAAGGGGGCGCCATGGTCCCAGGTTGCACCCCAGGGTTCCTGTCACAGTAATATTTTCTTATCCCATCTTTTTTGAGACAAATTCCAGTTACCTAACCTCACATTTTAATACTTCGTCCAGCAGAATTTGGTCCATCAGCTCTAAGAACCAGACCATTACACACATAAAGGTTTTTCTCTGAATCTGCATCGGAATCTGTGTCCAACTAGCTACATTCAAGTCCTAAAAAAGTTCTGCTCCTTAATGGTAGGAGATAGTGAATGAGTGAGACTGGTCTGAAGTGTGGAGAAATGACCAGTCCTGTGCTTTTCTCTTTGATTTTGGCCTTTTAGAATATTTGGATGTCTTGTTTTCTTCATGGTTGAGGAGAAATGGGAGACGGTCTTGGCACCTCTTGTGGCTGAAATATGATTTGTATTTGGACTTTGCAATCCTTGCCCTACTCCAATATAAGGAGAAGGATCTGGAGCCTGAGGATTCATGATATGCCCATTTGGTGGCGGAGTAGGAAGCCATGACTTATGGCTAATAAAGGGAGAGATCCCTGACTGCTTTCCTAGCATAGACAGTAATAATTTTAAAAGCTTATAGAAGAATCTTCCAGACCTGGGGGATTCTGGGGAACCCAGAAGTCTCCCATACTTTGAAAAACATTGCTCCTTCTCTTCTAACTATGCAGAGATAGACAGGTGCACATTGTGGCTCTCTCTTCTCTTGGTGGAGCCACTTTAGCACACCAAAGTGTATCTCTGTTGACCTCTGCTCTGGGGAGCAGGAGTGGGATGACGTGTTCTCTACATGTGCCTGCTCTCCTGATGGTGCATCACCTTTCCTTGCCTGCAGAAGAGTATCTTATAAATGCAATATGACTTGTATTATGATTAATAATATTCCTCCTAATTATGCATTAATGTAAGAAGAAACTATGATGATTCTTCTTCCTGGAAAAGACCAGAATTATTTACTAAGGTCTTACGTACATCAGGCAAAAATCTGCCTCTGGCATCATTCTATGCATTAAGTAAATGCAAAAATGTAAAAAATGATGTTTCATTGTGATTAGAATGGAACATAGGGCATTAATATAATACCACATGCCATGCAGCACAGATGCTGGAGTCCAAGATTAGCAATGAAGTGGTTAACCTTCTTTCCAGGCCTCTTTCTGAAGCCTGGTAGGTTTATAATTGTATCACATTGCATTCATTTAGAGCACTTATTTTTTTCCTGAGAGAGATTCACCAGTACCAGACATCTAAGTTCTACTTAGGTCTAACCAGAGCCTAAGATCTCATTTGTTTTTGTTTTTTTATCATATTTTTATACAAAAAAATTCTGCTCACTAAGTTTGCTGATTTAATTTGGTTCTCACTACCGTCAGACTTTTGTACAGTAATTCTTATATCCTCACTATGAATCTTTCATTGTTGCTTTAATGTTCATTCTCCCATTCTCTCCCTATTTTTGCATTAACAGTATGAGTAATTTATTAGTGAAAGTATTTTAGAGCCACTGTCAAACTTAGACTAACTTTAAAACAATTTATATTTGTATAAAGCCCATGAAACAATCATATAGTTTTCATTATTTTATCCCTACCCCTTCCATTGCTAATCAGGCAAATTCTAGTGTACAGACAGGAACTCTTTTCTGATCAGTGACCTGACTCTGTGTGTCTCTAGCTATTGCATTAATATATCCCATCACCAGACATAACTAAGACTTACATTTTAACTTAGGCCTAGTAAACCCAAATTGACTACCCAGAATTCTGCTGCTTAAGGTCTCAATTCTGCACTGGGATCTCAAGTTTAAGCATGTGCTTGCTGAATTGAGGCCCTAATGAGGATCCACGCACTTCTGCAGGGTCAGGGCCCCATTTATTTTTCCTGGCTGTTTCATTCATGGATACCATATCTGCCGCCAATGACCATTTGTCACTATGGGAGAAATTCTCATGTCACACTTTGAATTGTGACATCACTGAACAGAGTTTTCAGGATGCAATCTATAAAGGAGAGATCTTACTTCTATAAACTTACAATTTGTCATTATAGATGGTGGAAATATGATAATAATGTAACATGATTTTAAAAATGTAACAACAATTTTTTATATTATCTAACAGTTTCTGTAACACTCTAGTGTCTTTCATTATTTATGGTTCCACTCAGTCTGACCATCTTGCAACCTTCCCTCTCATACCGTCATCTCAATTTGGGTAAATGCATTTTTTTTAAAGCTGCAGCTGTAACATCAATTCCATTTCAAGAGTATGCCCTATGTTTCAACCTGTAGCAGGTTTTCAGTCCAATGAACTCTCTTTCCTCTTATTTCATGACTTTGTTCATATCACAACAATAAGTTCCAGGGTGGAACATAACAAATATATTCTGAAAGTCAAAGCATAAATGGTGTCAGTATCTGTTATATCTCCTGACTGTGTTTTGGAAACAATAACCTCAAAGAATTCTACTACAAGTTAATAGACTGTCACAAAGCATGTCAACTGTGCAAGGTAAGAAGCTGCCATAAGTTCAGTGTGCTGCCAAGTCCCATAAATGAGATTAGAAGATGCAATTTTGAGGGATTTAAGCAGCCTAAAACCTCCCCTACTGACTCTTGATGAGGGAAGATGATGTGCAAGGGATGAGATGGAAGTCCATTCTACGTGACACACAGCTACATCATAGCCATGGGAAACTGGTGCTGCCAGCGCCACCCAGTCCCACTCCATAAGTGGCTGCACATCAACTCACCAAGTCAGTGTTTTCTGACACCCATAAGTAACACACTATGTACAGTCAAAGCAATAGACACAGTACATTTCCTGCCCTCCTTTCTCATCTTTTGGATGAGTAAAACTGAGGTCCTGATCACTTGAGGGGACGTAAGGTCCCATAGCAATTTTCACACGAGCAAGTGTGTGAGGTGGGATGGGGAGTGGCGGAGGGGGAGCGGGGGGGAAAGCGGTGATAGCCACTTTTTACTGGACCAAATTCTAATTTCTGTACTTCTGGTTTGTGTAATTGTATTCTATCTACTTAGATTCCCTCTGTAATTTTAGAGGGCTTTAATATTCTGCACGGCCTAACCTAAGTTGTGTAATGGTATTGTCACTGTTAAACAGCTGCCATGTTTCAATGCTGCTTTTCATTAATAGGGGAAACATTTGCATTTATCTCTCTGTTGAATTCATCACATCTGTCTGTCTACAGTATCAACAGCTTTAAGCTCAAAGCCATCCTCTAGAGGCAAGACACAAAAGATTAGATACCTGAAGATACCGGGGTAAGATACTCATGTCTGCTCTGGCCCCCTCTAAGAGGCACAGCAGAAAATCTCACCTTATTTTGCTACTGTTGTTTAAACTGTGTTTTGCTGAATGTTACCTTGAATTTTTTTAAAATAATTTTTAAAATGTTTCATGTAGCTTAAATAAAAATAATACTGTTAACATACCATAATGGCTATAAACCTATAGTGATAAATATCCTTCTAATTATTAATTTGTATTTTAATTCATCCCTAAAGTAGCATTTTGATATTAAATATAAATCATCCTTTTCTGTACATGGATGCAATTAGGTAAGAAACACAAGGACTCATTCTCATCACACTGATCTTACACTAGTGTTATTCCATCAACCACAATGGAGTTACTGTCATGCCTAACACTGCCTAATTCTAATTTGGACCCTTCAATGCATCCTCATCATTGTTCCCTTCTCCTTCAATTTAATAGTTGAGTTCCATTAATTCTCACTATAAAATAATGCTTTTTTGGTGAATTTCATACTTGTGAAAAGATGCTGCTATAATAGCCTTGAAGACTGGATACCTCTAGGAACAGGATTTGGAAGGGACAGACAGCAGCCACACACACTTTCCTATAGTACCCTTGCCACTGTGCCTCAGACTTGACCTGGAAGATACACCACTAAGAGTGGGAAGGTAGCTCAGTTTCCATACCCATATAATCGATCGCGTCTCTACTAAGACTGCCAACAAGAGTTCATATTGGTGCCAGTTGTGGCATAAACTTGCCCACTAGGAACAGAACGGAATAAACATGATAAAACTCTGCATTTATACAGTGATTTTCATCTAAGACTATTAAAGTACTTTACAAACATCAACTAATTTCGTCCATGATAACTTTGTGAGCTGTTATATCAAACAAGTAAATTTTAAGTAAACATTAAATAACATTGTGGTCACTTTGGCATTTCAATAAATACTTTGGTATTATAAACACTAAGAAACTAGGAATTCTCTTACATAACCTATCACATATTCAATAGAACACTGCTGCAATGTGTAAAAGTCAAGCTTACGTTTCTTTAATTAGAATTTAATGAAAATCTAATTATACATATATAACTCATGTAGACATGTATATATGATACACACACAGTAAAAGCAATGAAAAAGCAAGCTTAAATATATGTATTCATATGCACGTGTGTATATTAGTATTTTTAAGGAACTGTAAAAGCAATAACTCAAAAAACTCTAACTGATCTAACATGAATGTCAGTCCATCCTCCTGCTCCACCAAAAGCAGAGTGTGTAAAGAAGAGAAGAAAGTCCTTGAGGTGTGAGTTATAAATATTTTAAAGCCTTGTTTTAAACAAGGCTTCTTTGTATATTTTTCCTAGCATGGAGCCCACAGTGGATAAACTTTTAAGTTATACTTTCAGTTAGTATAAAAGATACCTGACAAAATCATACCTTGCAGCTGAACCACAACGAGAAATCTAAATATAAAGTATGGGGCATTTTATTTTTTAAACAGAAATAGTCTTCTAAGTGAAAACTGGACTTGGATCCTGGCTCTTCTTAATTTACAATACATTTTTTTTCATAGATTCATTGTTATTTAGGTCAGAAGGGACCATTATGATCATCTAGTCTGACCTCCTGCACAACGCAGGCCACAGAATTTCACCCACCACTTTTTAATCGATGGAAGTCATTTGTCAGGGTTATTCTCTGTGAAAATAATCAGCTTTGAAAATTAAAGAAAATTCCATTCGAGGCAAAATATTGCACACTGTCCAAAACCGAGAACCTACATTTAGGCCTCTTTTTGAAAGGGTTCAGTGTGAGGCACGTCTGAAACTAAACAGCTCTTTTGGAAAAAGATACAATCTTCCTCATCTTGTCAGAAGGAAAAACTATGTTAGATTTTGCTTTAAAAGCTGACTCAAGGTCAAAAAGCCAGCAGAGAGATTCTGGGTAGGCATTCTTCATAGCCACAGAATCTCAGAAGCCTGGCAAGTTGCCCTTCTTTGTTCATGTAAAAATCCAATTATTTACATTATGAAAGGGGACTCCATAGGTCAATAGAAGGCACAAATGAGGGTCATGGTGCAACTACAAGTCTCTTCTCTATTCCCTGAGGGGTACACTGAGCTGGAATTTTAAAGCCAGGCCAATGTTCTGCCTTAGTATACATCTTGTTTTTTTAACAGGAATAAAGCTGTTCTAGCTAACGAGGGAGTCTCTAGCTATAACAAGTGGTACTTTACACCAAACTGACATCTTAATAGAGATTAAACTTCTACCTTCAAATGAAAAGCAAGGCCAGCTATATATCATCTAGGTCAGTGTTTCCCAAACTTGGACGCCGCTTGTTCAGGGAAAGTCCCTGGCGGGCCGGGCCGGTTTGCTTACCTGCCGCGTCCGCAGGTTTGGCCGATCGCGGCTCCCACTGGCTGCGGTTCACCGCTGCAGGCCACTGGGGGCTGCGGCAAGCGGCACGGGCCAAGGTTGTACAGTAACTAACACCACCTTACCAGTCCTAAGGAATAACGATAGTTCAATATATTCCATCAATATATTCAAGCAAATGCACTAAGAATATACAGGGATAGTAGGGCAACAGAATTAATATCCATTCACAATATGTACCCTCTTTGTAGACAGTAAATGAATAAATCAAAGAACTATCTTCCTTGTCCAAGGCCTACTTTTGCTTTGTTTGTGTTCTCAGTAGTTTCATAAGCAAAGCAAAGAAACATTTTGAGATTCTCTGTTAAAGATGGCTGTATGCACAGCTGATCTACTTCTGATCCATGAGTATGCTTCAGGTGTGGGCTAGCTTCATATGACTTTTCTCAACTCCCAAGGACTCCATACTTAGTAGTGTTCTCCTTCGCTCCCCTAAAATGTTTGAAGATAAATTATTATAACAGGTTCAATCAGCATGGAGAGTTTATTATTGAGTCATTCTTAATTAGTTTATTCCTTTAAAAAATGCTAATACTACAAATGTAATATGTTATGAATTTATCCTTCAGATAAATACATGGACCAGATTCTGAGCTATGCCTCTCAGGGAGGTGCAGCACAAGGGGAACAGCCCAAAAAAGTGACTTTACATCTGTATGTAAATGTGACTTTTCACCCCCAGAATTCTGGGCTGCTCCAGAGGCAGGCATGTCTGCTCCCCACATTTGTCAATGGGCTTCTCTAAGGATCAAAAGACTATGAGCTTAAAATGCTCCAGCCACACCCTGTCCCACCTTGCTGCTTCATAGACCAAAAGAACATGAGCACAAAGGGATCCAGCCATGCCCCCTCCTACTCCTGGCATACTCCCTGTGCTGCAGATAGGCCAGCATAAGGCTGCCTAAGCTAGATCTACATGACACCAGTACTGGACCTATTCCCAGAATGTTGTTTAAGATAGCTTGAAGGATCCTTTAGGGCAGTTAAAGCCACTGTAAAGGAGAGGCAGTGAAACGAAGAATTTGGTCCTGTTATTTTTCAGAGTACCGTCCATCCTAGAAACCCTATTAGAAGAAATTCTCTGAAAGACAGAGAGATTTGAATGACAAAACTCAAATACTCAATGAAATAGAAACACTTTCCCCACGCCAACCTCCCCTCCTCCCCAGTTTTCAGACCTAGCGTCTCATTGCAAACCAAGGCTTTATATGTATGACAGTGAATATTATAGGGTGCAAATGTGTAAAGTCTATACTTAGTTGACCAAAGCAGAACGATGACAAGGGTTTATTCCCTCGCACAAGATCATCTTGAATAATGAAGATTTTTAAAAAGAAGCCACACAATTACGATACGCCGCTCCCTTTCTTTAGAGAAATCCTTTCAAATGCGGCTGCTGGGCACACTTTTGGATGGAATCAGCTTTTTCTTCAGGCTCCCTTGAACATGCACACAGTGATACTGATTCAAACAGACGGGGCCTTACACTTTGCTAAGCAGATGAGACACACAGTTAATGATATGGCCTGTGATCTGCCATGGAGCAGAGGATGTGGGTGAATATTATTCCTTTGATCAACCTATCCATAGTACTGTCAGCATCTGCACCCTCACTCCCCCCTACTGCCCTAATCCAGGCTTCAGGAATGGGCATAAAAGGTAATTTTAATATTTCATTTACTCTAGTCTTTGGGGATTAATATGGAAGTCTACAGCAATTACATGGTGGCGAGGATGAAGACCAAAGCCTATGTAGCTTCACGTCTGTGCTACATAAAGCAGGTCATCCAGTTACCAGTGGACAGCAATTTCCAGAGAATGCTGTAATTAGATTGTGAAAAGCCAGCAAACACCATGAACTGAAGAGGCAGATATGTGGCCAAATGTAATTTGGGCTCCTGAAATGTACTCTTAGCCTCATCCTTGCTATTTATTAAAGCTCTATAATATACTATGTTACACTATAATGGAGGGTAATGGGAAAGCAGGCATACCCTATTATGGAGGGTAACAGGGAGGCAGGCAGTTAACTATAATGAAATTAGATTCCTCCTTGCCTGCACCAGAAGCACAATGACATTTTCTTGTAAAAGCTGTGAAAGCAGTTTCTCAAAAATGGAATTGACAGAAAAACACTGGAATCCACTTCACAGTGAAGGATGAAGGAACTGAAAGCTGATGAGATTGAGCACTTTGTTGTCCCATAGTAGTGTCTGCTTTTAATTTGATGTTGTTGTAAAGATGGGCAGGCACTGCTGTGGAAACCAAAGGAAATGAACCTTCCTTTTTATCACTCCACAAAAAGGGGAATTGTTTTCTCATTCCCAGTGAATCAAAAGGAAAAAAACCCCCAAAAACCCCAAACAAACAATCCCCCATCTCCATGATAATAAAAATAAAATGAAAGTCAGGCATAGGGACATCTCTCTACACTTGCATAGTTCATTTGTTATATATTAAGAACCCAGGAAAATGTGTCTTACCAATATTATATGTTAGAGAGAGAGAATCCATATTTTGATCTATGTATAAGAATACCTCAGAGTTTTAACTTCAGGATCCTGAGGTATTTCTGAAAGGTTTCCATTACCTTATTTTGTTCCTTCACTTAAATAATGATAACAAGTGTCTAATTTTTTAGAATTCAGATGTGAATTTGTCATTCCCTATAATAATATACAGTAACTGATAACAAAACGTTCCGATGGCAAAACAAAATCTTAAACAGCGGTTGCCATTAGAAAGTAAAAATTTACCAGAGGAGATACCACAGCTATCTCCTATTCTAAGTGTAGGGAAATAACACAGTGGCAGAGATATAATTGCTACATTATTTATTGGTAACTGTCACTTTTTAAATGTGACTGTGATGCTGTCTCACAGGTTGCGAGCAGACTAATTCACTCACATGGTAATAGAAATCAAAGGAACATTAAAAGGTCATGGTGTGTTCAAATGGATTCACTTGTAAGATATAACTGTAGTGTGAAGCTTGGCTATCTCCTCTTGTTTATTTGCTATTATGCACGCCCGATAATAAATAACCCTAGATCAAAAGGTACATTAGTGCGAGAATGAGAATTTACTTAGGGTGCAGAACTCCATGAATACTAATGAAGGATACTTGAATTGTTTCCACTTATCCATCCCTATTGTAATGAATGGCTAGCAATTACATTATATATATTACTATAACTGGATTACTTGTGTATGCATATGAAGTAGAATGTTAATTTCAAAGCAAGCTTTGTTTCATGTTCAACACTGGACATTCACAGGTCAATTGGCCACTGCTACTCATCAAAACCCACCTGGGTGGAGATACCTGTCAGCTTGTTTGCTGTGAGCAAGATCTACAAATACTGGTTTAAGGGAATAATCCTTCTTCTCTGAACTGCTTGGATTCTGATGGGGGAATCCATAGTGATTGACTGAGGTCCCCAAAGCCATTTTGGGAAGCCTTGAGAGATTTATGGAAAACTAGCAGATTACTACAGCATTGCTTACAAACTTTAATTGCTCAGACACTGTGACAGTGACTACCATAGGTCTAAAATTCAGAATATAGAGATTCTGATTCCAAACCTAAAGATCTTGGGAAGTTGGGACTAGACCTTCAGATGGTGTGTGTGGTACACACACACACACACACACACACACACACACACACACACATGCATGCTCTCTCTTTCTAGTGTACATACACACACACACACACACACACACACTGAAATTCTGTCTACATAGTTAAGTCAAGTGTGTTAGTCTACATGTCTTTTTAGATGGTAGAAGCTAATGTAGCAAAGTAAAGTCAGCAGAGTTATGCTATGGATCTGGCCCTTGAAGACCAGATAATGATGAAGAGGAGTTTGCAATAATTTTCTGGCATGCTGGGTAGCTCTGGCGCAGGCTACTATGAAAATTAACTGAAATGAAGCATGTCAGTCTAAGAAATGACAAGAATAGCACCTACATACTGCATCATCGGCATCCGATGAAGTGAGTTATAGCTCATGAAAGCTTATGCTCAAATAAATTTGTTAGTCTCTAAGGTGCCACAAGTACTCCTTTTCTTATACTGCATCATAACTGCCCTATGTGTAGTGGAATATCTACAGCACATCCATAGTGAAATCTCTGCAAGGAATGCTGGGAACCGTAAACAATAATTAAGAAACCATACTACAAAATTATTGTAGCTTATTAAACCTCAAAGCTCAATGTGTGTTCCTGTGTAGGAGCACAATGCAATGCTAGACTGCTATATAAACTCAGTAGTATTTGCAGAAAATATAATCTTTTTTGTGATTTAGCTAGACAAATAATATATAGCTAAAATAAATATAGATTTCTTTTAGCAAATGTTTGAAGAACAGGGAAAATTGTGGGCAACCTGTTATCCTGATTCATTTCCAACTAATGCATTAGTGAAAGTCCCATTACTTGGGACATTTAAAACTAGACTTTAAAAAAAAAAAAAAAAGCACTGACAAACATCCTGTACAGAGCAATCAAGCATTGGCAGGGAAATGGACTGGATGATAATAGATCTTTTAAAACCAACTTACAAGGTTCTATAACTATTGTAGATACAAAAAGAACCAGAAGAGAAAATGTTTGTGTAGTAACAAATTGGCCAAGGAAACTCCAGTTTCCATCACTGTGAGAACTGGCTTTACAGTCACCAGTGGACTACAGGTCACACACCAGGTCTCCTCCATCAAGGTCAAATCCTACATTATAACTGAGTAGCCCTCAATTTGACTGCCCAGTTGTTGAAAGGTAGGGCTCTGTAAGGAAGGGATACTCAGAGGCAGCAGTTAAGAACATTATTTTATAGAGAACACCAAATGTGGTAGGTTTTTCTAACAGGGCACCATAAGGAAATCTTTCTGATACTGGTGCAAAGATAGTAGTAATAGCTCTTGTAAACTCCAGGAATCAGATTTAGAGCTGCACACACTTAAACCAAGTCTGAATGTAACTCCAGCCCTTTCTAATGCTTAGACTTCACGCAAGGCTTCAATCTGAGCCTCAGTTACTTCACAGTCTAAAATGGTACCACAGCCATCACACAGTATAAATGCAGGAAGTACAGACTGGCGTCATAGCTTATATAGTTTAACTCTTCTGGGCAGTCAAACTCCTCAGGCTACCTGACACAATTTAATCCTCCAGGCACTCACATTATCACCATTTTTACTTTTCTGCACCACATCCTTACTGTTCCTATTGCTCAAAGTGTAGTAGGTTCTATAGTGACAACTGCATGGGTCAGAAGGTGTTGGAGTTCGGAGCTGTTAGCTGAGGAAAAACTGTATCTTCCAGAAGGGCAAAAGCCTTCTTCGGGACCCTAAAGGATTTCCTCTCTAAGGGGAACAGTAAGTTCCATGAGCTCATTCTACCCTTGTTATGTCCCACTCCCAAACACCTATGGAATGGCAGTGGTGCAAGCAGATCTTTTTAACTTCTGGATTTTGGAAGGGGAGTTCTACCTTTCTGCACTTTTCCCTATACTTCTGAGGGCCGCAGACACCTCTTGCTTTTTTGATTAGCTGCTAAAATTTGCATATTTTTGCCTGCCATTGGAGACATCTATCTTTCTTTGTCGGGACAGGGGGCATCTGGCTGGCTAGTCTACACTGGCAACCCATATGGGCTGATCTACACTGGCAATGCTAAAGCACTGCTGTGGCAGCGTAAAAAACCCCACCTCCACGAGGGGCATAGCTCCCAGTGCTGGGGCACTGTTTACACTGGCGCTTTCAGCACTGGAACTTGCTGTGCTCAGGGGTGTGTTTTTCACACCCCTGAGCAAGAAAGGTGCAGCACTGTTAATTGGCAGCGTAGACAAGCGCTAGGGCTTCCTTGTCTCTTCCTGGATTGGGCAACACTGCAGGAAGTGAGTGCAGCAAACAACAACAAGTTCCCCCACTCCTGCTCAGGAATATCAAGACCTGGGTGAGCAGGAGGGGAGAGCGTTGCAACTGGAGAAAGAAAGAGCAAGAGCTATAAGAGGTTTTCAGTAAGTTTCAATAACCATTTTGGGAAAAAACTGAAAATGGTAAATTTGAACACATCAAAATTAAGTCCTATACACTTAATATTTTTTCACAAAAATATATTTTTATTTTTGACCAGCTCTAGTATCAATTTGTAAATATTGGCTGATTGTTTTTAAATTTTCAGCTTCCTTGTTTTCAAATGTTTTACACATTGCTCACTAGTCAAGATTTGTTGGATCACATGGTATTGATTTTTCTCTCTTAAGCTTATTAAGAAAGAGAGCACAGAATGCTGAATGCTAAAAATGCACGTCTGGTACAAATTCATGCCATTTTTGGAATTAGCGGACATTTTCAAGAATACTTGGTAGGTGTCTATCCTGTGAAGAACAAATGGCATGACCCCACAAATAGCAGCAGATTGAATTTAAGTAATTTATTCATGAACATATTTGCAAAGCATTTATTTCAATATTTAATCAGCTATATATTTTTTTTCCCAAGAAAACAAAATCAGTGGAGGATTTTTTTTTTAAAAAAAATCACACACACACACACACACACACCCCCCCCCCCCCCCCAAATTCAATGGAACAGATTGAAACGTGAAAAACAAGAGACAAATGTTGCGATAAGCTTTGATAGCATCCCTTTAAAATCTTTTCTAGGATTGTGAAGTTATTTTAAAAAAGCTCTTTTATTAAATAAATCAAATAAGATACTCCCCCTGCACAAAAAAAAAAAAAAAACCCTCCAATCCCCTGAACATGTTCACTAGCTAGTTTTTTCCCCTCAGAGCTGTAATTTACAAGGCAACCTCATAGTATCGCTGTAATTACAGAAGATGCTATTCCATTAACAACTAGTGTTGGGAGAAAGCAGAAAGAAAATAAACTAAGGAAGAAACAAAAAAAAATCCTGTGTATCATTTAAACAACCCCATTCATAATGGTGTTTGCTGTTTCAGTGATGAGGCTTTATTTCTTATTGGAGCCAGAAAAGCAATACAGTCAAAACGAAGTTGTCTTTTGGGGTCAACTGAAGTGGATTCTTGACAAGGTCATTCAATCACTTATGAATGCACCTATTCCTAGAGGGCAAGACCTCCATTGGCAGTAAGATACAATTGCTGGGCAATGAATAAGAAAGAGAAAGAGAGCCTGAGTGCATTTCCTTTAAAAAAAGGGTGAGTCTAGCAGAGGTCAGCATTCTGTCTCTGTCTGTTCTGTTCCCAGAACACAGACAACAACTTCAGGCAAATCTGACACAGCATGCTCTGTACTAGTGATTTGCTTCCCTTGTACATCATCCTTTCTGCACTCATACCCTTTAAATACCCTTCTCTGTGAACTGAGAATGGTTCACATACCTGCATTTCCCAAGGTGACAACTTGACACAATCCAACTCCCCATTTAGAAAAAGATATGAAATAACCTCCCTCTCCCACTATTGAGAAATTCACCTTGAGATTTGATTTCACTTCCTGCCAGACTTAATGGATTTGAAAGCAATGAACCAAAGGGTGCACCTCCTGTTTAGGTTCAGTTGCAGAGAAGAATGCTGTAGGATAAGATTTCAGTAAATGTGGAACACGCTGTTATACACAGTAGAAACTTCTTCTGAAATAACTATTGAAGAATAATGAAGGAACAGTGAAAACTGCCATCCTATTTTGGCTGCCCTAACTTCAGGAACACTGCAAGCACAAGGTAAAAATGCCACTAGAGGTCCACTTATATAATAGTAGAAAGCCGATATGCCGCAGAAGTAGGTATGTAGCTTGTGTGTGAGATCATGAGAATTATTATTTGTTATGTGCACAAACAATAAGCTGTACAATACTCCAGGATATATAAATGCAACACCTACAATCTCTTGCTACCATGAACACTGGCATCCCCACAATGAATGTTACACAAATGAACCAATAATGATCATTTAATAGGCTCTCCAAAGCTCTTCAGACTGAAATTCACCACACTACGTTGATGTATTCACATACATGTATATATGTATTCAGACAAAAGACAAATATGCAGCAATGAGTATGAATCATGTGCTTGACAAATAACGTATGTGAACGAGAAACGTATGTTTCTTAGAAAGAAGTGTCAATTTATTTCATTTCCCCCCCACCTCTCTTTTCTGTATGAATAGCTTGAAAGTACAGAAAAGTGGTTCACAGATGAAGCATGAACAATGCATACTCTAGGTGGAGATTAATGTAATATCTTTCTAATGTAATATATTTTGCTAAATAAAAAGTAATTATTCACTCTATTGTAGCACTTTTTGGATAGAAAAATAATATATTTTCAGGAAGATCACAGCTAGATTTGCCAATTCAAAGGTTTACTTAAATGTAATTTCCCACACATTAGGCTTGAAAACATTTTGCTTAATATTCTTTTTTAATTCTTATTTTTATTTTATTTTATTTATTAAAGTATTCTAATTCTTAATCTTTAAAAATAACATTTTAAAATAAAATGTTTCAAATTATGGCCATCTTGGTAGCCTGACTGCAACACACAAGGTGTAATTGCTATGCTGGGTTTTTCCCCCCTCGGAGACACATACCTGAGTGATTAAGTGATTCAGGAAGATTCTTCCCCCACTTATCATCTACTAAATTATATTCCTTGATCGTGTTAAAGAGTTTAACAAATTGCTGAAGACTGTTCTTTATTCAGGAAAAGGCAGTTTTCTTAGTACAATAAACTGAAGCCCAGTATGAATGGATCACAATATTAAATAAATCAAACCTTCTGTGTAAATTTTCAAAATCCTACACACGAGGGCAGGATTGGTACTTACATTCATACCAACATATCAAATGTTATATTTTGATCGGTCCCTGTTCAGTCAAACCCGCACCAAAAATATTTTTGGGATATTATCCATCAAAGTTTTATATTGTTAGTTCCTCATCTCTTCTCTCCCCCCGCCTCACAAAGAGAAAAAATATTTATTCAGGATAATGTAGCAGATGCCTCTTTTCCTTATTGAGGAGCCTTCTGCATTAAGTATCCTTCACGCTAACCCATTTCCCATGGGAAAACTGCAGCATTTCTAAGGCTGGGTCCAGAGAGTAGCTTCTAGACTGTAGGACCATTACCAAGCAGCACAAGTTGTATGTTAGAAACCCCACTGCTGCCTTACTCCCTATAGAACTGAAGAAAATTGGAGCATCCCCTTGTGCTTTTACTGTTTCCATAGAAGTTAACGCAGAGATTGTCGATTCTGCGGGGCTGCCACAGAGTTTACAATCACTATGTCAGTAGCAAACTCCACACTGCCTGAGGAAGCTGTGGAACATCAGGTTCCCTCAAAACTCTTACAGGGGTGTGTTGTAAAACCACTTTATGCACTCCTCCCACACAACCACTACAAAAGAACCTCACTCCCTCCCGACCATGCACTTCTTCCAAGAGACCACCATACTCTAAAATGAAGAATGTAAACTATCTGTAGAGTTTCAGAGTAACAGCCGTGTTAGCCTGTATTCGCAAAAAGTAAAGGAGTACTTGTGGCACCTTAGAGACTAACCAATTTATTTGAGCATAAGCGTATGCTCAAATAAATTGGTTAGTCTCTAAGGTGCCACAAGTACTCCTTTACTTTTTATCTGTAGAGTGTACAGATTCTGAATTAACCACTATGGGACTGTAAGTTCTACAGGGATGGGGACTGAAGAAGATGCGGAGCTTCTACGTTCTCTCCCGGTTTCATGGGAGCTTATACTCCATGCAGAGATCAGTGCAGAGATTAAACTCTGCAGGTGGTAGGATGGATCATAGAACTTCTGCAAGTACTGGGATGTAAACAGTCAGAAAATGAAGACATTTCATGTGTACAACTATGTCCATTATGTGACACTGCCATCTTGACAAAAACAGCAGGTTTTCCGATTGAACAAAATTAGGAAAATGGCATACTGGCAACCATATTTGTTAACTGCAGCTTGACTGAGTGAGTTGTGTAGTATGTCTAAGATTTTGTGAAGTCAGTAGTGATCTTGTTTATCATGTAACTGAAAATGAGATGCCTTTTATGTAGCTGTTGCACTGACTTCTAGCACCTGACATTATACTTCACAGAAAGTACTATACTATTGTAAGTATTATAGTAACACCCATTGAGGATTATGGCTCATTATTCTAGGCTCTGTACATGCTTCCTGCCTTAAAAAGCAACAGACAAAGGAAAGGACATGAGTGGCTTCCACAACCAAAAAAAGATATAGTGACCTTCCACCACTGACAAAAATCCACCAGCGTCAGGAACCCCCTTGCTTCTGTGCTATGAATTACACTACATTAGCGCCTCCAAAGGAATATCAGAACACAAATTCCACAAATAGGAAGCAAAAAGAAAAGGAGGACTTGTGGCACCTTAGAGATTAACAAATTTATTTGAGCATAAGCTTTCGTGAGCTACAGCTCACTTCATCGGATGCAACAGAGACTGCTGAATTGGCTCTCTTGTTGGAGTCTGTTGCATCTGATGAAGTGAGCTGTAGTTCACGAAAGCTTATGGTCAAATAAATTTGTTAGTCTCTAAGGTGCCTCAAGTCCTCCTTTTCTTTTTGCAGATACAGACTAACACGGCTGCTACTCTGAAACAAATAGGAAGAATGCTCAACTGCCACTGTTCATCCTTGAAAGTTCAACGAAAGCTGCCAAATATCAGAGCACCTAAAATTAAAATCTTATCCACCCCCAGAGGCAAACGAGTGGAAGAGCTGATGAAACATTATGAACTTCCATTGGCTGCTACCATTAACACATTAGCTCCTATATACTTCCTTCCTCTCACTGCCCTTGCAGATCACCAAGGTTCTCTGATGCTCTGTACTGGATGAAACAGGAAGGAAACATGATTCAATCTAGATTACCTCCAACACAAAGATTTCCTGAAATCATACCAAATAATTCAATGATCACCTTACAATAGACCACAGTGAATGTAGAATCCTGCAGCATTTACTGTGTACCTTATGAGAAGTGCAGTAAGGACCTGTCCAAAGCCCACTGAAGTCAATGCAAGTCTTTACATTCTCTTCAGTGGACTTTGGATCAGGTCTATAAACTAGGCAAGGACTTCTGTTGAATCCCACTTCATTCCCTGTGCATGTTCACTACATATTTTCACTGCACTACTAAGTTAGGAATGTACACATGCACAGCCTATCTTTGTTCAAAACACTGCTACAGAGTGTTAAAAATCAATATGCTGTACCTGCAAAAAATGTGATTTTCAAAGGATCACTACTTGATCAAACCAAAAACAATTTTCACCAGAAGACTCCAGGACATTTCACTTCAAAGAGAGATATTTCCTTATCCAACTTCAGATTTCTTTCCCAGACACTTTGGCACTGGAATTATTAAAAAAAAAACAACTCACAAAAATTAATACAGTTAAAACTTTCAGTTATAAGGCCAAAAATAGAGTGAGAGAGGAATTGGGAGGCAAAGGAAAGGAAGAAAGCATTTTAAGAGGAGATTTGGACAGAAAGGGAGTCAATGAGGCAGAGAAGCACAGGTAGGCTGATCAAGAAGGGAATAGTTTCAGAAGGGCAGGCTTTTGATCCTACCAGGGATAGAGAGGAATTGAGTACTAGAGGAATGGAGGAAGAGAGACTGGGTCTGTGAAGTGGGCAAGGATAAGACAATGCAGAGATTTAAAAATAACTAAATGTTCAGATTATAGTATAGTTGCTTGGAACTAAAAGTTAGAGGCCACATCTCTGTAAATTAAGGACTGACATAATATATGTTACACTTAATGGGTTAAAGTGGACCACTTTCACCTTGACTTGCGCTCAGCCAT
The DNA here is from genome assembly GCF_015237465.2 of Chelonia mydas. NCBI lineage: Eukaryota > Metazoa > Chordata > Testudines > Cheloniidae > Chelonia > Chelonia mydas. Next base: position 72,310,898 of record NC_057852.1, on the reverse strand, counting down.
TTGTTGATATTACAAACAGTAAAAGTACATGAAATTGAAAGCAAGGACACAGGCACACAACCTTTTAAAAAAGGTCTCTCCCCCCCAGCTCAGTTTTAATTAATCCAATTAATTACATATTAGTTCTGGAGAAAATTACACTAATCCAAGAAACCATTTCACTCAGGAAATGAATAAGTCAATAGAAGAGTTATACCAAAAATCCATCCAAAATCTCTGCCACTAAATTTTAAAAAGATGAATTAATTCATACTCTGTTTTCTTATGTATATTGTACAAGAGACCAATTGGCTGAGATTTACAGAGGTATTATAGTTACTTCAGGGGTTTTTTTAATGGCCATAAAGTCTTCATAACAAGGGAGTATTTCAGCAGCAAATGGATTTTCTTTTAATGACGTAAAGCATGAAAGAATTAGTAAGAACACATACATAATACACCACTGCAGTAACTCAGTATCTGCCTTTATTAGAGACTCTGGGATTGTGAGGTCAAGGCAGGCTAGAAGGCACAGTACAACTGCCCTCCTGACAGTCACAGTTTGATTCTACAGTAGTTTATACAGGTAGTGAATGTTGAGATACAGTATAAGAATATTTGCAGTAGATCATTTAACTTTTATGCAAGTAATAATAAATGTAAGTAACAGGGATGATGCCTGGTGTTCTTGTGGCATTATTCTGACCTTCTGTACAGAAGATGATTATTTTTAATGAAATCTCAATTATGTGCTTTAAGGCTTGATTATAGTGTGCAGTTTTTTTGGTTATGGGAAAATGAGGGGAGACTGAAGTATTACTTTGATAGATTTTTCAATCAAAAGCTTTAATTATTATGGTCAAGGTGAGCTTCCCATGTCTGCCACATTTTAATTAGTGTTGGAAAAGTAATATGCTGGGGTTGCAACATAGTGCCAAAAGTTATGTGTTTCTGTGCAAATGTGGGGTCGTATACTTATTTTGCTGAGTGTTTGCTGAGTAAGTATCCGAGTGTGTGTTTGCTGGGAGGGCAGTGTGAGAGCCTGAGCGAGTGCCTGATTGGCTGGTAGCCTGCAGGGGGCGGGCATTGGGGCTGTCTGTTTGTTTGTTTCAGGGAAGCCTGGCTGAAATAGCCAGAGCTTCGGGAACTAGCTGAGCGGCGGCGAACCAGCTGAGCAGCGGGGAACAGCAGAGCAGCACACAGCAGGAGTTTGCCTGGGAGTTCGCCTGGAGTGAGCCCAGTGAGGCTTACATCTTGCCAACTTCTCCGAGGAAGCTCATAGTAGGAAGGTGATATGGAAGGGGCGGGGGGTTCAGCTGCTGTGACCTGCACTGGATGTGCCATGTTTGTCTTTCTTCCACAGGACAGAAGCGACTTGTCTGTACAAAGTGCAAGCTGGTCTCCATATTGGAAGAGAAGATTGAAGGTCTGGAGCAACAGATAACAACCCTGCGTTGCATACGAGAAACTGAGGATTTTCTGGACAAAAGTCAGGATATGCTTCTACGGGCACAAAGCTCTAAAGATTTAGAGCAGGTTGCACAGCGGAGCCAAGAGGCCAGTGAAGAAGCTTGGCAACATGTGACCTCCAGAAGAAGAAGGGGGAATGTCCGGGTTCCAGCAACGCGGACACAGGTAACTAACCGCTTTCACGTTCTCTCCACAGGTACCTTTGCGGAGAGTGGTCCAGATGATATGTCTGGGGGGAGAAAGCAGAAGGAGACTCCGCTGGTTGGAAGGCATGAGATGCACTGTCCTGATATGGGGGGTTCCACGACCACCACTCCCAAGAGAAGGAGGCGGGTGGTGGTGGTCGGGGACTCTCTCCTCCGGGGGACTGAGTCATCTATCTGCCGCCCTGACCGGGAAAACCGAGAAGTCTGCTGCTTGCCAGGGGCTAAGATTCGCGATGTGACGGAGAGACTGCCGAGACTCATCAAGCCATCGGATCGCTACCCCTTCCTGCTTCTCCACGTGGGCACCAATGATACTGCCAAGAATGACCTTGAGCGGATCACTGCGGAGTACGTGGCTCTGGGAAGAAGGATAAAGGAGTTTGAGGCGCAAGTGGTGTTCTCGTCCATCCTCCCCGTGGAAGGAAAAGGCCGGGGCAGGGACCGTCGAATCGTGGAAGTCAACGAATGGCTACGCAGGTGGTGTCGGAGAGAAGGCTTTGGATTCTTTGACCATGGGATGGTATTCCATGAAGGAGGAGTGCTGGGCAGAGACGGGCTCCATCCTACGAAGAGAGGGAAGAGCATCTTTGCGAGCAGGCTGGCTAACCTAGTGAGGAGGGCTTTAAACTAGGTTCACCGGGGGAAGGAGACCAAAGCCCTGAGGTAAGTGGGAAAGCGGGATACCGGGAGGAAGCACAGGCAGGAACGTCTGTGAGGGGAGGGCTCCTGCCTCATACTGAGAATGAGGGGCGATCAGCAGGTTATCTCAAGTGCTTATATACGAATGCACAAAGCCTTGGAAACAAGCAGGGAGAACTGGAGGTCCTGGTGATGTCAAGGAATTATGACGTGATTGGAATAACAGAGACTTGGTGGGATAACTCACATGACTGGAGTACTGTCATGGACGGTTATAAACTGTTCAGGAAGGACAGGCAGGGCAGAAAAGGTGGGGGAGTAGCACTGTATGTAAGGGAGCAGTATGACTGCTCAGAGCTCCGGTACGAAACTGCAGCAAAACCTGAGTGTCTCTGGATTAAGTTTAGAAGTGTGAGCAACAAGAGTGATGTAGTGGTGGGAGTCTGCTATAGACCACCGGACCAGGGGGATGAGGTGGATGAGGCTTTCTTCCAGCAACTCGCAGAAGCTACTAGATCGCACGCCCTGGTTCTCATGGGTGACTTTAATTTTCCTGATATCTGCTGGGAGAGCACTACAGCGGTGCATAGACAATCCAGGAAGTTTTTGGAAAGCTAGGGGACAATTTCCTGGTGCAAGTGCTAGACGAGCCAACTAGGGGGGAGCTTTTCTTGACCTGCTGCTCACAAACAGGGAAGAATTAGTGGGGGAAGCAAAAGTGGACGGGAATCTGGGAGGCAGTGACCATGAGTTGGTTGAGTTCAAGATCCTGAAAGGGATCTTTCCTGAAAGGGAAGAAAGGTAAGCAGCAGGATACGGACCCTGGACTTCAGGAAAGCAGACTTCGACTCCCTCAGGGAACGGATGGGTAGGATCCCCTGGGGGACTAACATGAAGGGGAAAGGAGTCCAGGAGAGCTGGCTGTATTTCAAGGAATCCCTGTTGAGGTTACAGGGACAAACCATCCCGATGAGTCAAAAGAATAGTAAATATGGCAGGCGACCAGCTTGGCTTAACGGTGAAATCCTAGTGGATCTTAAACATAAAAAAGAAGCTTACAAGAAGTGGAAGGTTGGACATATGACCAGGGAAGAGTATAAAAATATTGCTCGGGCATGTAGGAATGAAATCAGGACGGCCAAATCGCACCTGGAGCTGCAGCTAGCAAGAGATGTCAAGAGTAACAAGAAGGGTTTCTTCGGGTATGTTGGCAACAAGAAGAAAGCCAAGGAAAGTGTGGGCCCCTTACTGAATGAGGGAGGCAACCTAGTGACAGAGGATGTGGAAAAAGCTAATGTCCTCAATGCTTTTTTTGCCTCTGTCTTCACTAACAAGGACAGCTCCCAGACTGCTGCGCTGGGCATCACAACATGGGGAGTAGATGGCCAGCCCTCTGTGGAGAAAGAGGTGGTTAGGGACTATTTAGAAAAGCTGGACGTACACAAGTCCATGGGGCCGGACGAGTTGCATCCGAGAGTGCTAAAGGAATTGGCGGATGTGATTGCAGAGCCATTGGCCATTATCTTTGAAAACTCGTGGTGAACGGGGGAAGTCCCAGATGACTGGAAAAAGGCTAATGTAGTGCCAATCTTTAAAAAAGGGAAGAAGGAGGATCCTGGGAACTACAGGCCAGTCAGCCTCACCTCAGTCCCCGGAAAAATCGTGGAGCAGGTCCTCAAGGAATCAATCCTGAAGCACTTACATGAGAGGAAAGTGATCAGGAACAGTCAGCATGGATTCACCAAGGGTAGGTCATGCCTGACTAATCTAATCACCTTCTATGATGAGATTACTGGTTCTGTGGATGAAGGGAAAGCAGTGGATGTATTGTTTCTTGACTTTAGCAAAGCTTTTGACACGGTCTCCCACAGTATTCTTGTCAGCAAGTTAAAGAAGTATGGGCTGGATGAATGCACTATAAGGTGGGTAGAAAGTTGGCTAGATTGTCGGGCTCAACGGGTAGTGATCAATGGCTCCATGTCTAGTTGGCAGCCGGTGTCAAGTGGAGTGCCCCAGGGGTCGGTCCTAGGGCCGGTTTTGTTCAATATCTTCATAAATGATCTGGAGGATGGTGTGGATTGCACTCTCAGCAAATTTGCGGATGGTACTAAGTGGGGGAGTGGTAGATACGCTGGAGGGCAGGGATAGGATACAGAAGGACCTAGACAAATTGGAGGATTGGGCCAAAATAAATCTGATGAGGTTCAATAAGGATAAGTGCAGGGTCCTGCACTTAGGACGGAAGAACCCAATGCACAGCTACAGACTAGGGACCGAATGGCTCAGCAGCAGTTCTGAGGAAAAGGACCTAGGCGTTACAGTGGACGAGAAGCTGGATATGAGTCAGCAGTGTGCCCTTGTTGCCAAGAAGGCCAATGGCATTTTGGGATGTATAAGTAGGGGCATAGCGAGCAGATCGAGGGACGTGATCGTTCCCCTCTATTCGACATTGGTGAGGCCTCATCTGGAGTACTGTGTCCAGTTTTGGGCCCCACACTACAAGAAGGATGTGGATAAATTGGAGAGAGTCCAGCGAAGGGCAACAAAAATGATTAGGGGTCTGGAACACATGACTTATGAGGAGAGGCTGAGGGAACTGGGATTGTTTAGTCTGCAGAAGAGAAGAATGAGGGGGGATTTGATAGCTGCTTTCAACTACCTGAGAGGTGGTTCCAGAGAGGATGGTTCTAGACTATTCTCAGTGGTAGAAGAGGACAGGACAAGGAGTAATGGTCTCAAGTTGCAGTGCGGGAGGTTTAGGTTTGATATTAGGAAAAACTTTTTCACTAGGAGGGTGGTGAAACACTGGAATGCGTTACCTAGGGAGGTGGTAGAATCTCCTTCCTTAGAAGTTTTTAAGGTCAGGCTTGACAAAGCCCTGGCTGGGATGATTTAATTGGGGATTGGTCCTGCTTTGAGCAGGGGGTTGGACTAGATGACCTCCTGAGGTCCCTTCCAACCCTGATATTCTATGATTCTATGATTTGCAGGGGTGCTATAACCATGAATTATATTAGCCCAATATTAACAAAGAGCCAGGATCCTACAATTCACTGCATGAGGGTGCACTGGAGAGCCCCACTGACTTCAAAGAGGTCCTGCACCCCTGCAGAAATGTGCTCAAAGGTGGCGAATTGCAAGATGAGTGCCAAAGCATGTAAAGTATAAAAAGAACCATGTGTGCAATTCATAATGTTTAATATGTTTGTCAAACCAAGTACATCTGAGTGTCTTTGTTATTTCAGAATTATTCAATTAATATTATTTTAAAATTTGTCTCTATGGACTAATAAGTTATATTCAAAATGTGAGTTGTGTGGCTTGTCATTGATCAAGTAAGTCACATGGCACAGAACTGTTTCTGCTCCCCGACTGGATGAGCATGCACATAGGTGCGAGAAGAAGGGATGCGGGGGGTGCTGGTCCTGCACCCACCCCAACTGTGGCCCCAGCCTTGGCCTCCTTACCCCTGTCCGGGTCCGCCGCTCCTGGAGACACGGCTCTGCTCCCGGCCCCAGCTCGGGGCGGGGGGCGTGGACAGGGGTAAGAGGGATGGCTTTCAGCACCCCTACTATTAAAATTTTTTCCAGTGCCACTAAGCAGGAACGCATTCCAGTGTGAACATTGACATGCATACATTTAAAATGTGCTTTCTGAGAATGCCCATGCAAGCACATTTGAAATAGGATTTCCATAAATATTTGGGCAATAAAATTAAACGGCTTCGACATCACTAAAAGTGAACACAAAAGAGGAGGCTGGAGTGTTTTCCCTTTAAAAGTTCAATCCAAATGTTTGGGACATTTTTATGTTATTTGCCTAACTCTACTTACAGCTAACTGGCAGAAAATATTTTGGGAGATGCTTATACTTAACATTTCATGTGTCAAAGAGGCAACTTACTGTAGTGCACTGAATAATTAACAAAGTGAGTTCAGAATATATACTCTAGAAATATCGTTGCTGGAAAGGATTGGGGCAAGGAGGCTTGGGAGGTGGCATTTTAAATGGGAGTGGAAGTTGGCCTCTGCCATGTGTTTTCACTTGCATTAGAATTTAGCACACTATTGTATTATGCATTAGGAAGTTTTATCTGAGATGCTTCATAACAAATACCATGATGGCATACCTAACTGAAACACAAATGGCAGCAAACAGCAGAAGGATAGTATGTTGAAGGCCCAGTGTTTATCTGGTACTGCTAGTTCCATAATCACAACATGAACGGCCGCAGTACTTTCAATTCCTTATCTGAAGGGAGAAATTTCCTTCCTCCAGGCCCCAGAGGTGATGTTGGGAGATACAGCAGAAGCCATAACTGCCCAAATCCACTGCCTAGGAAGGGAGGACGCTTTTGTGGTTATAGCTCTGGGCTGGGGCTTATGGGCTCCATTACTAGCTCTGCCAAGCACTTCCTGAATCACACTGGGCAAGTTACTTACTCTGTGCCTCAGTTTCACACCTAAAATACAGATAATAATATTTCCCTACTTCCAAAGGAATAATACATTCACTAATGTATGTGAAGGAAAGAAAAAGTTTTAAATAAGACCACAATCAAAAGTTCCTTGTGAGAAGTCAAACAAACAAACAAAAACAAAAAGACATGCCCATAGAATTAATAAACAAAAAAATTTCCTTGCTAAGGGATTTATTTCAATTGAGAGGAAAAATTGCAGCGAAGCATGTCCATGTTCTCTCAGAGTTTGGCTCAGATGCTCATCATAGCTATGATCCACAAAACCATTACAAAAACAAAAGTATTACAGAATAATCAAAGAAAGAAGGTTTACTTGCTATGTTTGAGGAGAGACCATCAGCAAACTCTGCTTTCTTCCAGGTCTCTCTCAGCTGTGGAGGAGGAAGATTTTATATATTCCCTGACCTTCCAACATGTCTTGCAAAAGGCTAGGGCTATAATATGACCACGAGAGAGGACAGTATTTCCCAGAAAACCTGTGGTCTCCTGGATGTCAGAAAGAGACCAACTGGAAACTACTCTGAGTCAGCCTTGTCCCTCACTGCTGAGGGAAGAAGGGAGTTCCAGCCCACTCACTTCACAGAGCTCAGACCCTGGACACTAAACGTGGAATGGTGTCTTCTTTAAAAACTCCAGACCACTCCCTAAGACCACTTCTCCCCCCTTCAATGACCACATTCCCTGTCCCAGTGGTACTTTTAAGGAGCAAATCTGGAATAGAATAGAGCTAGCTGAGAAGAACTCCCCCACAAGTATTAAAGGGCCTGCACATCCAATAATTAGCCCAACACTGGATCAATTTCCAATTCCAGAATCTCCGTCCTAACTTTATTGATGCAATCATACTCACAATGCTGAAAAACTATACACCTGAAAGTGTATAAAGCTGGGTTATAACAACGTTAAAAAATAAAAAGAGTTGATGAAGACCAGGAACATGTTGTACAGCACACTGAGGGGGCTACTGATAGGTTAGTATATAGATCATGTCACCTCTCTCTTCTGCTCCCCACTCCTACTCAACTGGTTGCAGCTATTGTACCAACAAAGAGCAACCAGGCACCAGGACATATAATCCTTAATTCAGACCTCACAGGAAAAGACTGAGGATATTCAACTCCAATTCCAACCAACAATGATATGTAGAAAAAATACTGAAGAATAACTGAAAAAATAACTGAAGAATTTAGCTAATTCACAGAAGTGAGAAACTGAAGTACCTTCAGAATGAGATGTGAGACACACAAGTGCTACTGTTTAGTCTATGCCTCCCTGTTCTTATATCTGTTGGGTGAAATCTTTGTCCAGCTGAAGTCAATGGGAATTTTGTCATTAACTTCAATGACTTTTACCGCTGGAGTTTCTCTAATCCTGCCTTACAGCTTTCTATACTGACATTTTAAACAACAGTTCCAAGTATTCACAAAATAATTAATAGATAATTGGGAAATTTCTTTCTTCCTGATTTTAGCTGTTTGGCTAATTATCATCCCTGGAGATTCTTTGATTTAGCAGCAGCAGCAATAATGAATAATTTAAGCATATGGAAAAATCAAACGTGCAGAAAAGAAACTTGTCATGAAATTCCCCTGATGTTCTCTTTTGGCCAACCACTTTGGCCAAACCGTCAGTCACAAATACTGCTACGTCACAGTGATGAGCTGTCACAGCTCAAGCTGTGGTTCACAGCCATAGATTCACTCTTCCTTTCTCTGTCCCAACAAAAGTATCTCTAAAAGAATAAGTTATTAGGATTAATTATCCATGTTGGAAAAACAGACAAAAGACACCCCAAATCCCACTCTCTCTCTTATCCTCTACTTTAAGTCAGAAGTATAAATCAATTATCTATCTATCTGGCACATTACTGCGGTGCAAGAAATCAATACCTGGAGACAATACAAATAATAGACTGAGGGAGATGAATTTACTATTTAATACAAATGGATTTTGACCTTCTAGATAACACTAAAGTTTACTTAAAATTTACTTTGTTTACTTAAACGTATATCAAATTGACAATGAGGTCAGAAATCTCATAGCATGGTTTCAATATCAAAATCATTTTCACCAGTATTACTCTCCCTAACTGTCTTCAGAATGATGACTGTGTTATATTTACAAAGCACATTTTAGGATTTGTTTACGTACATTTCTTAATAGTACAACATCTCTACTAAATGGTGAATTCTCTGTAACATGAAGTCTTTAAACCATGATTTGAGGACTTCAGTAACTCAGCCAGAGGCTAGGGGTCTGTCTCAGAAGTGGTTGAGGTTCTGTGGCCTGCAATGTGCAGGAGGTCAGACTAGGATGATCACAGTGGTCCTTTCTGCCCTTAACATCTATGAGGTTAAATGAGAACGATCAACTAGTTTAAGCTCAAAGTTTGCTCTTTCTTAAACATTTGTATGGAGAATATGCTCTGAATTCTAAATATCCTTCTAAATGTAGTGCTGCAAGGCATTGGAATGAAAGGTTAGATACTTCAGAAAGTTTCAAATAGTTTAGAAAACAAAAACATTTGGTTATATTGGACCTACCTAAAAATAGTTTGAGCTTCCATCCTGCAGCTAGATAAATGCTATTCCCACAGCTGTGCTAATATTATCAATGTTGTTGTAAACAAGGAAGCAAACAAAAAGCTGTGTTAATTTCAAGCTTCATTAGAAACAGAAGGAAAAAAAAATCGATGTTTGCTGAATGGAAATGGACACAATCATAGCAGAAGAAATGTTATTTTTAAGCTTCTAAAACAACATTTCAAAGGCATGGTGCTGAATATCTTGACTCACACTGTATATACTACACTTATATTTCAGCAAGTATAGCCCACTATCATGGGTAACATATCAGATACATACAGCACTACAGTGATATGTAATACATTTAATTGCTACAGAGCAATCAGGATATCTTGCCTACCTTCCTTTTGTCCCCATTGGAAACCAACATCAGTATGATTCTATGGATCGTCTGGCTGGACATTTTGTTAGAGTAGATGTTTTTCATCATTCTCCTGGATCCTAATGATCATAGAATCATAGAACTGGAAGGAACCTCAAGAGGTTATCTAGTCCAGTCCCCTGAACTCATAGCATAACTATTATCTTAATTATGTCACCTTTGTGACGTTGCTAAGTTCCACTGACCAATATACAAAGAAGCCTTTTGAGACATCCTCTAAATCTGGTTCTCTGACATGTCAGTGCATTCCTGCTGACAAGATTCCCAGTCTGACTCTAAATAGCAACATCCATGTTTCTGCATTAGCATATTTATACCTTTTTCTGTATTAAGCCATGACTAGTCAGTATAGATCAATTAATTTAAGGTCATTGGCTTAATCAGTCTGAATAAAGTCCCACTGAATACCCTATCTAGAGATGATTTGCACTTAAAATCTCTCCTTGCACTGTGCTTGGATTTTTTAAAAGTAGCATTTGAATTGAGACATTATTCCTTTTACCAGTAGATGGAGATAGAAGTCCAGCAATTTCTCCAGGAAGCAGCTTTTTGGTGGTCTTTGCCATACTTCAACATTTGTACATATTATCTAACTATGAGGTTAGATTTCTTAACAATAATTATCTAATAATCATAATAATCATTAGATGAGACAGATGGGATTTGTCTACAACTGAAGCCAATCAATCATCTTACCGGGCACAGCCATTCTTATATACTAGTCAAGTATCTCAGCTTTACCCTGGTATTTTTAAAGAAACTTTCATATTCAGAAAAATATTAATGAACTTCAAATAGTGCCAAGTTAAATAGGGGGAAAAAAGTAGTTTTGAAAAAACTGGACCTTGTACTGTCAAATTTCTTAAATGTGTGATCAGTATCCTATTAATTTACAGAATTGTGATTAACAGAGGAATGACAGCATTATAGGATATATGACACCACTGTCCCCAGCACCGTACTGATAACAAGTTTCTGGTTTTCTCTGTGCCATTAGGGGAAATGGGTAAAATTTTCAGAAGCGCATAATTCACTTAGAAGCCTGATATTGACTGCAAATGGAAGCTAGGTTTTGAAAAGACTTAGGTGATTTTGAAAATGTTACCCAATACCATCAAGATGATCACAATGGTCCATTAATCTAGGAAAATGTTAATATTGGGATGAATATAAAAAAGCAGCTATTGTAACAATAATATATTGCATTTATAGCACCTTCAACTGGGAATCTCAAATCACTTCACAAACATTAATTAAGCCTCCCAATAGACCTGTGTGGTAGCTAAATATTATTATCCCTATGTAACAAACTCAGGGTTTGTCTATATGGGAAAGTTCTAAAGATACAAGCTAAGGTGTGAATTTAAGCCAATGCAGTTAACCCGGTATAATCCCCCATAAGGATGCTCTTATTCTGGTATATTTTTTTGGTTCAGCTTGTGGCTTAAGAAGGGGTTTAAGCGTAACCAAAAAAAGGACACTTTTATACTGGAATTAAAGCATTCTTATGGGGGATTATAGTGGTATAACGATACCAGTATAACTGGTAAAACTTTCCTGTGTGGACAAGCTCTTGAAGACAAAAGACCATTCTTCCTCCCCTGAATTTGCTTTAAAATGTCATGTAAAACATACTCAAATGCACTTCAAACAGCTCTACCACTGAAATCTGTTATTCTCAGAGATAATCATCACAGAATTCTGCATACTTAATATCTCCCCCCCCCCCCCAAAAAAAACAACAACATTGCCTGCATTTTGTCCTGCTTTCCAGCTTTTTTAACCTTTTCTTTGGGTACCCTGTAAAGCTGCTAAATGGCTTTTTATATATTCTAAATGGTTCAAGTGGAAGAATGTAGGCGACTGTTAAAATCTTCTGAGTCTTCTGTTCTCTCCCTCTATTGCTGGTTTGTCATTGACCCTACAGACCCTAATTTACTACACATCCCCATGTGTTTGTACTCACAGGAAAACAAAATTGCTATATGCACTTGCACAAAAAAGTCTTGAGTTGGTCTTCAAAATCAGCTAAATTTTCTGCTGTGTGGAGCCAAGAGAAAGGTGGGTGATGTGCTCTGCTCATTATTTGCTAGCTCTATTGGTGGCTAATTAACTTTGGTAATTAAAAACAAACAACGCCTTGCCAACATTGGAAGTAACAGTTACAACAATCAGACAATGAAAAAACACCAAAGATACTGATCTCCAAAATCACTCACTTGAAGGAATGATTATACTGTATTTTCCTTATATGTATAGAGCCATACGCAGTTTCCACATTGGGTCTGGGTATTTTTGGAAATGGGCAGAACTGAAAGAGCAATCTGATTGACTAATAAAGATCACAGCCCTTACAATTTATGGAACAGCTACTGGCAAACTCTGTTTAGCCTTACTCTTCTTTGTCACTCAAAAAAGACAATGGTAGCATTTTGTAAATGAAATAATGCACTGCAGTGAATGTTGGGAGCTTTCTTGATAATTATCAGAGGGGTAGCAGTGTTAATCTGGATCTGTAAAAGCAGCAAAGAGCCCTGTGGCACCTTATAGACTAACAGATGTACTTGAGCATAAGCTTTCGTGGGTGAATACCCACTTCATCGGATGCTTGAGGCACCTGGTCTTTGACTCTTGCATTACAATGCCTCTGAAATGTGCAGTTATCTCACAGCCACTATAACTATAGCCTCAAAAATCCCACCTGTCACGGGGATGTATACACTACACACTAGACCTGTGCTTGAGTGTCCACACTACATTGTAAACCTAGGTTTACAATTGGTAGACCTAGGTCTCACAGCCATGCTAATGCAGCCATACTGTGCTATGGAGACCTTCTGACTCGGATCAGTGGCTTGACCTGTATTCACACTGCAAAAAGACAGGACTTGGACCTGAGTCACAGCAGGATGTGGGCTCTGACTCACTCCCTAGCAGGGTCCGAGGTGCTTGCTGATCTGAATCAGACTAATTTGTGTGTGAATGGAAGGGGAACTTGGGCTCAAATCTGAGCCACAGTCTGGGTTTAGTGTGCACTATAGACACAGTGTCTAGGGATACCTCAGAAGGTGATCTTGTCTATCCGTTCATTTTATTTCTAAGGCACCTATCACGTTGATATCAAATATTCTCCAGATATTTTTAACAAATGATTTTCATAAGCTTTCTTTTCTGTAGCCTGAGATAAAACCTTCGTACTGGGGATAGCTGCAGGGGTTAAAGTAAAGGAGAGCCAAGTGGGCACAGCTTTCCTGCTAATGCTAAAAGCAGATGGAGAGATCTCCTGGTTGGATAAAGAGTGCTTCCCTACAGCTCCCCCTTCTTCACTCATGTGGTGAGAGCTTTCCCTTCCCGTCTCCATCTACTGTAGCCACTGGATACACATGCTTGTAGAGTGAAATAATAAGGGACTATGGATTGGAATCTAAGTATAGCTCTCCCTCCCCCAAGCCCCTTAATCCACTGAAAACATTCCTTGCAGGAGGCACACATGCACAAATGAAAAACACTTTTGCACTAACAATGTGAATATTTTACCTCACCCATCAATCACATTGCATTAGTTGGTCCCCCTGCCACTCTCTCATCTTGTTTGATAGGTTATGTAACTAGACTGTAAGCTACTGGGACAGGGAGCTTGTGTTCATACCTGTCTATAAAGTGCCAAGCACAAAAGAAACAACAATATGCATTTAAACAAATAACCACATGGTTTATCTCAGTCATAGGTAAGAGAGCAGGCAATACCACTTGGCAGTATTAAGCTGTACTTTTCTGGAAATGTTTATACTTTCCCCCCTGAATAATATATTGTCTGTATGTGTGTATATTATATACACATTAGCTATCTAACTGATAGGCTCTATCTACATAATCCATCTACTCACCTATGGAATTATATTGTACCCCATCAACATGTAATACAGGGTTTGATTTCTGCGTACACGATTTGAGAAGTATTTTAAAAATACCTGACTTTTGAAGGAATTTGTATGCCCCAAAGGTAAAATATTTGTTGTTCAGAAATACAGTATGCTTACTAGTCATTTCTGGCATGGTCATCTCTAAATTTGTTTATAAATCATCAGAAGGAGAGACAAGGTGGGAGACAGTGTAAGCTCATCTCTCTCACTAACAGATGTTGGTTCAATAAAAGATATTACCTTACCCACCATGTCTTTCTAATATCCTGGAACCAACACGGCTAGAACACCACTGCATACAGGAAGAAGTCATCTATATGTGGTATATAGAAATGAACTCCATGTAAGTTCACGCCAACACTTTCTTCTATTCTATTCTTTCATGTTTTCTTATATTGCCCTCATCACCTTAGTATGTGAGCGCCTTCCAGTATTGTGTTAAGCAATGTGACTACCATCTGTCACATGTAGTTCATTCTGTCTCTCTATCTTTTCCCAAGAAAATTGTATGTACAGTAATAGAATCATAGAAGATATGGGTTGGAAAGACCTCAGGAGGTCATCTAGTCCAACCCCAACTAAATCATCCCAGCCAGGACTTTGTCAAGCTGGGCCTTAAAAATCATTAAGGAAGGAAATTCCACCACCTCCCTATGTAACCCATTACAGTGCTTCACCACCCTCCTCGTGAAATAGTTTTTCCTAATATCCAACCTAGACCTCCCCCACTGCAACTTGAGACCATTGCTCCTTGTTCTGTCATCTGCCACCACTGAGAACAGCCTAGCTCCATCCTCTTTGGAACCCCCCTTCAGGTAGTTGAAAGCTGCTATCAAATCCCCCCCTCAGTCTTCTCTTCTGCAGACTAAATAAGCCCAGTTCCCTCAGCCTCTCCTCATAAGTCATGAACCCCAGTCCCCTAATCATTTTCGTTGCTCTCCATTGGACTCTGTCCAATATGTCCACTTCCTTTCTATAATGGGGGTGGGGAACTGGATGCAATACTCCAGATGTGACTTCACCAGTGTCGAATAGAGGGGAACAATCACTTCCCTTGATCTGCTGACAACGCTCCTACTAATGCAACCCAATACGCAGTGTAGGGTTTTGTTTTGTTTATTTTTGGTGTTGGACTTTTTGGTATTATTTTAATTTAATTAATTTCAACCAAATATGTTTTCATATTGGAGAGTGCAAGGTTGAAGAAGTATACCTTGTAGTTGGAGTGGGAAGATGGTGTGGTTTATGATGGTCTTCAATTCCTATGAGAGTTCATTCCACAGTCTTGGACTGGCTTCCAAGAAAGCTCCGTTTCCTGCACAAATGAGCTTGAGCGTTATGGTAGAGAATACTACAGGACTGGAGCTGTTTGATGCAGAGTATTCAATTTGTTAGTGGAATTTTAGCAAGCGGCTCCTGCTTGTCCCCTCCAGCACATGACTGAGGTAAACAAGATGTAAATCAGATATGTGTTATCAGTTCAGTGTTCAGCATAGTAGAAATAAAATGATAATATAGCCAGAGAATGGGTTAGATCTATATCATGTTTGTAGATATTGGAAGAAATGATGATTTTTAGGAAATATGGAAGGCTAGGAGATTTACAAAGCACAGACTGATAAACAACCTCTAGTGACAACACGTTGTGTAGACTCTAAGGAATATAGGTTCATTCTGGCCAATATTGACATTAATTTGCACCTATAAAACTTGCTAAACAATCTGGTTTGGAGGCTAGCTATTCCTTAGTGGGGGTTCTGGCTGACATTGGGTTACATCACTTCTGCTTTTGGGAGCTTCTACAGTACAAATACAAACGAGATAAAGATCTGTAAATCTATAATTTTGTAAGAATGGCATTTTACTGGCACAGCTGGAATTTGGTGCACAAACTGCTCCCAGACTCCCATACACAGAAATACCACTAAAAGTGAGAAATCTGCAATGGGATTCTGACATTATCCTATGACCCTTAGAAGCACAGGACTTGCAGACCATCAAAATCTGGGCCAAAATTCTTGTGTCCCTTGAAAAGTATATTAAGGGAAAAAAAAGGAGCTAATCTTTTCTCTTAAACTAATGGTAAGCTTAATTTTCTTCACTCGAATTTTTTCAACGGGATTTTTCTTTTTTTATAATTTTGAAAGCCAAGTCATTTAAATCAATAGGATATTGACTGATTCAAATGGTTCATCCTAAGGCAGTAAGTAACCTGGTCTCTTACTGATTTTCTTTTTCTTTTAGAAGGAAATTAAGGTCCTTAAGAATTTTCCTTTGGACTTCTCCAATTTCAATGTGTTTATGTTGGTTTCAGTAACCCATTCTATAGATATGCTGCTGTGTATAAGAGGAGCTGTGTAGTGTGGTACTTTGTAAATTAATGCAATACTTGTGGGAGGCAGCAGGTTGACAACTGTAGAAATTGGTGATTTCATTTGAGATATCCTTTCAGTTTTTGTGTTAAAATCCAAAATCCAAAGTGAAAGTGATATTTGGAGAATGTCAACTCCCACATATTGAAACCAAAGAAAATGACTGCACAGCTCTAGTCATCTGAGACAGGCCATCAAGTAATTGTGAGCAGTTTGATAAGTACTGTTTTGGGAGGGATTTGAACTGCTTATTGGTGGTGTATTGAAAACTGCGTCAAAATGGTAGGCTCTCTGAAAATTTCAGGGATTTTTCCTGGTCCTGCTTATAGGCTAAGGGACTCTGTAGGGAAGCATGCGATCTGAGCCTAGCAGCAATCAATCAGCACACAGCTGGCCTCGCATAAGGTGGGGTGAGTTGTGCTTCTATGATTTAGGGAGCAGCCCGATTTGTTTGTTTCTGTTTTGGGGGGCTTGTGGGTTATTCTGACTTCTAAGAAAGTAGTGTTACATTTCAACCTTCCATCAAGAGTATTTGATGTTTTTATCTAACTTCTCAATCAAAATTGTTTCCTGGGGTAACTCTAGAAAAGTCATTGAAGTCACACCAGCAGAAGGTTTGGCCTTGATGAACTTTACACCTCAGATTAACACAATGTTAATTAAACACACGCATCTGTCTCTTATTCACTTATTTTTGGTGAAAACTTATTGGGTTATACTGAAACATTGTTCTTCACTCCCACAGGCGGTAGAGCCACATTAACAGGGGGAGGGAATATGGGTGTGTCATGGGTGTGCCAGTTTTTGCCTGCGGGTGTGTCAGTTTTTCCATTTTTCATTACAAAAATCTTATGATCTTCATAGTACCACAGGATTAGGAGAACACAAAAAAGTATCAAAGTTATTGTTGACTGTCTTTGATCTTCTGCCAACCACAGCTTAACTAAACCAGAAAATCTGGCCCTTAGTCTATGCAAACTCACATGGTCTGGAGGCTGTCTTTATGCTGTATATCCTGTGAATACCCAGCATGGACTAAAACACAACCGAACTATGCTCAAATAGAAAAAGAAATACTGGCAACTGTTCCTGGTTGTGAGAGGCTTTATGAATATGTTTATGGGCAAAGATCAGTCATAGAAGACACAGACTATAAAGCAGCGGAAGCCATATTACAGAAATCATTGTCCAAAAGCACTACCTAAACTTCAGAAAATGATCATAAAATTGCAAAAAGCATTTGTCAAATGTGAAATACAGGCCTAGTAAGGAGTTTCTGTGAGCTGACATGCTTTCAAGAGAACGTATAAATAGTGAAAGCAAGGAGCTGCAAGAAAAGGGTCGAGAAGTAAATATGACTCCATTTCTAAAATAAAAATGCATCAAGTTCAGACAAGACACAAACCTTACAATAGTTTGCAAGAGTAATTCTAGATGCAATTCAAAGAGAAGGTGACTGGCAATCAGCTACGCCATCCACTCCAAATTCATATGTCATAACCAACCTGAAGGTCAGTCCCAGAAGGGGAACCAAAGACATCAATACAAATTCAAGGAAGCTACTGGTTTCCTTTCCTTGTGAACATCCAGAATGCAACTGAAATTCTCTCTCTATATCGATGCCTCACTGCCCCAATAGTATTTGAGTGTCTCACAATCTTTAATGTATTTAGCCTCATAACACGCCTGTGAAGTATGGAAGTCTTAATATGCCTATTTTACAGATGGGGAACTGAGGCATAGAGACGCTAAATGACCTGCCCAAGGAAGTCTGCAGTGGAGTAAGGACTCACACCCAGATCTCCCAAGCCATAAGCTAATGCCCTAACCACTGAACCATTCTCTCTCTCTATTATGATCTGAAAAATAACACACTCTCATCCTGTCTAGTAAAAAATTCCAGGAGCAAACAACAGGTTTGAAGTGGCAGATCTACTTCAGCAGCTGATCAGGGCACTTCAGAAAGAACTACGCTGAGGGCAATATGTAGTTCTAGGGCCACACAGACATGGAGTTTCACAGGTGGAAGCCAGCAGTTCAGAGATCATAGCTATTGACAGATGTCCATTAAGGAGCAGAATAATCCTCTCAGCTGTCAGGTCATTCCAATAACATATTATTATAATTTATTTGTATTCCAATAGCTTCTAGTAGCACCCCCTTCCCCACCTCAATCATGGCTGAGGGCTCCATTTGTGCTAGGTGCTGTACAAATATATAACAAAGAGTACCTGCTCTGAACAGTACCCTATCCTTCCTCCTATATATCTCTGTATGTTTAATGCATTGGTTTTATTAGTTTGTGATTGCTAAGTGGTTGTTTTGAATTGATATTGTAATTTATTTGGATCTGATAAAAATGAATTGTAACAGTAGCCACTGGTATCGATAATTACTAATGCCTGCCACATGCCAGGGATATGAACATTTTGTAACACTAATCAATATCATCTGATGGGTGTCAGGGAATAAAGAGCAGTCTCTTCCCAGCACTCTTGTGTATCAAACCACTATTATATTTAGCAGACCCATTTAACTTAGCACAGAAGAGCTGGGAAGCCTGTATGATCCCTAAGGATCACCATATATATGTTACTGTCATAAATATAAAGGGAAGGGTAAACACCTTTAAATCCCTCCTGGCCAGAGGAAAAACCATTTCACCTGTAAAGGGTTAAGAAGCTAAGATAACCTTGCTGGCACCTGACCAAAATGACCAATGAGGAGACAAGATACTTTCAAAGCTGAAGGGGGGGAAAACAAAGGGTTCTCTATGTCTGTGTGATGCTTTTGCCGGGACCAGAGCAGGAATGCAGGTCAGAACTCCTGTAAAAAGTCAGTAAGCAATCTAGTTAGATATGCGCTAGATTCTGTTTTGTTTAAATGGCTGATAAAATATGTTGTGCTGAATGGAATGTATATTCCTGTTTTTGTACCTTTTTAAAACTTAAGATTTTGCCTAGAGGAATTCTCTATGTTTTGAATATGATTATCCTATAAGGTATTTACCATCCTGATTTTACAGAGGTGATTCTTTTACTTTTTCTTCAATTAAAATTCTTCTTCTAAGAACCTGATCACTTTTCATTGTTCTTAAGATCCAAGGGTTTGGGTCTGTGTTCACCTATGCAAATTGGTGAGGATTTTTATCAAGCCTTCCCCAGGAAAGGGGGTGTAGGGCTTGGGGGGATACTTTTTTGGGGGGGGGGGAGGAGGCGTTTCCAAGTGGGCACTTCCCCTGTTCTTTGTGTAACACTTTGGTGGTGGCAGTGTTTAACCTAACCTGGTAAGAATAAGTTTAGGGGGTCTTTCATGCAGGTCCCCACATCTGTACCCTAGAGTTCAGAATGGGGAACGAACCTTGACAGTTACAGATGAGATTTTAAATTTCATTGGACAAACTGCTTTCTGGGGATGTATACCGGAGCTTCGATGGAGGAATTTAGCTTGTAGGGATAAATCCTGGTCCAATGAAATCCATGGAAGTTTTGCCATTGCCTTCAATGGGCTGCACATTCAGGGTCATGCACTGGCATCATAAAATCAACATAGTTTGTGGGATGGGCTGCTGGGTCACTCACACATTTCCAAAGTCATAACCTTTATGCAAGTTTTAGTCGAAAACCAATTTGTGATGAGCAAGTAACAAAGGAATGAAAGTGGGGGTGCCTGATTGAAAAGCTGACAGATGCACTGCAGCTATGCTCCCTGTTCTGCTCTAATTAGGAAGGAAGCTGCTGCTTGAATGACAATGTGGATGTACGTACAATAAGACATACCCACACTTTTGTTTCAAATGGCTAGAACAGTCCAGATTCTTCCCAGTCAAGTGGATTTTATACAGAAATACAGTGTCCAGTAGGAAGATGCAACTGCCATACGTAATCAACTGCCAAACTGGATGACAGTAAAAACAAAAACAAAAGTATTTTGATTCCAAAGTTACCAGCTCAGCTGGCTATGGAATTCAGCAATCTGACAAATACCGTCACAGCAAAAGCCTACCTGACAACAGTTCTGATTGTTAGTGTAGGGGCTACTCTCACAATTTTCTCTGCTTGTGTCCACTGCAGCAATATTTTGATTGTGTGCAGACAGAACACAAGTCTCTTGTTCAAATAATATAGAAGCTGTGCTTTAGTCTTCAGTATTGTGGTCTGCTTTCTGATGTGCAGCACATCTTAGGCTGAGGTGACCTTCCATGCTAAGACACACACTGTGCCAGCATCTTCAATAGGGGAGAAAAAACAAACCAAAACAAAAAAGAAAAAACCACCACCACCATTTTTGAATCACATAGCTATTAACTACTGGTATCTTATTTAAAAAGTTGGCAATTTCTCAGTTCATTAAGAATCTGCCCAGATCGGAAATGGTTGGCAAGAAGTACAGCTATTAGAATACCAATGGCAAAATATTTAGCCTAACAAAAAACAAAATAAAAATAAAATCCCTACTGCTTACAGAATAGTAGTGTGTTGTTGGTTGAATCTGCCTTTAATGTCAGTACACATATACCTAAAGGGAAACGGTTCAACTTCACTGCTACAAAAACTGTCTAGGTCAATTAACTTTCGGATGGTCTAGGTTTGTAATGTTTACCTTGTTTGTCATATGCTATGTATTAAAAGCATCAGATATTTTTAAGCCTGTGAAAATAAGTGGAGTAGAAGCTGTATTTTTTCTGCATAAAGAAAAGCAGTACTGGCTTTGAATGACAAAATAATAATCGCTAGTCAAAGCAAAACCACGCTGCTTTTTAGCAATGCTTTGGTCCATTTTGTTCTTGGAAAGAAAGTACTTCTGAATGGAAGAACTGACCTAGCACAAAATGCCTAGGGTTGCCACCAATGTTCCCTCTAATTTTTGACAGGCTGTGTGTGCAAAAAATTTCTTCTGTGCAAATTTTTGTACTTCTGTGCAAATTTTTGTGCGTGCGGTGTTTCGCCATGTGCGCGGGGTTTAGGATCTGTGTGCGAGTGCACACGCGCACAGCTTAGAGGGAACAGGTTTTCCCAAGATTGCCCCTTTTTTGAGATAGCTGTTCCAAGAAATATAGAAGCCTTTCCAGGACATTAGAAGTCCTGGTTTTTGTCAGCAGAGTCACCTCTCGAGCAGCTGCTAGTGGGATCTCTTCTTCCTTTTCCTCCTCTGTGGTGATGCTGCTCACCCTCCGTCCTTGCTGCTCCATGGCTTTCCGTCAGGAGCCTTTAAGCAGCCACTGCTTCCTACCTGACCAATAAGCTGATGAAGAGAGCAAAAAAAGCTCATGTCAGCAGCTTCACTGTGCCCTGTTCCTCACCATGGGGTGGCTGCTTCTGCTCAGCAGGGCCCCGGCTCCGCCTCCTGGAGCCACCTCCTGTCTCCCACACTGCTGCCCACTTCTGTACTCCCCTTTCCTAGCTCAGAATGGCCCCTCTTTTGTACCTCAGAGGTGGCAGCCCTATGGCTACCTTGTATTCTGCCTCCCAGTTTGTGATGTAAAGTAGTGGTCCCTGGGAAGTTAACAGAAAGACTCCCATTGCCTTTGGTAAACACTGGATCAAACCTGATATTGTCTACTGCAACCAAGAGAACTCAAATCACCTCAGAGGTGCCAAGTACTACAGGCCTGATTAAATCCTTCCTTGCAGCTTGTGTAGTAATTTACATCTGTGATGAATGAAGGCAGTCAGTGTCAGATGCTACCATTCTGATTGAGTAACATTTTGTGCAAACTTTGCACAGAGCTCTATAACTACACAAGGTGTAAAACCTTGTTTGCACTGGAAATTTGAACCGCTTTAACTATCCTGGTACAGCATAGTCCCCTAGTGTGGACACAGTTGTATTGATTTAAAGATGTTTATACTGGTATAGCTATTTCCATATGGGAAGGAAAATAAGCTGTACTGTTATAAGACACTTTGTACCCATATAACTGTGTCCATACTTGGGCTTGTACCAATATAACTATATTGGCAAAAAAAAAACATCCCCCGCCAACCATCATGTCTACACTTGGATACTGTGTAGAGTACACACAGCACAGGTATAAATAGCAATGTAGATGGTGAGGCACTGCTTAGGCAAGTAAAGATACACCTGAACCCTAGGATATGTACCCCACAGAGGCTGTCTACATACGCAAGATGTGCTTCCCATGTCTACGCTGCTATTTTTAACAGTGTAGTGTTCTGCTGTCTCCCCACAGACAGAGCCTTCCCTCACCACAGTAAAAGGCTCTGGCAGTGGGGAAAGGCTCTGACAGCTTTACAGATTACAGCATCTAAAGAAGCTGCCTGTATATGTATGATATTCTATTTTACTTGTCTTGTGCCTGTGTTACAGGTTGTTTTGACATTACTAGACTACATATACCATGTAGACTGTCCTTGTTTATGATGCCTCTTTATAAAAGACATTATACAAAGATAATATTTTTAAAGATAGTGAATAAACACAAGAGTTGTTTTTCACCCAATGCACTTTGTTTTAGTCTTAAATGCACAAACCATTTCTCATCTTTCTTCAGTTACCAGATTTTACCATTGTTTTGGATATAAACTTTTAAAAAACACATTAACTTTTGCAGGAGCAGTCTGCATATTGTTTAAATGGTATATTTAACCATGGAGAACTTTATTCTAACCCATCCCTTTGGAATCCAAAAAAATTCAAAAGTTTATATAGGACTTATAGGTGCCATTACTCTAAGGGTGATATTTGCTATGCCATATTGTAGTGCTTATTTTTGCCATTTTATTGACTACAGGAAAACAGTGAAACCCTGCCTTTGACTTGCTAGTATAAAAGCTAGGGCTGCCTGGAGATGCATTAATTATTTCTTTGTTTTGAATAGAACATACTGATTTAATGTCTCCCTTTTAATTCTCTTTTTTTCCCTCCTCTGAGAGTTGAGTACTGCAAAACATTAGAAAAATGCAAGTGTTACAAAAAAATAGCTCTGAACCAGAGCTGGAGGACTGCAATTGGTGGTGGTGGAAGCCATGTGTAAAGGTGGGGCTCGAAATCTGAACTAGACTATTCGCAGTGCTAGGTGACTTCTGGTCTGGAAGCAGGGAATAGGTAGATGGCAAGAAAAGATGATTGTCCAAGGGATATAGGAGGCATCGGGAGTACATTTTGTAGTACATTTCCCAGTGGGAAGGCATCGGAGGACTAGTGGTTCTTGAGCATTGTGTTGCAGCACTAGCCTGCATCCACATTACAGAGCAGTCATGTTAGCAGCTAATAAATTGTGGTTGCTCTGACACCGTTGCACATGAGTGAGGGGACTTTGTGTGCAGACAGGGACAAGATAACTGGAGCAATCTAGTTATAACACAAGTTAACTTTGCAGTGAAGATAAGCCCAAGGAATCAGCATCTCTTCCCCCTGGGACAGAACCTGTCAAATCCATGGAAACGGTGCTGCATCCTGCACAAATCAGACCCAATTTTTTAGGTAGTGCTGGGCTTTGAGACCAGAGAAAGTTTTTTTGATGTTTTTAAACTGTGCAGATCTGAATGGCAGGTCTAGATACAATGCTGAGTTTCAGTAATGGACAATGAGAGCATCAGAGCAAATCTCATTGCCAGCCCTGCTGGGTTGTGAGCTGCATGACTGATTCTGAAAGTTTAATGAACTAAGCCAGGTTTCTCTCTCTGCTGATGAGGATAAATCCTATGTTGTCCTTACATGACAAGGATAAAATAAAATAAAAATAGATCCAGCTTTGTGGAGACTAGGAGGTCATTACTATGAATTATCTGATCCATACAATACCAGGATCTGACATGGTCTTATCAGAGATTATTTACAAATCAGCTTGATATTGTTCTGCTTTGATAGGACTGTGTTTAAATTATAGCAACACATAGACAGTAGCAATACCATCCATCACAAACAGAGCCTTTTCTAGCAGAATGTGGACTCAGCTATTGGTGCAGCTATTGCATTAATCTTCAGCAAAAGAATCAAACTAAAGTATGTTCAGGAAATATTCTGAGGAATAAGAAGACAATAACTATAGTCACATTTATTTCTTGTCCTCTCCCAACTCTTCTTTCCCGCTAACTACAAGTATGTGTTTCTGTCTTGGTCTCTCTCTTACACACAAAGTCCTCTTCCCTGCCCTCCTCCCCAGCATCCTGTTGACACATGCCAGAGGCAAGGAAACTCTGTGCATCCAAGCACACCCTCTGCTATTTCATAACTTGTTACATTGACCTTTTCTCACTGTTCTGCCGTTTGTGGCTTTTTGCTTTTATTACCTTTAATTAGGGCTAATTGGTCTAGAAAGCCCTGGGCTTGGTGTTTCTGTTATCACAGTTACCTTATTTGCTCTCTCTGCCTCTTGCTCGAACTCTTCCCTTTACTGCTACTTACTCAAAGGGGTTACTGGGATCAGACCTCTGGAGCTCTGGAGGAATCGGTATTCTTTTGTAGTACATTTCCCAGTCGAAGGCTCCTCGCATGGCATCCCCCGCCTGTGCCTCATAGCCAAAGTGATTGTGGTCAATGACATCGATCATGGGACACACAATGGTTTTGTGGTTTAGTGCAATCTGGTCTGAAAGATGAAAGCAGAAAATAGGAAATGGCATGTCTAGTCAAGCCATCTATCATATTACAAATCTCCCAGTTTTTTTGAAGTTTGAAGATTGCCTGCTTAGTTCCCTACAGCCCCCAAATCATTTCACTTTTCAAATCTGCATCAGACCTTTATCTAAAGTAGACTCAATGCAGTTGGGCATTGATTAGAAGCAATTATAATTCTTTAAAGCGAGTCACATCCCAGTGAGACCCAGAGAAGTCCAGTCATCTATATCTCTATCACTTTGCTACTCTGGGCTGTCCCCTCTGTCAACAAAGGAACTAGCCAGCAAGTAAAATATAAAAACACTACTTGTTTAGTGTGAGGTCTGTACAGCGGGAACTTGAAGAGGAAATTCTTTCCCATTTATTTGTGTTTCAACGTATGAATACTGGACCTCACAGTAATTCTGCATCTGCTGTTGTGGCATTTTAGTGTGCACCAGTTTCTAATTCAAACACTGAAAATTAAAGGTGAACTCCAAAGCCAGAAGCAACAACATGCAAAAAAGTATTGCTCGTTTCTATGAGGAGTGAAGAAGGCTCCAGTGTATTCTTTTCTCTCCCTCTCTCTTTTGAGAAGTGTCAGTGTTAGACTCAACTTCCCACCTTTCCTCATTTGAGGTTTGGAAAAGGGGCAGCTCTGAGATGTCCAGTAGCGTGAAATGCTTATGTCGGGAAGTTGTGTCGTCTTTTCAGACTTACCCCTCTAATGGTGAAACACAGTAAAAACACGTTAATTATCTCACAAAAATCTGCAGGCCTCCTCTAAAAAGCTGTAATGAGGTTTCCTATTATTAGGATATAATTACTAAAAGTAACAACATGGACTAGTGCGCCAGGTAGTATTATACTTAATTACTACCACCATGTCAGTTTTAATGCCATGTCTTTTCAATGGCAGTCCTGGCAACAGTCAAAATGGGATTATGACACTTTGGCCCTGATGCTCTCCTCTAGTTTCACAGATGGAGGGAAGCTAAAGCATATGGGTTTGGGGGCATTGGGCAGGTAGAGAGGTGGCTTACTAGCATAAGCCTATCCCTTCCAGGAACCTGCAGAAGCCTCTCCCTGAGAACAGATGGCAGGATTGGAACCCTCTGCATCAGAAAAGGGCACAGATAGGCATAGAGAGAACTGGGTTAGAGTGGTGCTCACTCACCTTGGCATCATCTTCCTTCAAACCTGCAATACTGGCAAGTGTGGCACTGATCTATGGAACCCCTTCCTCCCTCAAGAGCATTGTAGTGAGGTAGCCTGCCCCTCTAAAGCCTAGTGGTCTGTCCCATACAAGTAGCTCTGCCTACCACACCTGGGATGAGGTGTACAGTTTAATTAGTAGAACCAGTTGGATAAGGAGGAGCTGATTCTCCTATAAAGAGGAACAGGACACTTCAGAGAATTGGGGGGATGGAGAGAATAGGGAAAGAAACATTATAGAGACTGCTAGGAGTGAGTAAGCTCCAGCAGGAAACCCTGAGTCTTCAGGAAAAAAGACTCCAGGGAGGGGAAACCTCAGTGTGAAAGACAGAGTGAATGAGAAGGAGTTGCTGAAGATTTGAGGACTTTTGTTTTGGGATTGATTTTGTTATGTTAATAAACTCAGCTCCAAGGAGGGGAGTGTTGCACCAGAGGAAAGTTTGTCTCGTAGTTTCAGGGGCCCTGAGCTGAAGAAACGTGAGAAAACTGAGGCAGGACTGCTGAAGAGTGATCTCAAGCCATAAGGGCATGCTCAGGAGGCAGCCCGCCAGCCCATTTACAGGGCTCTTTCATGGCAGTATGGCTCTTGATGGAACCATATTATTGCGTGTGCGCATGTGAGGAAATACCGATCCACCGTTCAAATTGATCAGCCTTCTGCAGAAGGGCTGAGAGTAATTGCTCTCTCTCTCTCTCTGTCTCCGTCTCCCTCTCTCTCTCTGTCTCCGTCTCTCTCTCTCTCTCACACACACACACACACACACACACACACACACATACTTGAAGAGGTACTGTAATGACTGCTGAGCTATGGTTGAAATCCAGTGTAACTCCCTTTCCAACTGGCTCATAATTCTCTCAAAATTCCTTTTCGTCTGAAAATTTCTGTGCTCAGCTTTTGCCCAGAGGCCATTTCTTTTGGAAAGTTTCAACAAAATCTGTTCATTTTTAAATTGTGCATTTAAAAAAAAATGCACCAAAACCTCCCCCAAACCAAAAAGTGTATGTGCCAGTAATCAGAACATTTCACTGTTGCTATACTGGTCTTGTGGTGAGAGAGAAGTCCTGGTCTATATGAGAACACTGCACTGCTTTAACTAAAGGTACAAGGCGGGTCTTTGTCTCTCTAATGTTCTGGGACCGACATGGCTACAACTACACTGCGTTAACTAAAGGAGTGACTTTGAACCGATCTGGTTAAACCACAGCAAACAAACCTTGTGTGGACACTCATTTCAGTTTTCAGAGTAACAGCCGTGTTAGTCTGTATTCGCAAAAAGAAAAGGAGTACTTGTGGCACCTTAGAGACTAACCAATTTATTTGAGCATAAGCTTTCGTGAGCTAAAGCTCACTTCATCGGATGCATACTGTGGAAAGTGTAGAAGATCACCGTCCACCCCCACAAACATGATACAGTTCTGTGGTGACCTAGAATCCTATTTTCGACGCCTCCGACTCAAGGAATATTTCCAACATACCTCTGAACAACATACTAATCCACAGAGACCTCCCTACCAACACTACAAAAAGAAGGATTCTAGGTGGACTCCTCCTGAAGGTCGAGACAGCAGACTGGACTTCTACATAGAGTGCTTCCGCCGACGTGCACGGGCTGAAATTGTGGAAAAGCAGCATCACTTGCCCCATAACCTCAGCCGTGCAGAACACAATGCCATCCACAGCCTCAGAAACAACTCTGACATCATAATCAAAAAGGCTGAC
Organism: Chelonia mydas; assembly: GCF_015237465.2. Classification (NCBI taxonomy): domain Eukaryota; kingdom Metazoa; phylum Chordata; order Testudines; family Cheloniidae; genus Chelonia; species Chelonia mydas. The sequence continues at coordinate 72,283,362 of NC_057852.1, read as the reverse complement.
AAAGGAGGTGCTGTTGTCATCATGAATAGGTCGGAATATGAACAAGAGGCTGCTCGGCAGCTCTCCAACACCACTTTCTACAAGCTATTACCCTCTGATCCCACTGAGAGTTACCAAAAGAAACTACAACATTTGCTCAAGAAACTCCCTGAAAAAGCACAAGATCAAATCCGCACAGACACACCCCTGGAACCCCGACCTGGGATATTCTATCTACTACCTAAGATCCATAAACCTGGAAATCCTGGGTGCCCTATCATCTCAGGCATTGGCACCCTGACAGCAGGATTGTCTGGCTATGTAGACTCCCTCCTCAGGCCCTACGCTACCAGCACTCCCAGCTACCTTCGAGACACCACTGACTTCCTGAGGAAACTACAATTCATCAGTGATCTTTCTGATAACACCATCCTGGCCACTATGGATGTAGAAGCCCTCTACACCAACATTCCACACAAAGATGGACTACAAGCCGTCAAGAACACTATCCCCGATAATGTCACGGCTAACCTGGTGGCTGAACTTTGTGACTTTGTCCTTACCCATAACTATTTTACATTTGGGGACAATGTATACCTTCAAATCAGCGGCACTGCTATGGGTACCCGCATGGCCCCACAGTATGCCAACATTTTTATGGCTGACTTAGAACAACGCTTCCTCAGCTCTCGTCCCCTAACGCCCCTACTCTACTTGCGCTATACTGATGACATCTTCATCATCTGGACCCATGGAAAAGAAGCCCTTGAGGAATTCCACCATGATTTCAACAATTTCCATCCCACCATCAACCTCAGCCTGGTCCAGTCCACACAAGAGATCCACTTCCTGGACACTACATGCTAATAAACGATGGTCACATAAACACCACCCTATACCGGAAACCTACTGACTGCTATTCCTACCTACATGCCTCCAGCTTTCACCCTGACCACACCACACGATCCATTGTCTACAGCCAAGCTCTGCAATACAACTGCATTTGCTCCAACACCTCAAACACCTACAAGAGACAAACACCTACAAGAGACAAACACCTACAAGATCTCTATCAAGCATTCTTACAACTACAATACCCACCTGCGGAAGTGAAGAAACAGATTGATAGAGCCAGAAGAGTTCCCAGAAGTCAACTACTACAGGACAGGCCTAACAAAGAAAATAACAGAACGCCACTAGCCGTCACCTTCAGCCCCCAACTAAAACCCCTCCAATGCATTATTAAGGATCTACAACCTATCCTGAAGGATGACCCAACACTCTCACAAATCTTGGGAGATAGGCCAGTCCTTGCCTATAGACAGCCCCCCAACCTGAAGCAAATACTCACCAGCAACCACATACCACACAACAGAACCGCTAACCCAGTTGCTATCCTTGCAACAAAGCCCGTTGCCAACTGTGTCCACATATCTATTCAGGGGACACCATCACAGGGCCTAATAATATCAGCCACACTATCAGAGGCTCGTTCACCTGCACATCCACCAATGTGATATATGCCATCATGTGCCAGCAATGCCCCTCTGCCATGTACATTGGTCAAACTGGACAGTCTCTACGTAAAAGAATAAATGTACACAAATCAGATGTCAAGAATTATAACATTCATAAACCAGTTGGAGAACACTTCAATCTCTCTGGTCACGCGATTACAGACATGAAAGTTGCGATATTACAACAAAAAAACTTCAAATCCAGACTCCAGCGAGAGACTGCTGAATTGGAATTCATTTGCAAATTGGATACAATTAACTTAGGCTTGAATAGAGACTGGGAGTGGCTAAGTCATTATGCAAGGTAACCTATTTCCCCTTGTTTTTTCCTACCCACCCCCGCCCCGCCCAGACGTTCTTGTTAAACCCTGGATTTGTGCTGGAAATGGCCCACCTTGATTATCATACACATTGTAAGGAGAGTGGTCACTCTAGATAAGCTATTACCAACAGGAGAGTGGGTTTGTGTGTGGGGGGTGGGGGGGAGAGAAAACCTGGATTTGTGCTGGAAATGGCCCAACTTGATTATCATACACATTGTAAGGAGAGTGATCACTTTAGATAAGCTATTACCAGCAGGAGAGTGGGGTGGGGGGAGGTATTTTTTCATGCTTTGTGTGTATAAAAAGATCTTCTACACTTTCCACAGTATGCATCCGATGAAGTGAGCTGTAGCTCACGAAAGCTTATGCTCAAATAAATCGGTTAGTCTCTAAGGTGCCACAAGTACTCCTTTTCTTTTTACTCATTTCAGTGTAAGAGTGGCTTATTTCTGATTAGTGTAACTCGATTAGGAATCAGTTTAAGCTAACCCCAAATAAGCCACTCTTATTTTGTATTAAAAGTTTCCATACATGGGCTTGCATCAGTTAAAACACAATTTGACTTAAAATGTTGCAACTTTCTCATGTTATAAAACCCTAAGTGATTATTGTTTTCTCAGCCCTAGTATTTGTGAGGTCTCAACCAGAGGAACTGTTCAGAAATAGGGGCAGGGCAGGCTGATAAACACAGAAAACCTTCACACTAGAACACAGTTGAGTTTGTCTCACTGTCAGGACTTTTCAACATGCTCTGCAGATCCATTCAGACATAATAAGGGCAGCCTAGCTCACCCTGTGGATGCAGCATCAGAGCAGTAAGTGCCAAATGTGCCATCTGCTTCACTAGAGTTTCATCTAGTATCATTCAAAAAATGCAGGATGCGTTAAAAGAGCTACGAGGTGCATCCTTCGGTTAAAAACGTACAAATAGGTATTTAGAACCACTGTCAATAGAGGGCCAGATGCTGCTCCCATTTAAGCAACTAGAAATTTTTCATTTACTTTAAAGGGAGTAAGACTGGTCCTGAAATGGTTTATTCCTCCCTTTAGGAAGACATAGTGCAGGCTGCCCTTGAAACTTTTTTTTTTTTGTTCATCTTATGTTTGCTTTGCTTTATTTTCTGTTTCAAGTTCCAGGTCTAATGGGTGATTCTTGGGTAGGGTTGCCAGGCATCTGTTTTTTGACTGGAATGCCCGGTTGAAAAGGGACCCAGTTGGCTCTGCTGACCAGGCCATTGAAAGTCTAGTTGGCCGCCTGCAGTGGGGCAGACAGGTTGCCTGAGTGACTCCCAGAAAGCTGCTGGCATCTTCCTCTGGCTCGTAGGCTTAGGGGTGGCCACGAAAGCTCCATGTGCTGCTCCCCTGCTCCAGTACTGGCTCCGCAGCTCCCGTTGGCTGGGAACTGTGGCCAATGGGAGCTGCGGGGGCAGCCCCTGCACCTAGGACACAGAGGGAGATGTCGGCAGCTTCCTGGAGCCGCCTGAGGTAAGCGCTGCCCAGAGCCCACCCCCCCCACACACACCTGCCCCAATCCGAAGCCCCCTCCTACACCACAAACACCTCATCTCTGGCCCCGCCCCAGAGCCCGCACCCCCAGTCCAGAGCCTTCACCCCCTCCCACACCCCAACCCCCGTGCCTCAGCCCGGAGCCCCTCCTGAACCCTGAATCCCTGATTTCTAGCCGCACTCCAGAGCCCACACCCCAACCCCATGCCACATTCCGAACCCCTTGGCCCCAGCCCAGAGCCCTCTCCTGCACCCCAAACCCCTCATCTCCAGCTCCACCTCAGAGCCTGCACCCCCAGCTGGTGAAAATGAGCAAGTGTGGGGGAAAGTGAGTGACGGAGGGAGGGGGATGGAGTGAGCGAGCGGGGCCTTCAGAGAAGGGGTGGGGCAAGGGCGTTCGGTTTTCTGCAAATGGAAAGTTGGCAACTCTATCCTTGGTTTCTGCAAATAGAAAGTTGGCAACCCTATCCTTTGTAATATTTAAAAACCAGACACACCAGCAGTAATTCTGCAACCTCTCCTTCCCTTCCCCATCTCTCCAAAGCCCCGCCCCTTCCCCAAGGCCTCACCCCTGCCCTGCCCCTTCCCCTAAGGCCCCGCCCCATTCACTCCTCTTTCCCCATCGCTCACTGCTTTTCCCCTCTCCTGCTTTCCCTGCGTGGAGCTGGAGCTGGGACCTGCAGCCACCCGCTCAGGTAGGAGGCAGCCCTGGCTGAGTAGCGGCTGGTGCAGGTGATGACTTGATGCCTCCCCCCACCTCAGTAACTGGACTTTGGGTGTCCGGTCTGATCTGCACCATCAGGTCCCCTTTTCAACCTGACTTTCTGGTCAAAAACCAGACATCTGGACATCGTAGCCTTAGGCCTCAGTAGGTCAGAAGCCTAAAGATTTTTGCACTAGTTGAGGGATGCACTGAGCAACATCCAGTTAACCCTTAAACCTCAACAGCAGGCAGAAGACTCCCATCTGTGCTAGATAAGGTGAGCTCATCCAGTGGTTTCAGCAGTGACCTGACAGTGTAGCTTGTGGAAGTCTACTGGTCTCTGTGCTCCTTCACACGACCAGCAGCTTGAATGTTACATGAAGATGGTGCGCTACTTAATAAAAGGTTAATGCTGATGCTGAGAATAAGGAAAAGTGATAACTAGGGAATAGACTGGATACATAATTTGGGTACCCTATCAGGGGTACTATTTCAGATTTCGGTAGGGAGGGGGCAACTTTAACCGTGATTCTAAAGGTTATGTAGGCACCTGAAAGCTGTCAGGTTTTTTTTCAGATAATAGGGGGGATGCAATCAAAAATTATAACTCAAAGGGTGTTTGTGTCTCAACTCAAAAAGTTTGAAAACCGCACAGGGTGCAGGCAGGGGATAGCTAGGGGCTGTGTGCAGAGAGGCTAGCTCAGGGTGCAGGCAGGGGGTAGCTAGGGGCTGGCAGGGGTGTAGCTCGGGTACGGAGAGGGGCTGTGTCCGAGGGGGGCATGCTGCTCTGGGGCTGGCTGTGCGCTCAGTCCCTAGTTGGCACAGAGGTGGCAGCTCCACAAGGCAGGGGCTGTGGTGAGGGGCATGCTTTGCTTGCTTGGCTACACAATGGGTAGTAGGGAAGGGGACACCCCAACATGAGGCCCTGTTGGCTCTGCGCAGGAGATTGGGATTCAGGCTCCCAGTCCCGAGCAGCTCTGCCAGCAGCAGTTCCATGTCAGGGGCAAGGGGCAAGGGGCAATGCTACGGCTGCAGATGGCAACGGGAGGAGAAGGGGGCTGCATCTTCCCCCCTGCTGAGAACTTCACCCAAATATGGTAAAAAAACCAACTCGGGGTCTCCTCCTGCCTTCCCTAAATGGTGCCCCTGTAACTCTACTCAGAAAGTATATGGGCTTAAATTTTGTGAATTATGTTGGTACTGATCTGACAGGGATATTTAGGGAGACTGTTTATTGGCCTTCCGGGTTATGTTGCATAGTTCAGAAACAGAACTAGGCATTTTGCTGCTTGAATATGTTTAATCAGCATGTTTTGCCACAAAACCAGTTCCAGCAGCAAAACTCAAGACATAATACCATTCACTGAGGAAAGGCTAAACTGCCATCCTTATGAGAGATGCTTTTACTGAAAAAAAGAAAAAAAGTTTCTTGTCTGTACTAAAGTAAGGAAGCACTCATCTTTCTCTGGAGGGGTGAGCAGTCAGGTGTGTAGGGAAGGGAGCATTATTTCCTGACTTAAATCCTAGACTACTTACAACTGTTTCTTCCCATGCTTTGACTAACGGAGCTTCGCTGGTTCCAGCTAGAATCCAGCACAGCAGTCAATAGCAAATCATCCTTTCTGAGCTTCCTATTGTGAATGCAGTTATTGGGTTTAACTCCAAAATCTGGGATATATTTACAACAAAATCTGATTTAGTGGACCGTGGAAGACTAAGGAGTACAATAGTGCATACCAAACATTCCTTAATGCTCTTAGGTTTACAGTACATTCCTTACCTGGTACTAGATTTAGAGGTCTCTTTTTAAAAAAAGAAATTAAGCTATGGGAGAGCAGAACTATACTGCAGAAGTTATACTAGTCATCTCTGGAATAAAGAAGCTCAGATTCCTGTGTTTTGTCAGACAAACAAGCTCTTTCTTATACGGACTTTTTCCAGGTAACCAGTATATATATCTGTCCAATTATTGCAGCAAAAATCAGTGGTGTACTGTATATGAAGGTCTAGAAATCTCATGCTGTGAGTGGGATATCAGAATTGTCACAGGCCACCTGCAGTACATTACTAACCTTTTTATATAGTGCAAGGATCTGCTTATTTTGGGGCACAAGTTTAATTCTTGGAACTATACCATGTGTTCTGACATTAATGGCCAATTAATGTTCAAGCACTTACTAAGCAATGGAGGTAGCCAATTCACGTTGACTTCACAATGGGAGTCCAGGAATGTCAAGACTTCTCCTTTAGCCATCGAGGCTCCCAGCAATCTGGTCCGAATCAGCCCTTCTCGTTTCTTGGTGCGCACAATCCTCACTTTGGCAAAACGGGCCATGTACTCCTCCAACTTCTCTTTCAAGTGTTCTGGAAAGAAGGGGAAAAGGGTAGAGGTGTCAGCCATGGAGGGCCAAACTAAGAATGGGCATGTGCAGATACCACTATAAGCATTCAGCGCCCTTTTATTTCTTATAATTTCAAATCCTTCAGTATCTGCTGTAAACCCTTTCTGAGATGGTTCTTAAATTGCAAATGATCTTTGTTCTAATACACAGAGGAAACCACTGACATTCTAGACCTTTTACTGCTACTTAACTGCTACTGGCAAGTTGCCATGCACCATATAATCACAGCCAAAACAACTGCAGAATGTTCACCCATTCTCTAGTTCCTGCAGCCCAAGGCCAGATGATCATCCTGACATATGGTTTTACAAACAATGCCCTTTCCAAGCGGGCTTTCTACTTTTATTAATTATGTAAGAAGATGCACGGAAAGCAATTTTTAAAAATTAAGTGTTAAATCAGCATGACTAAATTATTTTTTATGAGGAGGGCAAATAAACTAGCAAGTGGTAACTGGCTAGCAGCTTGAAGCAAATGGATGGCTGACTTGCAAATAAAATTAAGCTGTAGAAGTACAACAATTGATATATTCTGTACTATTCTGTCTGTTTAGCCTGACTGTGTATGCATCACATAACAGCACATTTGGAATATATTTTCTTCTAATTAGAAATAAACAATAGAAGTGAAATCACCTCCTACAGTTTTGCCTCACCGTAAATAAATGACTGAAAATACTACAATCGGGAAAATAATCCACTGCCTATGATGAAACACTTCAGTTTGTCATGTTCATTCCTGCTCTGAATAAATTCAGTAACTATTTGGCAGGGAAAGGAGGAGGGAAAAGCTTGGTCTCCGATACTTAGCACTTTTGACATGTTGTATTCAGGGCCGTCTCTAGGGAGGATGAGAGGCCCGGGACAAATCAGCCGCCGCTGGCTTGAGGGCCTCACTCTGCATCAGCGGCTGGGCCGGTGGGATGGATCCAGCATGGTGCTGGGCCACCTGCTGCTGCTGGCAGTTGCCGGTGCGTACCCTGGGGCTATTGTTGGCCACAGCACCACGGCGGCTCAGGGCTCCGGTCAGGTCGGGGGACTTGCTGCACCGAAACGCGGGAGGCCGAGCCGGGTGCTGTCTCCCGCTAACTGCCAACAACAGGGCAGGCCCTGCGGAAGTGACAGATTCGTCTTCCAGGACCAACTGTGCTGGCCAGTCACACCGGCCAATTTGCCCTATCCAAGGGACGGCTCTGGCTGCATTTACTGATGCTAGTGGATACAAGCTAATGCACATCAAAAATGACTCTATAAGATTCTGATTGTTTGTCTTTGTTATGCTGTGGAATTTGGAATTATTTTGGAATGCTGTGTTCCCAATAGTCTCCATGGACTTTGGATCAGGCCCTATATTATTATAGATTGTAGGAAATTTGCCATCAACCAGGATTTCTTTTTTTGGTCTTATGCAGGTATCAAGGTGGTGGGAGGGGGATAGCTCAGTGGTTTGAGCATTGGCCTGCTAAACCCAGGGTTGTGAGTTGAATCCTTGAGGGGGCCATTTAGGTATCTGGGGCAGAAATTGGGGATTAGTCCTGCTTTGAGCAGGGGGTTGGACTAGATGACCTCCTGAGGTCCCTTCCAACCCTAATATTCTATGAAAAAGGCCTATTATTCAGCAGTGACCTCAATCTGAGGATGCTTCCTATTGTTTGAAGAAGCCTACACTGGCCATATACAGGCTGGGTAACTGCATGTACAATGGGGCACTTAGATGCACAGTCATTCTTCTTTAAGTTCCATTAGCAAGGGAATAAAATTTGCAGAAGCACATTCTCCAGTACATATCTCCTTTAAGCAATCCCTCACCAGGCTTCTATAACAAAGGATATATGGATATTTCCATTCTAAACCACTTTTGGGGGTTTATGATATAGCCTTTACAGTTTGCTTTGGGCATGTAGGATTTTAATCTGAAGAATAGTGCTTTACCAGATGTGGTATAAAAAGAGTATTTTTTTCTTTATTCCTTATGCTCTACGGGGAAAAAAACCAGGGACTTCTGAAAAATGATTTTTTTCAGGGGTCTTTTTCCTTTGAACCTCTGTTTCTTGGTAACTAGGGCAGCTGAATTAACATTGGAATACTGGCTACAACAAGTCCTGATCTTTTTATTTTACCAATTTTTATGGTGGAGAATGCTCTTAGCATTTAACAGCACTACTATCTCGGTTTTGTAACCATACAGCATTCAGATGTCCATCTTGTTCTTCAACAAGTGTATTTTGTAGCATAGATACAGCAATAGCAGAAGCATTAACAGCAAAAGCATATCCTTTCCACTGAGCTTCGGCTGGATATAAACATCATTCCTGGCTTTTAGGCACTAAGCCCCACCAGTATTGTCACAATTCAGTGCGGCAAATATGCAGTACCACCTTGTACCACTAGGAGACTCTTGGTGGACTGTGGAGGCTGCACTACACCTGAGGACACCAGAGTCCTTCCTACCCTACAGCACAAGCAGCAGAGAGATGAGAGAGAGAGCATGAAATTCAGGTGTGTGGCACTAGCCCCACTTAAGCAGAGTAAACAGCTGTCTCCACATGCTCTCTGCTGCCTCTGTTTCTGCCTTTGCAGACCCACAGGCTGGAGCTGGGGACTTCTGAGCCTCAGTGTCAGGAAAGAAGAATTGACTCTGGGGATGAGATGTCTAACCTGGAGGGGTACGAGTTGGGATGAGTGTTTTCTAAGCCTGAGACCATTCAGGTTGAGGGGGTAGTTCTGAGCTATGAAGAGGTTAGATAGGAAAAGGAGAGGAATTGGCTTGTAGGTGTTTCTGAGCAGGTGGAGGTTGAGTTGGAGCGGTGCTGAACTAGCAAGAGAATGGGTTGAGTGCAGGAGGTAACAGTCAAATAGTGAATGACGATGTGGGCAAACTGGTTGTGTGTGTGTGTGTGTGCGTGCGCGCGCGTGTGTGCGTTGGGGAGGAGGAGATGGTGGGATAAGATCTAGACTGGAGGGAGAGAGACTGGTGCTAGGAGAGGATAATAAAAAGGATGGAAGAAGGGTACATACTGTTTTCTCCTTGACTGTAAAGTGTCCCAGTTTTTCATTCTGAAAGAGGTGGAAAGAAGCTGCCTCCTTCCCCCTGACTTTGCAGACTGTCCCAATTTTTCACTTTGAAAGTATGATCAGCCTCCATTCATAGAAAAAGGGATGTGTGTAGATTACTGCCTACATCCCTAGCACTTATCTTGGGCACCAGCTGACACTAATCACACCTCTGGCAATACTCTCTTTACCTGCTCAAGAAGTACACGCTTATGATTTGTCAGCAAGCCACCTGGATTCAGCATCATGACTCCTAAATTCAAAGTTATCCTTGAAACACTTTGTTTCCACTTGTAAGACCCTTTAAAGTGTATGTTTACCCCACTCCTTCCTTGGCTTTTAGGAGCTCTCTTCATAGTTATTCTTTGAGCATAAGAATACAGGAAAAGATAACAATACCTAAGAACAAAGGCACAGATGTGCCTTACAGCAGCATAAGAGAATTTTTAAAGGGTTCTGAGCCAGTTTTCTCTTTGTGGTAATTTTAATCACCTTATAGCATTAAGAAATTAAACAGCTTTAATGCTGTTGAGAATTGCAAATTTCCATGGTAAATCAAGGCAAAGTTAGTTAGTACAGTGCTTCTGTGAACTTCTGAAAATTTACCACAACTCAACGATCACTTCACCCCCCACCTCCACCTAGAAATCTAGTTAAACTTACTGTGATTTTTTTGTATGAAAACAAAGGAACCCCAGTCTAGGATCTGGGTCCCATTGTTAGGTACTGTACAGACAAGTAGTAAGATGAGAGCCCTGGCCTCAGGGTGCCCACAACCTACATTTCAGACAGGATGAAGTAGACACATGATGAGGATAACATTAAAGATGACAGGTTTCAGAGTAGCAGCCATGCTAGTCTGTATTTGCAAAAAGAAAAGGAGTACTTGTGGCACCTTAGAGACTAGAAATTTATTTGAGCATAAGCTTTCGTGAGCTACAGCTCACTTCATCGTAACAATAAGATAAACAGAACAGCTGTTAGGTGGACTAACAATTTCTATTTGAGGACAATGTAGAATGAATTTAATTGGCACAAGTGCACTAGTAAGCAGCACAAGCAAATAAATCATTCATGAGTCCTACCATCAGAGGGAAGAAAGGAAAAGATAGAAAGGACAGTTGGGATTTGGAATAAGAGAGGAAGAAAAAGGCATTCTTCCTTGTCCTCTGCAGGATCCTGCTTTAATTCCTCTGAGTTTAAACAACATTTCTTCTTTTGATTAACCCTGACATTGTTTCTTGCCTTGATTAAGCACAAATGGACACCCAGTACAAAGGACTTCATTCTATTCCCCATGTCCTGGTAAACCAGGGTTTCCCAAGCTTTTAAGAGGTGCGCCTCTCTTCAGGAAAATGAAACCAAATCACATCCTCTCTGCAATGCTGCCATGCATTGTCAGTGGCCTAACATTGGAATTTATCCACCTTCCATCCCCCCACATCCTCCAAAAAAACACAACACCCCAACAAAACCAAACTCAAACACTTTGATGCTTCAGTGTAGGCACTATTTACACTGACAGGCGGGGTTCTCCCATCAGCATAGGCAATCCACCTCCCAGAGGCAGTAGCTATGTCAATGGAAGAATTCTTCTGTTGACCTAGGTGCTGTCTACATGGGGACTTGGGTTGGCTTAATTATGCTACTCGGGGGTATAGAGTTTTCACACCCGCGAGCAACATAATTACACTGACCTAATTTTTTAGTGTAGACCTAGGTCCAATGAAGAATTCTTCTGACAATCTAGCACTGTCTACACCAGGGTTAGGTTGGCACTGCTATGTCTCTCAATCCTCACCCCTGCCAACGTAAGTTCCCAGTGTAGACCAGCCCTAAGGTATTTCTCCTTTCTTACCCCATTTGCTAAGCAGTGAAAATGTTGGGGTTTATAGTATCTTCATTGACATCTGAGTTAGCAACCATTGAAATGAAATCCCAGAGCTATGGTTTTAGGCTCCCTGCAAACTCATTCAAGCATCTCTGCATCAGTTGTGTTCTTCATATTTTGAAGGGTTTTTTGCACAAACATAACAGCCGGAGACTTAAAGTGAAAGCTGAGACTGGAGAGATCTCGATGGGCCATTCTCCTAACTAGCCCTTCATGTCTACCAGGGAGCATATCCCACACTTTGGGAAACACTGTGTTAAATAACTCAGCACATCTTTGAATGTCAGGATCCAGTCTTCCTAAGTTGGGCTTATTCAAAAGGATAAAACTATTTTTGTCCTGTGACTTAGTCGTTTTATTAGGTTTATAGTATGGCACCAGGAGCACAAAAGAGTTGACTATACAAACATGTGTACTATTTACATAATATTCTAAGTATAGCTTTACTTAGATTTGTACCTACAGAGTCATCCTACTTACTCAGAAAGTAAAAGTACTGGATGTCAGAGAATACTCATTTTTAAAGAGATCAGGTTGACTGATGCCATCAAAACACCAGAGCTCTTTCAAAAATTCGAGAAAATTAGTGATTACTAAAGACATGTAAAGTGTCTAGACTGAGTAACCACTGAGCAAATTAGGAAATTAAATCCATATAAGCAACATTCTAATCCTAAACATTGATACAGAAGAAGAGAGTATCAATAACTACATCTAATACATGTCTAATTGAGATTTTACAAAGATGAAAGATTTAGTACATAATCCATAATCTCTTTACTACAAAAGCTGCATGCAGAAGCCAGTTTCAACAATCTACTATAATATGGTTTAGAGAAGGAAGATTTCTCAAAACAAAAAAAATCGGGTTCACAGATAATAACACTCCTCAAGTTAAATCAGTATGTAAGTGCTTCCATACTGTACTTCCATTTCAAATGTATGTCTCAGGACACTCGGTTCCAGTCCTGCCAATCGCAGACACATAATGAGACCTAACACAACAGATGGCCCCTCTGGGCCACTGCCCCAATATTTTCTAAGGTTATATAAATGCTAAATATAAAATCTTGATGGTCAGTCACCGACATATAAGCAACCAATGCACTTCTCAGAGTGTTGGCAAGACCCTTGGAAAAAATCATGCTGCTGTTTCTGCAAGAGCAGCACTTTATAGTTTGTTTTCAAGAGCTGCCCACACATAAAACACCTCACAACCTAGTGGTCATGACGGTCAGTGCCCAGAAGAAAGGCAAAACTGTGAAAGCCCCTTTGCCTAAGGATCATTGAAAACTAGATAGTACAAGCATTTGAGAATATGCTGTAGGAAATAACCCTGTCCTAGCAAGATCTCATCTAGTAGATCTGTTACTGTTTTCCATTACTAATTTCTATGAGCTTTGGCTTTTAACATCACATTTATCCATAATATCAAAATAAACTGCCCCTTTACCACAGAACTCCAGTTTGAGTTTCCCTTCATAGTGAAAGGGCGGGGGGTGGGATGGGGGAGGGGGAATCTGATTTTTACCACACACATCTCAATTTAATTTTTATCACCAGCCTGATAAGACTATTCTATTGCTGTAGATATCATCTTCCAAGAAAGTCTCCTGTATACACATGCCTTCTGCATCATCCATGTACGTTGAGAAGCCAGTAAGCTGCATCTCCAAACACACACACACATCCTTCAGTGTCAAGGCAACACCATAATTTCGGGAGAAATTCTCTAAAGAAATTCCAATGTGATGCGCAAAATAGAAAACAAAATGAAATGAAAGGCCTTTATATCTCCCAGAGACAACACATTCAGGCCATTTATTGCCAGCAGAATCAGTTCAAGCAAGCTTGCCGTGGCAATAAAACACTGAGGTAGGATGGCTTCATTTATATGCGGCAATATTACATAAATTTCACTTTCAGAGGCAGGCATGAGAGAGTATTTAAATTCTTCACTGAGCAATAAATGGGACACCTCAGATGTAAAAAAAGTCAGCACTCCTGTCACTAAAAATAGGGGAGAAGATGCCTAATTTGTAATTTAAAAAGAAAAGATATCATTCTTTCTTTCACAGTGTTGATTAAATGAGGTAATAAATCATATGTCTGATACATGCCAGGCATCTGCCAGGGCAGGAGCTGGCGCAGAAGGTGACAAATACAGAGTCGTGCAGGAGCAAGAGTTTTATAGGCTGTCACTAGTATGACAAGTGATGATAAAGGGCAGCATTATGTCTGCACTGCTGATAGTCTATAAACAAATTCTCTATTGTAATTCTTTTGTGTGGGTTCTTTATCTTCATTTAAAGCCTGGAGGAGTTTTTCTAAAAGAGCAGTGAAGAGAAAATTGTTTTGTCCTAGTAATTAAAGGTCTGCTCAAGTAGAATACCCAACTGTTAATTCATTGTTCAAAAGTATACACTTTGAATTGATAGGGATGACAGAGGAGGAACTTGTTTTTTTAAATGGAATTGTTGTTCTTCCCTCTTCTTTGTGTGGCTAAAAGGTGTAATGTTTCTTACTGATTCCTCCTGGTGGCAGAAGTGCTAGGTGAGCAGAACCTTCTTCACCTAGATCCCCTAAGTTTCCCAGGAACAGCATGGAGAGATTTTAGAAAAGACATCAAAGCCACAGATCTTACAGAGCCAGGGATTGATTACATTCTTCTTTCCCAGACTCAGGGACTAGTGCGGCTACAGTGCAGACATATGGTGAGGCCAAGAAAAGAGGAAGTTACTTACCTTGTGCACTTCAAGATGTGTCCCCCTAGGAGTGCTCCACTGTAGGTGTGCTTGTGTCAGTGTGCTTCTGATCATGTGCTTCTGATCAGAGAACTTTGGTAGCAGTGTCCGTTTGGCCCGCACATGCACTGTCCCCCCACCTTGTGCTCTGCCATGAGGCTAACTAGCACTGCACAGGTTACCCACCCTCAGTTCCTTCTCTACTGAAGAGTCATTGACATGAACTCCAAAGTAGAGGGGAGGAGGGTGGGTCGTGGAGCACCCATAGGGACACTCGTCTCAAAGAGCCATTGTTACTGCACAAAGTAACTCCCTCTTGTTCTTTGAGTAGTGCCCCTATGGGTGCTCCCCTGTAGATGACTCCCAAGCCGTGTTCCCAATGGAGGTCTGAGGCTTTGGAGTCGAGTCTGTTATGGATGATAATACTGAGGTGCCAAAGTTTATGTTGGAAGTCGAGTGACCTGTAACCACATAGTGTTCTGTGAAGGTATGTACAGATGCCCAGGTGGCTGCTCTGCAGATTTCCAAAATAGGGACATTCTTGACGAAGGCAACTAAGGCGGAAATTGACCTTGTGAAGTGTGTATGGATTTCAGATGGAAGAATGACTCTGCGAATCTCGTAGCATTGTTTAATGCAGTTCAAGAGTCTCTGTGCAGATATTTGTGTACCTTTTGATTTGTCCGCAATGGAAAGAGAGAGCTTAGGAGAGTTTCTAAAGGTCTTTGTCCTGTCCAGGAAAAAGGCCAGAGCCCCTCTAACATATAACGTGTGTAGAATAGCCTCCCTGTTATATCGGCGAGGCTTAGGGTAAAAAGCTGGGAGGTGAATCAGTTAATTTATGTGAAAAACCAAAGTCAACTTGGGGACGAACTTTGGGTGTAGCATGAGAGTAACCTTGTTCCAAAAGAATACTGTAGAAGGAGTGTGTGCCTGACATCATTGCCACTATCTTCTCTGTTCTCCTCACCGAGGTGACTGCCACCAGGAATGCGGTCTTCATTGACATGTATGTGAGCGAACAAGGAGCCATAGGTTCAAAGGGTGGCTTAGTCAGGCTATTTAGTATTAAGTTTAGGTCCCATGTTAGGATGGGATGTCTGCGTTGGGGGACAATATTTATTATACCCTTGAGGAGTTGCTTTGTAGTTGGGTGCAAGAACACTGAGTATCCCTCTATTTGTTGATGGAAGGATGTTATGGCTGCTAGGTGTACTTTGAATAAACTAAGAAATAGTCCTGATTTCTTGATAGTCAGCCTATAGTCTAGGATCATTGGGAGAGTAGCAGATGTCAGGGGAATTTGTCTAGAATTGCACCAAACCTGAAACCTGGTCCACTTCTGCAGGTAAGTATGACTTTACTACACAGTAGGAAATCAGCTACACACTTCCTGTACCTCCTCAGAGCATACTTTACTACACAGTAGGAAATCAGCTACACACTTCCTGTACCTCCTCAGAGCAGGATCTTTCTATGTGTTGGGACCATGAAGAAGCCAGGCCTTGAGCCACAGTATCCACAGGTTGTGGTTGAGCATGCATCCTTGGCTGTGCAAGAGGAGGTTGTGAAGAAGGATCAGTGGACACTTTGCCAGCTGTGACCAGTAAGGGTACTATGTCTGTCTTGGCCATGTGGGAGCAATCAGTATGACGTTTGCTCTCTCTCTTTATTTTTAAACAGGACTTTTGATAATAGAGGGATTGGGAGAAAGGCATATAGCAGGTCCTTGTCCCACAAGAGAAGGAGAGTGTCCCCTAAGGAGTGTTGTCTGAGGCCTGCCCGGGAGCAGTAGAATGGACATTTCTTGTTCAGGTAAGTGGCGAATAAGTCTATAGTTGGTGTTCCCCGCCATCTGAATATCTCATGAAGTACTGCTGAGTTCATCTCCCATTTGTGGTTGTGTGGGAACTTGAGACTGTCCACTGTCGTGTTCTGTACTCCTGGAAGCTAGACTGCTGATATTGTGACACAGTGGGAAATGCACTAGTTCCACAGCTTTAGTGCTTCTGCACAGGGGGAGTGAGATCCGCCCCGCTCCCCGACGATTTATGTAGTACATGCACGCTGTGTTGTCTGCGATGACTCGTGTGTGTACCTCTGATTAGCGGAAGTGAGCACAAGCATTCCTGACTGCTCTGAGTTTGAGGAGGTTGATGTGAAGAGACATCTCCATGAGGTTGTTGAGATGTGCACCCCATGCCTTGAGGGATGCATCAATGGTGAGAAATAACGATGCGAAAGGTTGTGAGAAGGACATCGCCATGCAGACATTTGCTGGGTCTTTCACCAGTCCAGGGAGGGTTTGACTTTGGTGGGCCGTGAGAAAGGTTTGTCTAGTCTGTCTCCGTTTGGCCTGTAAACCAAGCTGAACCATGTCTGGAGCTACCTCACGTAAAGCCTAGCATGAGTTATCATGGACATGCCCACAACCATGTGCCCCAGAAGTTAAAGGCAGTGATATTTGTACGGACTCTGAGCATGGACAAGTTGTGAACCTGTGCTGTGGAAGGAGCACCCTTGCCTGTAATGAGTCAAGATCAGCTCCTATGAACTCTAGGTGGTGTACAGGGGTTAACACTGATTTTTGGAAGTTGATCTGTAGGCCCAGCTCCACGAACAAGTCCATAGTTGTTTGGGTAGCCCGAAGGGCCTCAATGAATGACCAGGCTCTGAGGAGACAATTGTCCAGGCATGGGGTAGATCATGATCCCCTGGGAGCATAGGTGAGCTGCCATGTCAGAGAGGACCTTGGAGAATACTCTTGGAACTGATGAGATGCCAAAGGGGAGTACTCTCTACAGGTAAGGGTCCTGGTCCAGGGTAAATCTGGGGAGTTGCTGTGGAAGTAAGCATCCTGCAGGTCGAGGGCCGAGAACCAATCTTCCTGTTCCAAAGATGGAATAATCATTGCTAGTGTGACCATTTTGAATTTTTGAGCTCTGATAAACTTATTCAGTGCTCCAAGGTCTAGTATAGGATTCCAACTTCCCTTCTTCTTGTGCATCAGGAAATAATGAGAGTAAAAACCTATGCCTTATAGATGCAGAGGTGCAGGTTCTATGGCTCCTAAGCAGAGGTGGTGATCTATTTCTTGTTGCAACAGACTCTCGTGAGAAGGGTCCCTGAAGAGGGAGGGGGAAGGGTGTTGATGGGGAGGGAGGTGAAGTACCCATTGGATGGAGTACCCATTGCAGATGATTTCCAGAATCCATTTTTTGTATGTTATTCATTCCCAGTTGTTGTGGAACGAAGCAAAGCAGCACCCAAATGGATATGATGGGTTGATCAGCTGCAGTTGGTGTTGAGAGGAGTGGTCACTAAAGTGTCCCAACCAAGGTGTCAAAACTGATGTTTTGAGGTGAATGGTTGTGAAGAGGAAGACTGTGGGCCTGATGGTTTGCATTTTGAAAACCTGGATTTTTTCCTTTGAGGCTCATAATAGCACTGAATTGGAGTGTGCGGCGTGTGGAATTTATGCGGAGGTTGAGGACTAAATTTTCTTTTTTGTCCAGGTATATAAATCCCTAATGACTGAAGAGTAGCTCTGGAAACTTTGAGTGTATGGAGGGATGTGTCAGTCTTTTTGGCAAACAATTCGGTGTCCTTGAATGGATGTCCTCTACAGTAGTCTTCACTTCCTTAGGGAAGCCGAACAGGTGCAACCATGATGCTCACTGCATAACAGCTGTGCAGATAGATTGGGCTGCTGTGTTGACTGCATCAGGTGCTGACTGGAGTTCTGTCTTGGCCACCAGTTGTCCTTCATTAACAATGGCACGAAACTGTTCTTGGTGTGACTTTGGGAGCTGATCAATAAATGCGTTGAGCTTAGAGTAACTGATGTAGTTGTATTTTGCTTACAGAGCCTGAGAATTTCCAATTCTAAATTGCAGTATAGTAGATGAATAGGTCTTTCTCCCACATAGGTCAAGGTGCTTCCAATCCCTGTCATAGCGGGTGGACTTCACCCGGTGTTGGCAACCTTGGGAGTACAGTGCATCCACAACTATCAAACTAGGGAGGGGATGGGAAAAAAGAAATTCCATATCCTTAGCTGGGATGTAATATTTTTTATTGGTCCATCTGAAGGGAGGCATGACCGATGCTGGAGTTTGCAAAATAAGCATGGCTGAGTCCAGAAGGGCCTCGTTGCTGGGGAGAGCTATTCTGGAGGAAAAGGAAGTGTGTAAGATGTCCATGAGTTAATGATATGTGTCTTTCCTCTCAATAGGAATCTGCAAAGTGTCTGTCACATGTTTTGCTAAATCTTGAAATAGCTTGAAGTTGTCTGCTAGAGACAGCAGAGAAGACATCACTGCCTTGTCTGGAGAGGAGGAAGAAATGTTGGTCTATGGTGTGACCTCCTCCTCAAATCCAACCAGTGGTGCTAGAACTAGAGGTGCTCCTGCTTGAAGCAATAACAACAAACACCAAATACATGATTTCCATCATCGGCATGCACCGTGTAAAAATTGTTCTAGCATCCCTGAATCTGACCGCCTGTTCTTCCATGATTTTTTTGAGAGGTTCAGAGGCTCTGGATACCACGGCTGAGGGAGAGCGCCTCAAAGGCTCATGGTGGGCCACGCTAGATGTTTGGTGTGGAGTCTGTATGCTGCCTAGGGATCCCAGTAGGGCTACTGGGATGGTGTAAGGGGTCATGGTGGTTGGGCTCATGGCTGGCCATACCATGGTGGTTGAGGAGCAGGGGAAGGGTATGACTGAGGCGACCCAGATTGGTAGTGGGCACTATAAGGAGAGTGGGAGGAGTGATGGGAAACAACCTCCTCCTGTTTACTCTCCAATTCTCCACTAGAGGTGCACAACCCAGTACTGGTGGAGATTCCTGTGTCCGACGTAAACTCGGTACCAGGGCCACAGTACAGAGCAGGGGAGACTCTGGTATCTCAGCTACCGTAAGGTCCTTTGAGTGTCTGAACTCTTATGGTGCTGTCATACTCGGTACTGATGGTGGTTGTTGGTGCTGGGTCAATGGCATTGAGGGGATCAGATCTGGGACATACTGAGTGCTCTGAGGCTGGATGGCATGTTGTTGATGGTGCCGATGGTAATGCCTGTACTGGCAGCATCTTCCCAGAGGTAGTGCAGTCTCTATCCTTGCTTTTCCTTGTCGGTACTGTTGCTTCGGTGTTGATGCCATCACATCCTTAAGTGCATCAATGGTACCTGTACACCAGAACCTCATGAGCTATGGGTACCGTGTTTGGATGGCCTTAGTGCCCTTGGAGCTCATGACATTGAATGTGCCAGAGATATTTTTTGACTAGCCTGGAGATCACTCTAAGGACTCATGACTCTCTCTTTTGAAGCCTTATGTGAGGGTTCCACAGCTGTTTTCTTCGACTCATAGACCTTAGATGTTGAGGGCTTTGGGGAAGATTCACACCATCTGGATGGGTCCAGGGACAGCTTGAGGGCTAACTCCATGAGGAAGAGTTTTAGTCTCAGTCCTTCTGAGATCTGGACTTTAGTTGTTGGCAGAAACCACACTTTTGGGAAATGCGGCTTTCCCTGAGACAACGGATGCAGCAGGAACATCTGTCCGCTACTGGGATGGCCTCTTTGCATGAGAGGAACCTCTTAAACCCCAGCGAATCGGGCATACTTTGCACTAGGGCAAACCCCAGACAAAGGGAAAAAAGGTTCATTTTTTTAAAAAAGAAAAAAAAAAAAACTAGAGGAACTCCAAGGCTATGTCTACACTACAGCTTATGTCAGCAGAACTTATGTCATTCAGGGATGTGAATAAACCATCCCAATGAGCAACATAAGTTACAAGGGTGTAAGTGACGGTGTGAACAGTGCTATGTTGGTGGGAGATCTTCTCCCGCCACCATAGCTTCTGCTGCTTGTGGAGGTGGTTTTATTATGCCAAAGGGAGAGGTCCCATCAGCCACAGGGTGTCTTCACAGACATGCTGCAGCACTGTATGTGTAGACATGCCCTCAGACTAACTCTTTGAATTCCTATAGGAATAACAATCTGATAAACATACTGCTAATGGCTCCATCTCTTGCCGGGATGGTTGAGAAGGAACTGAGGTAGGCTCATCTGCGCAGTGCTGGTTAGCCTTGTGGCAGAGCACAAGGTGGGGGGGGGGCAGTGCACATACGAGCCTAACAGACACTGCTACCAAAGTTCTCTGATCAGCAGCGCAGGGACGCAAGCACACCTACAGTGGAGCACTCACAGGGACACTACTTGAAGAAGTAAAGGCCATAGAGAGACACCTGGGAAATTAAGCCCCCTTGCTCTGCAGATTCTGGCTAGTCATACATCGGTATATTGTCTGTGATCTACTCAGCTTCTCCTCCAACCAAACCGCTCTCCAAGACAGCACAGCCAGCTCTCACATTTCCTGTCATGGTATTATTGACAATTGGGTCACCAGCAGACAACTCACCTGAGGGCAGCCACATGCTCGGAGGATTATTTAATGCTCCTCTGCACAACATTAGCTAAATCTGTTAATATGTTGATTTTATTTTAATTGGAAAAGTATAATTTGAACTGATTTGACATTCATTGGGTGTGTTAAATGGATGTTGAGCCAGCGAACACCACTGTGTTGTAAAGTCGATGTTGCCATGTATACACCACCTTCTCCGCCTCTGAACAGAGGAACGTGTTGGGGGGCACACAGGGACATGACTGAGTGTGTGGTGCTCTGCTGATTTTGGGTCAGAAAATTAATCCCTAGGGGGACTGTTCCATTAGGTGTAAGTTAGAGCAGTCCTATGGCTGCTCTAACTTGAATATAGAACTGTTTCAGCCCTTGGCCAACCCTAGGATCAGGAAGGCAGAAAGGTGCCTTGAAGACATCTTTTTCTCTTCCATTAGCTGCAGAGATTGTGAGCTCAGAGCAGTTAAAGACTGAGTTCAATATACACAGTAAGGATTGCATACATTTACATAATTTATTGAGCTCCCATTACTGAAAAGAGAATTGGAATACTATGAAAACATAATACAACAGCTAAAATCCTGTTTCACAAGCCAAAGTTAAATACAGAAATCAACAACTGTTCATTAAATTTTAAACCCTTTTAGAAAGGTTACATAGGGAATGTAAGCTGTTCTTCACTGAAAGTTTTTTTCATGTCACCCCTGTAATGAGAAACCTTGCTATTTTGTACTACCCATTTCTGCTAATTGTGCTGACTGGCAGTCTTCTTTCATTGGTGTTCATGACTGACAGCAAAATATGTCCCCAAAAAGAAAGACAGCGATGGGAAGAGAAAGACTTGGAAAAATGGTTTTTGTTACAGTAACTTAGCAACATTCAAGCATATTATCCTTTAATATACACCTTAGCCCTGTTTGTGTCTATGCTTAGGGAAAGTCTTTGAGAATCACTGTGAAAATCCTCTCACCTTCTTTACTTTAAGCTTCCCTCTACCTTTCACTGTATATTTCTTGTTATGTATAGCAAACTACAAGTTCTCTTTCTTATATAAATATAAAATACTCTTTAGTTCTGTTCATCCAGAAAGATCCAAAATTCCTTACTAACTACTGGTACACAGAGGAATAATTTTTCTCACCATAGCAATGGTAAATTGTGAAATGCAGCCACCTCTACTCAGAATCATGCACACAGGAACACTGCAAAACCACCTAGAACAGGAAGTTAAGAATAAACTAGCTGATAATTTTCTTTGCAATTAAGCATAACAATTACCTTAATTAGATTATGGGCAGGAGACCAGGACTAACCAGTGGTTGAAACAGATTGGAACAGGAGAGGGAGTTCTCACCACATAAGCCAGGGGGAAAGGAGAACTGTGCTCCACTCTGTTCCAGTGGTGCTATAACAATTTTTATTGTACGGGTGATGAAAGCGGGAAACCATGTATTTGGGTTACTACTACTATTTCAAGCCTGGGAGTGTGGCAGCACCCCCTAGTTCCAGCACTGAGGCTCAGTGTCCCTCCATGTTTTAACTTCTGGGGCTAATACCCCCTGTGACACAGGCAAAACAGGTGCCAGCTCTGGCCAAGGCTGTAGGAGTCAGTTGAGCACTGACAGATTCATAGCTGGAAGCCAGACCAGCTCTCCTGTACATTAGTATTGTTCAAGTTAGGTCTTGTTAGACTTGTAAGAATGTTTTAGGGTTTAGATTCTATAAAAGCTTGTAAGTTGCTGAATGCATTAATCTTACTTGTAATGTCTGAATCCCTTGCTATAAAGGTAATACAAAAATTTTGCATTATAGTTGTAAAAATGCCTGCTCTGAACTTGTGAACTCAGACTGGAGGAGTGGTTCCCCCCATCCATCAAGAAGGACTATCAAAACTAAATTGGCCATTGTAGGACAAAAACTTTGTTGATTGCCCCATCCAACCCTGAAGAAGTTATGTGCAGGAGCACTCGTCCCACAGGTTTGAATTCTGGGGGAAGGGCATATAAAGATGCTCACAAGAAGAAATAGTTATCTCTTTGTTGTTTGGATTCTTACAAGGGCTACAGCTAAGAAACAAGCAGAGATTCCCAGGGTCAACCTGGGTTAGGCTGAGAAGACATTCCGTGGACAGATTACTACTGCTTTGTCACCTTCTGGAACCTAGGATTGTAACTCATTTGTGCATATAGGTTGCCCGCTTTAACCTGTAAATAACTCTCTCATTTCTTTTCTTAATTAATAAATCCTTAGTTAGTTTACTATAAGATTGGTTGCCAGCATTGTCTTTGATATGAGATCAAAGGTACAGACTGACCTGGGGTAAGTGACTGTCTCTTGGGACTGGAAGCAACCTGAATATTTTGTGATCTTTGGTGTAAGTGACCATTTATCACTAAGTCCAGATTGCCCAGGGGCAACATAGACTGGAGTGCCCAAGGGGACTGTCTGACTCCATAGTAAGACTGGTATAGTGATCCAGGAGTTCACACTGGTTACTGGGTTGGTGAAATCTAATTATAGAATGTACCACTAGTTTGGGGTAACTGTTCTGCTCTTTGACAATCTGCCCT
Organism: Chelonia mydas; assembly: GCF_015237465.2. Lineage (NCBI taxonomy): Eukaryota > Metazoa > Chordata > Testudines > Cheloniidae > Chelonia > Chelonia mydas. The sequence goes on along the minus strand of NC_057852.1, from coordinate 72,260,247 downwards.
GAGGTTGGCACTCACTGTGAACCACTCCAGACAGCATGACACTCCCAACAGGTGTAAGAATAGTACTGAAGACAAGCGTATCGAAGCCCATTCAGCAATCCTGGGTCTGCTATGTGAGTGGCTGGTCCCCTGATTTAAATTAGAATAGCCTAATTTACATGGGCTGCTAATTGCTTCAAAAAGCCCTTGTGCCAGCTGGGGATCAGCAGGGCTTACAGAAACTCTGACTGTTTGCCTTTTCTCATGGCCATGACCCTCATGCCCCCACAAGAAGGGAAGTGAAATAGAAGGTGTTATGTTGGCTCTGTGTTGCTAGAGGATCCCCCTGTACCGGAAAATCTTTCCAGGGCAGACTGCACTGGCTTTCAGATTTCCTCACACTGGTAGTGCAACAAAAGTGTGTCCCTAAGTCAGTGGAGGATTTGGGCTAATATCAGTTACAAGGAAAACTATATATTAAGTGTGTGGTAACAAATAAATCTAAGGCTTCCCTAAAGATAATTCTTCTGGGCATAATTATACAGTTCAAACCTGTCAAATGGATGACCTTGTTGCATTAAAATTTGATTGTTTTAACACTTCTGTTCATTACACAAGTATTTATACAGTAAACTATCTCCAAGGAATGAAAGTCTGAGGTTCCTCCTAGGACACAACTAAATGAGGTTACTGAGAACTGAAATAGAGAAAGCATCATTTTCTTGGACAGCAGTAAATTAGTCATAAATGCCATCCTTGTATTATCAGCGTAACATGACTGACTAAACTGCATCATGACAGCATTAATTGTTAACAATTATAAACTATACTTGACAATAACATGTCAACAAGGACAATTTCTAGATATTTATAACAGTGAAAAGTCTTGCAGATTTGAGACCTGTCATTACACTGACATTTTCTCTGCGTTGCCTGAAACTATCTGACATATTTTTAGTTCTTCCTCCAAAACATACCACTGGCTTCTATACTAGGCACTGTCATCTTAGAAAATTGTTTTTTCCAGCATTGCTTTTTTTAACCCCTCAAAAGCCCTAGACACAGCATGCTGGAGAACTTTTGCACAAAGGATAGGAACACAGGCACTTTCAAGGGTGAAAGGAGGTCATGCAGCTCATGTAATCCCTGCACCTTTTTATTAAAATTGGCGCTAGATTCAGATTCCTTTACTCACACTGAATAGCACCCTACGTGCTACTAAACGTGGATAAGGGTTTCAGAATTTGGCCCTTAGCATTCCGCTAACTTTCTGCCTAACAATAGACATGTGTGCTGCCATTTTTGTTGTCCATTCCATATACTAATCATAGTGAGACAAATCCTTAAGTTCTTATTCAGCCTCTAGTCCTTTTACTGAGGCAACATTTCAGTGGACATTCTGAGTAAGGATTGGCTGTCTGTGAGCAAGAAAATTCCTTGCATGTTCTCTTTGAGCCCAGAACTGCCTGAGGTTCAGTTTAAACCACCCCACATTAATCCTTGTTCTAGAACAGGGATATTCAGACTGAGGCTCGGGAGCCACATGTGGCTCTAATGTCTCCCTTGCAGCTCTCTGCAGTGCATGATATTAAAACACGGTGTGATTTAATTATTAACCAATCAGGATGCTTTTACTATATTATTAACCAATTGCAGAATACTTGGTCAGTCATTTTGCTGTGAGTATATATAATAATAAATGAAACAATGAATTCACACTACTATGGCTCTTTTGGGTAATGCTGATCACTAATTTGGCTCCTGAATCACTGAGATCTAAGTATCACTGTTCTAGAGTTTGACATCAGGTCAAGATGTTGCTTTGGCTTTACAACAACATAACAAAATGTGTTTCCTTCTAAGGTAGTTTCAAATGTAGGGTCCAGTGCTGCATGGTGCTGAGCCCCTGTTCAAGATACTGTACACCTTCAACAGATCACAAATTGAGGATGAATACCTTGCAGCATGGACTCAACACCGCACAGCATGGCACCCTGCATTTCTAAGCAATATAAATCCTAGAACTAAACACCACTTTTCAAAGATATTTAAGTGTACGGATATGTTGCATCTTTCTTATTTCTTCAATATCTTTTCTAAAATATAGCTCCCACATTTGAGAACAACACTTTGGTGGCCAGAAGGGGCACAAGCTTTGAGAAATTGTGCTAATTTATTTTATTGCTGAATCTAAGCACCTGGTTAACTTTCTAGATTGCTTTATGCTACTGTCCTGATTTTCTCTTTCTCTCCTTTGTCCGTGTTCCAAGTCTTTCTTGATTAACTTCTTGCCATGTGGGATTGCTCAGGGAAGGTGCATTCCCTCTTCTGACACTTTGACTCAGTTCTCATCAGCTAATGTTTTTACAATGCTGTGACTGCATTAGCTACTTGTTTGCTTGCACACCCAGTCTGTAGTGGTCTTTCTGTATCCTGTCACTTCCTTTTTTTGTAATGGTTGAACTTCCCACCACCCTGATTTCTCCCCCTAAGCTTTCCCCCCCTTCACCCCCTCCCAGTTTGAAAATGTTAACTCTGCTTTAGGCATTGCCTTTCAGGATACTGCTATGTAATGAACCACAGTGAATGTAGCAGAAGCAAGGGACGCAGTGGGTTAAGGTTGCTGAGAAAGTCTTTCGAAATCTGCAGCTGATGGTATTCCTCTGAAAACCTGCCCTAACTGTAACACAGGAAAGTGATCTGCTCAAGATTAATTCAAGCAATCTTTCTTTGGTCATTTGCAGTGAAGAGTTTGCCTTCTAGGCTAGGTATTGGCGGGGGGCGGGGGGCAGGCGGTTATATAGCTACAGAGCTAACATGTTGTTCAGATTCAGTGCTCTGTTTGAGAAGAAGGAAAGGAAGCACAAGGAATAGCTATCAAAAAGGTATCGGTTTCTCAATTCGCAAACTAATCTGCCATCATGTTGCTTCACGACATAATGAGGCAAACACTGATGCATAATTAGGCATCAAGTAATGACAGTATGAGCAGTTAATCAAACAATAATTCCATAGTTTTTCCATGGATGGATGCTCAGCTCTTTTTTGAGAAAACAAGAGAGCTGCTGGGTATATCAAGCTTGGGAATAAAGACATTAAGTATTTTTTGTCTTTAGGATCTTTTCTTTCTTGTTTATCCAACTGAACCAACCTGTTCATTCATACTTCCCAGGTGCCAATATTGTTTTGGAGTGTCATTGATGTTCTTCATTCCTCCCTTTAGTCTGGCAGGGACCCTCATTAAGGATGGGAATTTGAGAAGCAGAAAAAACACTGAATTTTAAATTAACAGCTGAGGTCTGGAGTTTTAAAAAAAATTAACTACAGGGTCCAGTTCTGCTCCAAGTGAAGTAAACAGACATTTGCTGCTAATAACAATGGGAAACAAGATCAGATGCACAGTCAATTTTCTAAATTTGTATATAACTTTTTAAAAATAAAAAGCCCCAGGAGACTGCATCAGGCTTAAGTTTTCCTCTTTTTTGCCATGTCCAAGAACAGAGTTTTTATTTTATTTGGTGCAAAGGAAATTTTAGTTTTAAATAGAGTTACTAAAGAGATTAGGCACTGAAAGCAAGGAGTAAGACTAGCATGGAAGATTATTTTCAATTCCTATAGGTAGCAGTCTGTACACTCCCTCTAGAATAGGTCTACAAAAATGGATGACTGCTTCGGCCAAACCAAAACCCTACATCCAAACGCCATGAACATTTCTCAGGTCTGACCTTTGCTCTGACCTTTGTACTACCCCAACAGACTTTTCAAAAACTTCCACTAATAAAGGTTTCAGGTAGCTGTGCTGGAAATTGAGGGAATAGATTATTAGAGGGCAATGCAGCTTCAACACAGCACAAGTGTGGATGCTTGGCTAAACAGCAACCAGCAGCGCATGGCTAGCATGGACATGTTGCACCATTGGTTCTTACACCAGCACTAAACCACTGGTTCAATTACCCAAACTAGGAACAGCTCATGTCCCAGGACTATACAACAAACACTGCACCTTTGTGAGAATCTTGTACTCACCTGTATATACCCCATAAATCACAAAAAGATATTTACAATCTTATGTTACTGAACCTCCATAAAGCAATCCTATGCACTGCAATACCAAAAGAGTACTGACAAACTGGAGAGTTCACAGAACAACCACAAAAATGATTGGGGCCTGAAAGGATTATTGACTTAAATGTTAAAAAAAGGCAAATGTGGTATTGTTTGGTAACTGACTGCAAAGGGAGGACATGATAATGGTGTACGAACATTTGAAGGATATAAAATATGGAAGCCAAAATGGAGAGGAATTATTTAGGATGGTACCTGCCAGCATAAGTATAAATGAACAGATGATATTAACAAAGGGGAAAAACAGAGGAAAGACCTCTGGACCCATTAGATTACATAACCTGTCAAAATAACCATCACCTGGGATATTTGAAACTAAACTTAACAAAACACTAGCAAATGTGCAACAGAACAATCCTGCATAGCCAGAGGGATGGACTAGATGATAAACATTTTTCTCTCTTCTTTTAATGATTCTACAAACCTTTAAAGGGTTAAATGACATGCAGTATCAGCATTTACCACCTTTCCTTCCTGAAGACCTGGACTGGGTCATAAGAGATTCAAATACATCATCTCAATTTAATTTCTGCTGGAGATCTGTCCACAAAACATAGCGTTTTAAAAATCTTTGTTCAGAACTGGGCCAGCCTGGGTTAGTATGGATAACACATTGTGAGAACTGCAAGGGGTAGCATGTATCATGCCTGTCTCTGGATACCACAGCTACAGTCCTTCATAGATTCTAAGGCCAGAAGGGATCAGTCTGACCTCCTGCATAGCACAGGCCATAGAACTTGCCCAAAATAATTCCTAGCATAGCTTTTAGAAAAATATGCAATCATAATTTAAAAATGGTTAGTGATGGAGAATCCACCGTGCCCCTTTGTAAATTGTTCCAATGGTTAATTATTCTCAATTAAAAACGTACACTTTATTTCCCATCTGAATTTTTCTAGCTATAGCTTCCAGCTATTGGATTGTATTATACCTTTTTCTGCTGGAGTGAAGAACCTATTATTAAATATTTGCTCCCCATATAGGTACTTATAGACCAGGGGTTTTCAAACTTCATTGCACTGCGACCCTCTTCTGACAAAAAAAATTACTACACGACCCCAGGAGAGGGGACTGAAGCCTGAGCCTGCCCGAGCCCTGCCACCCAGGTGTGGGACCCAATGCCAAAGCCTAAGCCCCCTCACTCTGGGTGAGAAGGCCATGTCATGCTGTACCAAAGGGCTTCAGACCCAGGCAGGGGGCCCGTAACCTGAGCCTTGCTGCCCAGGGCTGAAGCCCTTAGGCTTTGGGCCCGGGCTGTGGTGCTGCAGCTTCAGCTTCGACCCCGGGCCCCAGCAAGTCTAAGACAGCTCTGGCGACACTATTAAAATGGGGTCCTGACCCACAGTTTGAGAACAGCTGTTGTAGACTAATCAAGTCACCCCTCAATCTTCTCTTTAAGTTAAATAGATTGAACTCCTTGAATCTATCATTATAGGGCATGTTTTCTAGTCCTTTAATCATTCTTTTGGCTCTTCTCTGAACCCTCTCCAGCTTATCAACATCCTTCTTGAATTGTGGGCACCAGAACTGGACACAGTATCCTGTACAGCAGTCACACCAGTACCAAATACAGAGGTAAAATAAACTCTTTGCTCCTACTCAAGATTCCCCGGTTTATGCATTCCAAGACCGCATTAGCTTTTTAGGCCACAGCATCTAACTGGGAGCTCATGTTTAGCTGAATATCCACTATGACCCCCAACTCTTTGGGGCCTGCAGTATGGCCTGCAGTCTTTGTTGCCAGATGTATACTGTTACACTGAGCCATATTTAAAAGCATATTTTCCTTGTTCCTAGTTTACCAAGTGATCCAGCTTGCTCTGAATTTGTGACCTGTCTTCTTCATTATTTACCATTCCCACAATTTTTTGTGATCGTCAAACTTTATCAGTGATAATTTTATGATTTCCTCCAGGTCACTAATGAAAAAAATGCTGAATAGTGTAGGCCGAAGAACCAACCCCTGTGGGACCCCACTGGAATCAATGACAATTCCTTATTTACAGTTACATTTTGAGACCTCTCAGTTAGCCAGATTTTAAGCCATTAAATGTGTGCCATGTAAATTTTATATTGTTATAGCTTTTTTAATCAAATGTCATGCTGTACCAAGTCAACTGCCATACAGAAGTCTAAGTATATTACATCAACACTATTATCTTTATCAACCAAACTGGTAATCTAATAAAAAAAAAGATATTAAGTTAGCTTGACGGGATATATTTTCCACAAGCCCATGTTGATTTGCATTCATTACATTACCTGCCTTTAGTTTGTTATTAATTGAGTCCCGCATTAGCTGATCCATTATCTTGTCCAGAATCAATGTCAGGCTGACAGGCTTGTAATTACCAGGGTCATTTTGTTTACCCTTTTAAAAAAATTGGCACATTGGCTTTCTTTCAGTCTTCTCAAACTTCCCCAGTGCCTCCAGACTTATTGAAAAGCAACTTAATAGTCCAGTGAGTGCCTCAGCCAGCTCTTTTAAAACACTTGAATGCAAGTTATCTGGACCTGCTGATGTAAAAATGTGCAACTTTAGTAGCTTCTGTTTAACATCCTCCAGAGATATTGGTGGAAAGAGTTATCTGCAGCTGATGAGACCGCATCACCTGTCTTTTCCCTTAAATACAGAACAGAAATATTACTAAGCACCTTGGCCTTGATTGCATTATTATTGATAATTCTACCATTTCCATGTATCAATGAACCATTGCCAGGATTCATTTGCTCCTAATATATTTTAAAAACTTCTTATTGTCCTTAACCCTGCTGGCCATAGAGCTCTCCTTCTGTCCCTTGGCTTTCCTTATCAATTTTCTAGGATTCCTAACTTCTGGTTTATAGTAATTACTTCCCCTCTCTTCCATATTTGTTGTATATTTTTTACAGCTGCCTTCACTTCCCCTCTAAACCAGGTTAGTTTAACTAAGTGCAGCCTTCTTCGTGGGATTGTGGCTTTTGAGGCATCTAGTAAAGCACTCTTAAATTATTCCCAATTATCATTCATATTTTTATGATTAGTGTCTTTCTCCCAGCTGATTTGGCTCAGAATTTTTTTCAGCTTTGTGAAATTGGCCCTTTTAAAGCAATACATACATACATACATATAATATATATATATATATAAAATCTCCACATCACTGGTCACGATCACTTGTATCTAAGTTAGCATTAGTTTTTAGTTCTATGATCACTTCCTGTTTATCTGTCAAGATGAGGTCTAATATATAACTCCCCCATGGGCTGCAACACTTTGAGTTAGAAAATGGTCATCTATAATGTATAGAAATTCTAAGGATGTCTTACTATTGGCAGTGTGAGACCTCCAGTATATGTGTCATAAATATAAAGGGAAGGGTAAACCCCTGTAAAATCCCTCCTGGCCAGAGGAAATCTCCTCTCACCTGTAAAGGGTTAAGAAGCTAAAGGTAACCTCGCTGGCACCTGACCAAAATGACCAATGAGGAGACAAGATACTTTCAAAAGCTGGGAGGAGTGAGAGAAACAAAGTGTATGTGTGTCTGTCTATATTCTGTCTTTGCCGGAGATAGACCAGGAATGAAGCCTTAGAACTTTTAGTAAGTAATCTAGCTAGGTATGCGTTAGATTATGATTTCTTTAAATGGCTGAGAAAAGAATTGTGCTGAATAGAATAACTATTTCTGTCTGTGTATCTTTTTTGTAACTTAAGGTTTTGCCTAGAGGGGTTCTCTATGTTTTGAATCTAATTACCCTGTAAGGTATCTACCATCCTGATTTTACAGGGGGGATTTCTTATTTCTAATTACTTCTATTTCTATTAAAAGTCTTCTTGTAAGAAAACTGAATGCTTTTTCATTGTTCTCAGATCCAAGGGTTTGGGTCTGTGGTCACCTATGCAAATTGGTGAGGCTTTTTATCCAACATTTCCCTGGAAAGGGGGGGGTGCAAGTGTTGGGAGGATTGTTCATTATTTTTAAGATCCAAGGGTCTGGGTCTGTAGTCACCTAGGCAAATTGGTGAGGCTTTTTTACCAAACCTTGTCCAGGAAGTGGGGTGCAAGGTTTTGGGAAGTATTTTGGGGGGAAAGACGTGTCCAAACAGCTCTTCCCCAGTAACCAGTATTTGTTTGGTGGTGGTAGCGGCCAATCCAAGGACAAAGGGTGGAATATTTTGTACCTTGGGGAAGTTTTGACCTAAGCTGGTAAAGATAAGCTTAGGAGGTTTTTCATGCAGGTCCCAACATCTGTACCCTAGAGTTCAGAGTGGGGGAGGAACCTTGACAATATGTATCACTCAAATTGAAATTCCCAGTGATCACAGGCTTCCCCCCCACCTTTTCTATAAATTGTAGATAGGTGCATAAGGAAGTGATCATCCTATTCCCTAGTGTAATTTGGTGGTCTATAGCAGACACCAGGAGGTACCCCATTTTGTGCTTTATCTGTTAGGATCCATAAGAATTCAAGATTATTTTCTTCTGAGTTATTCGTGACTTGGAAACAGCTAACACCATTATTGACAAAGTGTCACTTTCCCTGCCCTTCTGCCCACTCAGTCAGTCCTAAATAGGTTATAATTGATTTTAACATTCCAATTATGCGAATCATTCCACCAGGTTTCAGTAATATGAATTAGATAGAATTTATGCTCATAAATGAGCAATTCCAATTCCTCTTGTTACCCAGGCTCCTAGCATTAGGGTATAGGCCATTCAAGAATTCCGTCTCTTCATGTCCTTTGATTCCTTGATTAATTTTGTTCTCAACATCTCAAATTTGTGCTGAGTGCTCACATCGTCCCGATTTTTACTCTCTCCTTTCGTTGTTAGTTTTACCCCCTCCTGACTACTCTATCCACCCTGTCCCCAAGGAGAGTGGTCCCCCTTCTACCGAGGTGGAGACCATCCAAATTATACAGTTACCTCTCCCCATAGAAGATGGACCAATGTTTCACAACACCTAAGCCCTGCACCACTTATTTAGCCAGTGATTCACTTTCAGAATCTTCTGTCTTCCATCTTCCTTTGCTTGTGGGACAGGAAGGATCTCAGATGATTGCTTGGATATTCTTCTTTGGCATGCTTCCGAGTTCCCTGAATTCCCACAACACAGTGTCATTACTGCCAACATGAACTATCACCAATGGATCCTTGCCAGTAGAACTTCAGAAGCCTATCCAATCTTAGAGTGACATCTCTTGTCCCTGCTCTGGGAAGGCAATACACGGTCATATTGTTTGCCTGTCCCTTGCAGAATGTTCTTTGAATTCTTCTGAATACTGACTCTCCACTAAGTATCATCTGTCTACCATGGACAATTGGAGAACTCTTTGAAGGTAAGCTTGATTTTCTTACAGGTTGGTCTAAGCTGTTGTCCATGTGTCCTCTACATCTCAAGATCCAAAGGAAAGGAGAAAGATATCTTCCATAGCTTCCAACCTGAGGACCTGATATCAATTTCAAACTTCTAGCGAGGGGGCATTCCTGTTAGTTCTCCTCTCTCTGATGACCACAGTATGCCTATCATCATACGTCTCCAGCCACATAGAATACTGCTATGACATCTTGCTTCTGATGATTATGAGGTGCCAGACCTCCTCTCTGATTTCCTTTCTCACAGATTTATTTGTGACCCGCTCCATTCTTACTTGAACCTGAGGTACAGATAGATTCCCAAACATGGATGTCTAGAAACTCCTCAGCTTCTCTAAGTTTTAGCAGAATCTCAACTTGCCCCTCTAGTCCAAGAATCTTTTCTTTCAGCACAACCACCAATGTGCACTTCATACAGAGAAAGTCCCTTCTGTCTTCAGGCAGGAAACAACATGGGGCATCTAGTGCAGGTCATCATCTCTGTTCATCTTGATATCACATGTAGTGCAGAACATGGAAAGGAAGCCTCTCACTTTCCCTCTCTCAACTCCCTCTGTAACTCCCATTAGCTGCCTTTGTTCACGCCTCTCCCATCTGCTTAGCAAGTGACTTTTTATACTAAGTCTTCGCTACTTAGCTCAGCTCAGGTTTGCCCTTCACTACCAGGCAGTGATTAACCACTCAGACTTTAAACAACTGAGTATTAAACTGGGCTATCAAAGGCTAGTGCTTTGTCCAAGGGCTTTTTCAGGACGGTGTCACGGAGGACTGCCCACATTGGCCCAGTGCAGGGTTGGTACCCCCGTCACTGTCTTCGGGACTCCCTATGGAGTCAGGTAATTGCAACAAGGAGGGCCGAGAACCCCTGGTGGGGCTGAAAAAACAATCAGTCCATAGCCTCCAAGCGGGGTGGGGCAGAGCAAACAAAGAGTCTATGGCCCCCGAGCCTCCTGGCTGGGGTTCTGATGCTCTGGGTAGGGCAGAACAAATAGTCAGTCTGTAGCCCCCAAGGCGGGGCAGAACAAATAAAGAGTAGCCACACCTCGTGGCAAGTGGGGTTAGGGGAACCTGGGATCACCCTACTCCACTGGGTTCTAATCCAGTGCTCTATGAAGCGGGGAAACTCCCCGTTAAGGTTTTAAGCATCGGCTTCTACTACATTTCCTGGGTCACTTCCTACCATAAGGCCCATCTAGGGAATCTCCTTGGCTGGCAGTGTCTTGGCATCCCAGTCAGTCTCTGTGATCGGCTGGTCGTCCGCAGCATAGTCTGGGTCCACGGTTCCCACTGCTTGGAGAGCCGCAGGCACCTCTGCAGGAGCCTGCAGCACATGTCCTTCCTCCTCCTCAGCCAGCCCAGTGTGACCTGGGCTGCCTCCTTTTATCTGTCCCTTCCACCTGGAGCATGAACAGCACCAGCAAGGGGGAGAGGCCAGTGATTGATCCGGCCCTGTTGGTCCAATGTGTGCTTGGTACATCCTGTCTCAGGCTCCATGGCCCAGCTACATAGCCTGTATACAGAGAACAAGTAACCAATCCACCAGTGGACCAAATTCACCACTCACCAAGACCTGCTACCTCCAAGCACAGAGTTTATAGCTACTCCAGCTGACATTTCCCAGTTAGCTGCCTCTCTTCGCTGCTCTCTACAGTGCAATACCATACAAACCTATAGTAGTGTCCAAAATGTAACACTAGACCCTCCCCTCCCAATTTTGAGGGATATCTGGACTTGGATTTCACCCTGATGTAAATGCCACAGCTTCAGCCAATATGTTTTTTGTTTTTTAAAGGCGTTAAGAGTCTCATAGGAGTAGAAACTGAGAAAGCACATTTATTAAGTTCATGTAGTCACTCGTTATTACTATTTCAGAGAAGAGAGTATAGTGAAATTGGACCAATGGCTCTTTAAAAGGTCTTGTCATATATGAAGTGAAAAATACAAACATCTGAAAGAACAGTGTCAAAGAATAAGCTGCACACTCCATCAAAGAGCAGTTATACATTAGTAGTGATCAGCGGATGTATATATTGCTAGTGTGACACTATCTTATTGTGAAGATCTCACATCTGTTTCATGGTTCTTGAAGAGTAATCAAATCCATTTCAGAATCAGTCTGGTCATGTCTGCTTTAAAGTAACTGAGATGTTCTCTGAGATAGATAAGATTGCTTAATTTTAAAAGGATAATCCTTATACCTTTATTAATATAAGGGCATGTAAATTAAATTAAGGATACAGATCATAATTTACATTTACAATTAAACAATCTGATAGTATGAAATATACCCTATCCAAGACTGCATATTTTAAATAGCTACAGTGGATGTACATTAATTGAACCATGTACATTTATTTTCCTGAAATTTTAACATTATTAGGGAATTGCATCAGGGTGTCCATGTACCTGAAATCCCAGTCTTCACTGCTCCAGGGGCTTCCAGTCTGGGGAAACTCAAGCCCATCCCACAGGTCCCTGACCTAACATACCTCTGAAGCCTGCTTCCTCTCTCCCACCTTGTTCCAATCTTGACATTGTTGGTTGCATTGCAGGGAACGGATAGCTCTAGCCCATTTGTAACATACAATTTATAACCCTTCTTGCATTAGTCCAGTGTGCAGTTTTCCAGCCACCGGAGGCTAATCAACAGATGAAGGAAGAAAAAAAAATAAAGGGAAGATGATCTTCAATGCAAGTTATACACCTTAGAGATTTTGGTTTTTACTTCTTGACTTCAAGCTAGTTGGTTTTAGTGCATCAAGGATTATTTGACCTCAGCAAGCTCCTGTCCTGATCACAAACTGTGTGAGCACATGTGTGGCTACCCTTGTTAATGCCTTCTGAGGTACTTGTAATTGATGTCCTCCTGGCAAAAGTAGATCTGTTCATAGTGTTGAATAAGAACAAAGATTGGCTAAACAGCACTCCCAGGACAGCCTTCGCTGTTCCAAGACAATTCCTTACAGCAGTCATTCTGATTTTGGATAGGGAATTACTAGGTGGGAGACGGGACCCAAAATAACAATTTTTAAAAGTCATGTTGAATGACCAAACTATGTGTAGCCATCACCATACTAACTGAAAGATGATATGGATGCATATGATCGGTGGAGCAGCATTGTTTCCTTTTATTTGTCTGGGAGCGCTTGAGTGCGCTTTAGAACAAAGCCACTTGTACAACAATACACAACAGGCATAATGACACAGTGGAGCTTATTTCAGTAAATATAGTACTTTTACAGGGAACAAGTCCCTTAAGCGAATAGACTTTCTGAATCAACAGGACGGATCCCTTTCCCAGGAATAAAGCATGAAGAGGAATATGTTTTTTTTCAATGCCAAAGCATGACACATTGAAACACATATTCTAAGAATTCTTTTTGCAAAGACTAAAGCTGGCAAAAGAGCATTTTCTCTGCCTTGTGCTTTTAACTGGTGCCCAGTCCAATCATCAGAGTGAACAGCAAGAGAAAGTTCTGTAGCATTCAGGACTTAAATATGAAAGCAGAAAATATTCTCCAGATGAAGTTTTTTCAACTGAGCCACGTGTGAATAGACAAATGTTGTGCATGACCTCTCTTACCATTCACAATCTCACAGGCAACCTCCCCTTCCCATTTGCAATCATGCAACATCCCGGTGGCAACTACAGCAATTGCTTGCATGGAAAAAGTAATAGGAATTTTTTTTTTGGTATTTTATCTGTCAGTCTGACAAGTGTTTTGTCCTTTCTGAAAATCTCAATCACACTCTGCTTTTTTGCTCTCTCTTCCATCTCCTCCTCCCATTTGATCTGTTCCCTTCATGCCTGTGATCCACCAGCTCTTCCACACCAGCTGGAAGTGTTTTGCTGGTACCAGTGGTCTGTGGACCACAGTTTAGAACTGCTGCTATTATATAGATTTGTTAAAAAAAACAAAACAAAAACCCTTAGAGTCCAATTTTTAGAAGTGCTAAAACACTCATAGCTTCCATATCTTTCATGAGAGCTTCAGGTGCTCGGCACCTTTGAAAACCAACTCATTTTCTTACTACATTATTTATGGATCAATTTGTTTTGGTCAATTTCAAACCTTGCTTAACACAGCAGCCTGGAAGTTTGACTCAAGCTCAAATGTTTTTGGGTTCACATTTTGCTTAGGAGGCAGTAGGGAAAAAAAGCAGTGAAGAGAGGACAAAAGAAAACAATAAGGTGAACAGTGGAGGATGTAGTGGGTAAAACTGAGTAAGAGAAACTAAAAAAGAACAGAAGGGCGGAGAGAGAAAATGTTAACACACACATACAATGTACTGTATGCCATATATAGGGCACCTACTCTTACCAGACTAACATTTTACTGGAGAAAATGGAAGTAGAAGGGGGCTTTTCTCTCAAGTGTATAGTCCAGATTTCCCTTAGTAGTGTTTTTTTTATTGGTTCTTTTTTGGGGGGGAAAACACACCAGCAACTCACGATATTAAAATACAGGATAAAAGTTTTCAAATGAACTAGGTTTGCAAAACAAAACAAAAACAATTTTTTTTAAGATGTTCAGAACACGGAATGCATACATTTCCTACTGATGCATGGGGAATTAATCTGCCCAACTTGCTTTGTACTAACAGGAATTACTTGTATAAATCCTTTACCCATTAAGAGGAAAGGAGTCCCTTAGGGTGAAATTTAACCCAGCACAGAGAGCCACTAATGTGTATTATTCAAGACCTCTTTAAGCCAAGGTCTTTGCACAGGCCTGAATTTCACCTTTGGGGAGTTGCAGTTGTTCATATAGGAATATTATGTCACAATATTACTTTCGAAGGACGTCTGCATATGTGGGAAAGCTAGAAATTGGTAACATATAACCTTTAAGCCTATTTCAGTTTCCTTGGAACTTATTTCTGAGTTCTCAAAATTGCTTATTCCAATAATCCTATAGTGTTTTTAATGTCTCTGCTATTGTAGGAAAGCTCTGCAGAATATTATGAAAACAACGAAGTCAGCAAGACAGTATTTTACCTAGTCCATCAATGTCAACATTAGCTCCACTCTAAGAGCCTCTATACACCAGTGCTATCTGTTTAATTAGACAATGGTGTGGGGTGGGACCAGGATGCTTGTTCATATCATGCCATAAGACTAGGGTAGGTTTATGAAAACAATTTATATATATAAAACTTTAAATTGAAATGAAAATTTACTTTTGTTTCAAACAAGTGCCTTTTTCAAGAACCTTGTAGTGCTTTAATTCAGTGCAGATAATTTGTAAAACATAGTGGGAAAATCTGAATACAAAGAGCTAGATGGTGACATTTATGCCCCTTCCTTGGTGTAGGGGCAGCTTTTTATTGATGCGGGTGGTAGACAGATGAGCAGCATTAGGATGGAGCAGATCACTCTTCTGGTGTGTTGGTCCTGCTACTTGAGTTGGTGAGGGAGCAGGCCCATTCCTCCTCACTCCCTTTTTCTGGGACTTGCTCCACCAGCAGAGCAGGGAGCACAAGGGCTGCTACTGTGGGAAGCCTTGCAAACCTTATTGATGAGTGCGGAGGAAGGATCTTCTTGCATTGCCCCTCCAAGGCTATTCTAACCCACAGAGTATAGTAGTAAGAGTTGGACATGTAACTAAAAACAATGTCTGAAAATAATTGCTTGAATTAAAAATGGAACCTGCTTTCTCTGATCATGAACAATCTATGAACAATTAACTTTGCAGAAAATGCAAATTTTAAGCAAAAATTAGAGAATCTTCAGAAAAGAATGTTGAACTAGCATTTGCAAGTACGTGCACCTGACTCTAAGTTACATAACAAGCGAACAGAAACAATACCCTCACATCTACATCTTCAGTCAAAGCCAACCAATAAAACTTGACTATCCAGTACTGAGTATTTGCAATGAACTTGCTCATAAACACATCAGAGACAAAAACTGTTCATAAATATTGTTCGGTAAATTATTTTGAATAAGAAATAAATTTGAAAAAAATTGTTCATGGACAAAAAACAAACCAAAAATGAAGGCACGTGCATTGAACACGTTATTTGTTCAGTTCTAATAGTGACATGGTGCTGAAAACATCAGCTGTACAAGAATAAATGACCAAGATATTGGTGGGATTAATATTTTGGGATTAATGTCGTGAGATTAATGTAGCAAATAGTTTGACTAAATAATACAGGTCATATTGAATGACGAGCAGTTTTGTCTGGTTCTGCTAACTAGAACCAGAAGCTTTCACTACATCAGTTTGAAGGCTGTGGCTATATTTGTTTACATATGCAATTAAAAGCTAGTTTTATCATCACTAGATTTGATCTAAACATGTTTAGAATGTACACATGCAGAACAACAGCAACAGACTTTAAATAAGGATGCTCCAACAAAAGTTATTTGTTTCCATTTATTTTTCTAAGAGTTCATGTCAATCTGCCTGTTTGTTTGGGGTCTCTGTATTTCTTTTCATCATCTCAATCAAAATTTCAGTTCTTTCTGGACACAGGTCTGCTCTAAAACCTGCTGAAGGGTTTTAGAAATCAATTAGGAATTCAGACATACTCTGCATATACACACACAGCAATACTCAAAACTATATTTATGCAACATGGAAGGGATGTAACTAGAGCTTGGCCAATATTGAAAAAGCATTTGACATTGTTTAATATTATACATGATTAAAAGCTGATCTCAGGCTACTTTTCACCCTTTCACATCATGCCCCGAAAAGCAAAGCTGATTACTTACTTGAAAATGGAGAACAGTTGCTATTGGCAAGTATGTAAAATAGTGATTTTTATTCTAGGTTGTCTTTCATCACACATTTGACCTTGGGTAAAACTGTCAAAAGTGCCTAAGTGAGGAAGGAAGCTACAGGCCAAAATTTTAAAGGTGTTTAGGTACCCACAGGTGCATATCAGTTGATAGTGGGATTTTCAAAATTGACTAACTCTCATTCAAGTCAAAGCAATGGGAGTTCAGCACTTAAATATCTTTAAAAATCTGGCCCTTAGGCACTTTTGAAAATTTTACCTCTTGTGTAAATTTGTGAATCCTCTTGAAAAACTGGTAAAAATAAATAAAGCATCAGCGCATGTTCTAGAATCCATGTTTTTGGTCTCATCGTACATACTTTTCTATTGTCACGGTCATGGGGCAGCTGGTCTCTGTGGATAAGATGAGCCCAGCTCCCCTGGAGAGCCTAATCCAGCTCATTAAAGAGGGCTGAGCTACATCTAGGCCTATAAAGGGCTCCTAGCAGGCAGCTGGAAGGAGGAAGGACTGAGGAAGGCTGAGCCCAGGGAGGAAAAGCTACACTGGAATGGAGCTAATTCCTGTGGTGGCTCCAGGGGGGAGCAGAGCTGACTGAGGCTGGGAGGCAGCCAGGAGCTGGAGTGCCAGACAACTCGGGGGCGGGGCGGGGGGGGGTACAGCCCTGAAGCCTGAGGCCAACAACTGAATTAAGACTAATTTCTGTTTGTTTCATAATCCTTGGATAAAAAAATAAACCTTCTTGACTGAGCCTGGTTGTGGCAGCATAGGCTTTGGATCCGGGGAGAAGCAATGGCCTTAGTGCCAGTCACTTCTGATAACAGCATATAAAGAACAACTCATTTCTTTATAAGTATTGCAGCCTTCTAACATTCAATACCATCTAGCATTTTAAACCATTAGTATGAACTGAATCTATGTTTTGAGGCGTTATATTTTCTCTGGGTCGTTGTATTTGATATTTACTTACTTTTCATGTCAACTAAATGACTCGCCTGCTACCTGTTCATTGCATTTTTCCTTTAATTGCCACATTAACACCTGCTGTGGAATCAGAGCTGTCCACTAGGTAATATACAGTTGAAAACTACAGCTGCTATTCCCACAAATCAAGGCTCAAGGGAACTATGTAGCACTTCATCCTCTGGTAGCAATTAAACTACTGTCCTAGAGACTAAAAAAATCTCTCTAAATATAATCCAGATCCTGAAAATGTTCTCATTGAAGCTAAAGTGTGAAGACTGTTTTAAATAAGACCTTCCTGATAGACTCATGAACTTTTCTCTGATACAGTTCACCCCTGCAATAATATCTTATGAAAGGCTGGTTAGCTGCAGTTCCTTACATTAACAACTGCAACCAAATGTGAACTGCACCCTAGGCAGAAAGGTTTTTCTAAATAATCTAAAATATTCTTCCACAGTTCACCCACATTTTTAAGAACACCAGAAATAAATATGCCATTGATTCCACTTCTTAATTAAAAAAAACTACTTTGTGTTACTTGTTGAGAGGCTTTTATGTTTCCCCGAGCCCAGTACAGACACATTCAGGCTTCTTGCTTTACAGACAGAGGGATACAAAAGTAGTCTCAATATTTTTTTAAACTTGAAAAACTACCACACTGACCAATATTGCCTCATCGTTGACTTGTACTCCCATCAATCTCTATCCACCCGTTGTCTCTTGTCTTACGCTTAGATTGTAAGCTCCTTTGGGGCAGGGACTATCCTTTTGTTCTGTGTTCAGACAGCACCCAATGGGGTCCTGTCTCGTGACTGGGGCTCCTGGGTACATAAAAATTGATAAACATTCCTGAAGTAACTTTTATATAACATATGTAGCATATACAAAATACATGATGGTGCGGTGTTACAACTACAATACCCACCTGCAGAAGTGAAGGAAAAGATTGATAGAGCCAGAAGAGTTCCCAGAAGTCACCTACTACAGGACAGGCCTAACAAAGAAAATAACAGAACGCCACTAGCCGTCACCTTCAGCCCCCAACTAAAACCCCTCCAACGCATTAGCAAGGATCTACAACCTATCCTGAAGGATGACCCAACACTCACAAATCTTGGGAGACAGGCCAGTCCTTGCCTACAGACAGCCCCCCAACCTGAAGCGAATCCTCACCAGCAACCACATACCACACAACAGAACCGCTAACCCAGGAACCTATCCTTGCAACAAAGCCCATTGCCAACTGTGCCCACATATCTATTCAGGGGACACCATCACAGGGATTAATAACATCAGCCACACTATCAGAGGCTCGTTCACCTGCACATCTACCAATGTGATATATGCCATCATGTGCCAGCAATGCCCCTCTGCCATGTACATTGGTCAAACTGGACAGTCTCTACGTAAAAGAATAAATGGACACAAATCAGATGTCAAGAATTATAACATTCATAAACCAGTTGGAGAACACTTCAATCTCTCTGGTCACGCGATTACAGACATGAAAGTTGCGATATTACAACAGAAAAACTTCAAGTCCAGACTCCAGCGAGAGACTGCTGAATTGGAATTCATTTGCAAATTGGATACAATTAGCTTAGGCTTGAATAGAGACTGGGAGTGGCTAAGTCATTATGCAAGGTAACCTATTTCCCCTTGTTTTTTCCTACCTCCCCCCCCAGACGTTCTTGTTAAACCCTGGATTTGTGCTGGAAATGGCCCACCTTGATTATCATACACATTGTAAGGAGAGTGATCACTTTACATAAGCTATTACCAACAGGAGAGTGGGGTGGGGGGAGAGAAAACCTTTTGTAGTGATAATCACCCATTTTTTCCATGGTTTGTGTGTATAAAAACATCTTCTGTATTTTCCACAGTATGCATCCGATGAAGTGAGCTGTAGCTCACAAAAGCTTATGCTCAAATAAATTGGTTAGTCTCTAAGGTGCCACAAGTACTCCTTTTCTTTTTGCGAACACAGACTAACACGGCTGTTACTCTGAAACCAAAGATTATACTGACAGTCATCTGGGATGACCTACATGAGTCAATAGTGGCTTTGTCTGTTGTGAGCAATACAGACATCCAAAGTGGAAGCTAGTTAAAGTCTTTATACCTGACTAGTCTTCTGTATACTCCATATTATGTCTCTTTATATGCAGATACAGATACATATGTAACATCCGTGTGTTGCAACTTCAATTAACATCTAAAAGGACTTCTTCAAAACCAGGTGTCAGGGTTCCCTCCCTACTCTGAACTCTAGGGTACAGATGTGGTGACCCACATGAAAGACCCCCTAAGCTTATTTCTACCAGCTTAGGTTAAAACTTCCCCAAGGCACAAATTCTTTGCCCTTGGATGGTATGCTGCCACCACCAAGTGATTTAACAAAGAATCAGGGAAAGGACCACCTGGAGTTCCCATTCCCCCCCAAATATCCCCCCAAGCCCTTACACCCCCTTTCCTAGGGAGGCTTGAGAATACTATCCTAACCAATTGGTTACAAAGTGATCACAGACCCAAACCCCTGGGTCTTAGGACAATAGAGAAATCAGTCAGGTTCTTAAAAGAAGGATTTTATTATTTTTTTTTTTTTAAAAAAAGGTAAAAATCACCTCTGTAAAATCAGGATGGAAAATAACTTTAGTCAAAAGCACAGCAGAACTTCCTCTAGGCTTAGTTTCAAAGTTACAAAAAACAGGAATAAACCTCCCTCCAGCAAAGGAAAAATTCACAAGCAAAACAAAAGATAATCTAACACACCTTGCCTGGCTTTTACTTACAATTTTTGTAATATGAGAGACTTTTAGGATGGTTTATAGGAGAAGGAGTTTTCTGACCTGATGCTTCTCTGCATCCCAAGAGAACACACAAAACAAAGCCTCCCTCCCCCACCCCCCAAGATTTGAAAGTATCTTCTTTCCCTATTGGTCCTTTTGGTCACGTGCCAACCAGGTTATTTGAGCTTCTTAACCTCTTACAGGTAAGGAGGAATTCTAGGCTACCCTTAGCTGCATGGTTATGACACCAAGGATGAATCAAACAATGTCTGACTGAGACTAAACAAAGGAGTACTGACAGTCTTGTAAGACATCCAGACTTTAGTAAAAATGTATTGTGAATGTGTTTTGAATCAAAAACAGAGGATTTAGACACCACTAAACATTAGAAAAATTCAGCCCCAATGATAGATTTGGGCTTCATAGCTCACATCCATCTCTAGCTCAGGTATGTTTAGAGCTAAATCTCCACACCTTTGGAGGTTCATCGCTTGTGAATCAAACAATTACAGATCAGTGCCCTGATCCTCAAAATGTTTATGCAAGTGCTTAACTTTAAGCACATTGGTAGTCTCACTGAAGTAAATGAAATTGCTTATGTGTTTAAAGTTAAGTAGGTGTGTAGGTGGTTGCAGGAGTAAAATAAATGCAGTAACACTGCTAGAAGAAAACATGAAATCAAACTGCTGGTGTTAAGTTTCCAGAGATGTCTTTAAACACTTCTTTCCTCAGGTGAGCTCTATTATTTCATACTCTATTGCTCAGGCAAGTTTTAGATTAGAGAACTGGGTGACAGACATTAGTCAGGTATCTATTCAACTTCACAGAGAAAAACAGGACTCTCAAAAGTAGGGTGACCAGATGTCCCAATTTTATAGGGACAGTGCTGATTTTGGGTCTTTTTCTTATATAGGCTCCTATTACCCCCCACTCCCTGTCCTGATTTTTCACATTTGCTGTCTGGTCACCCTACTCAAAAGGTCCCACAATATGTCTGTAAAACAATTTGTAATTTAGTGTTTGTATTATTGCACTTAAATAGATTTAAGACATATACAGGGATCTGGATTGCTAATGCTTCTCAAAAGGAAAAGAAATTGGATTTAAGTTTTTACAATAAGTCAAGTGCAAAGTGGTGCTATTGAGTAATAGAAAAATCAAATGTGACCATGCGAAATAGTTCTTTCTACCCACACGAGTTATGGTTATATAGTCAACATGTGGAATTCCTCATTAGACTGTCAACATCAGGAACTCATGTATAATACCTTACTATTTAATTAAATACTAGAAGCTTCAATTTTATGACATTCAACTTCAAGCACCAAGGAGTGAGATAGCTGCCCTTTGACTCCGTGCTTCCACTGCACATACAAATTTCTTCCTTAATAAAGTAATTCTATTTTGTTCACTAAGAAAATTACTTTGCAGTGTAGAGCTGAAAGAGAATGGTCAAAAGAAAAGATCTCAGAAAATAAGTACTCTCTCTGGCAAGATCCCCATGGAATTCATTAGCAGTTTTATCCAAGAATGGAAATCTCCACTTTGTAAAGTTTTGATTCTTCAGGTTTGCTTCAGTTGAGGGTACCATCTACTTCTGATTTGTGCACAGACCTGCCTGTTGATACTTCCAAGAATTACAATTGCAATAGTAGCAATAGGAGAGTAGAACTGCAAATATGCAAGAAGAGTGTGGATATGGAATATAATGGTGCCAGAAAAAGGCTCTAGAGGTTAAATGTTGTGAATCTATAGTTCTCATCTCAAAGAGAATGAAAATTTGGCTCAAACTACATTTGCACTAATGAACAACGAAACACTGTTTATTGCACCAGTTAATACAGTTACCCTTCTAGCTGATGAAAGGTATGGATGGTAGTTGGGAATGTTTATGTTTTTCTTCATTATGAGATGTGATGAGAAAATGGGTTCAAGGCATAACACATTATTTTTTTCTAATACAGCAGATGGCTGAAGATATAAGCCATAAATGACAAATAAAATCCAGGAGAGGTCAAAGCGGTAGATGATAGTAAAATACATACCACCATTCCCATGTTCTGAGAGTAACTTTCTTTCCTAAAATAATAATATACTCTCATAATGCAGTTCATGCCAATGGACCACCCAAGTGTTAAAAAAAGTCTGTATGAGAATCCTTTAACCATCTTCAAAATCTCTCCGTCTGTGGGAGGTAAAGGTGGAGCACTGCACAGCAGCTTAGAGCATAAAATGAAAAAGAATACTGACTCTGACACTGCAGGGTAAATTTCAGTAGGTAGGATGTGGTGGAATTTGACTGGAGCATATTAACAGTCCCAATCTTGTGAAAAGTGCTATGGATCTTTAATGAGAATGAGTTGTCGGGATGTCAATGTTACTTATCTGAGAGAAGGCATTTTCAACAGAAGACTGCCCCTATGCATCCATTCTTTCTGAATGTTTGTGACTGCCATTTGCATCTCTCTATTTTGGAAAAATAAGCTGAATTGAAACAGTAATTTGGCAGTTACCTTTATGAAGTAATAGATTTATTACTATTTGTTCCAGATTTATCCAGTGTTTTACAAGGAGGAAAAGGGAAGCTTACTACACTTGAACTTTAGTCTTCAGTCCTCTTCAAGTGTTCATTTTCCTTTAGTAGCTTTGTATAATTTCCTAAGTAATGTCTGAATAATCAGATCTAACACTTTTTTGTCTTTTGATGATCATGCTCTAAGCAGCTTCCATCCTTCTGTAAGATGAATGTCTGAGTCTTTTGTTAAGATCTATTCATCTTCCCCCTTCGCTCTGAGGCCTAGCACTCCTTGCAGACAAAAGTTGAACTCTGAAAGGTAGTATTCACATTGGTTTCTGTTTGCATGTTCATAAGATCTATTGAAGTAATGCAGATTTTGGTGCCTTACTTAGCACCAATACACTTTCTGAAGAATAAGATTAAATGAATTATTTTTAAATGCTGCAGAAAAATACTGAAGAAATTACACCTTGAGTTACTAATAAATATAATTATTCTAAAAAAATCACAACAACATCAGGCATTTTTAAAGGTGAGACATGTTCTTATGAGAAACATGCATAGAATTGGCACGTTATGACATTACGGTCAAATTTGTTTCTTTTCTGTTTTTCATATATGTTAAATAAATTAAAGATCAGCGCAGAACTCAGTAAATATCCTGTCACTGTTGATTGTAATCGGTACAGTTTATATCTATTTAAAATATTGCTTTAATAAGGTAGCTTTAAGGCTTTGATGATCTTGAGCAAGTCCAGTCTCCAGTCAGAGACATGTTTCTGAACCTCCTACCTAGTAATGGTGCAGTGTTATGACTACATCAGTCCCAGTGTAATGGCGTAAAGTACATGTTGTGTACCTACATGTTGTAGGTAAGGGGTTACATTATGGCACTGCACTCTAGCATCTAATTCCTGATTCTGTACTCACTGATTATTACCCAATTTCTCTCAGTCTGTGAAAACAAATTAGGAGCTGTCTGTATCTTGTCTCAGTTGGCAGAGCAGCTCACTCAATGTTTCTGCTCCATGAAGCTCAAAGAGCTCATGAAGCTCTTAATGCAGAGAAGCATTAAGAAATATAAGCTACAGTGGCTCTGTAAACATTTTCCATAGTACTAAGTCAATTAAGAAAAAATAAATACATTTAACTCCCCCGTGACAGAATATACCTCTGCATTTGCACTCTACAACCTATTGTAATAATGTTCATACAAGGTATGCTTTCTGAAGTATCATTTAAAAACTCAATTTCCTGATAAATATTATCATGGCAAAATGCATGTAGCAGCATTATATGAAGTTAGAAACAAACTGAAATCATGACTAAAATTAGACTTTCCAGATAAATCTGGGGAGTGGTCAAACCAGTTCCTCAGAGACAAAGGGCAAGCTGACACCTCAGCCAGGCATATGGACCATTACCTGCTTAGTGGGTATTCCTCGGCAGGAAAGAGAGCAGAGAAAAAAAAATCTACATTTTAGCAAAGAAACAGCATGGAGTTTCCTTCCACATAGACTGCCTGTCACCTTGCTCACAACTGGAAATGCTTCTCAAAGGGGGACCAGGACTATAAAATGAAGGGGTAGACACTCAAGACACCCTCCTCTGTCTGCCAATTACATTATCTGCACCTGAGAAGAAAACGGCCATTGGACTTTGGAGGAGAGCCAACCTGAGAGTTTGGTCAGTAATCTGCTGGAGCACGTGGTGAGAAAGTTTTCTTCACAACTGAGATAGTTTAAGATACTAGTAAACAGTTTCTTTATTTTTCTTGTAACTATTTCTGACTTTTATGCCTCATTACTTCCACTCAAAAATCTCTGTGTAGTTAATAAACTTGTTTTACTGTTTTATGTAATTCAGTGTGTTAAAACTGGAGCATGTGGGTACTCTATTTAAAATAATAAAATGGCATATTATTCCCTTAAAGGAATAGCGGACTTCATATATTTGTACAGTCCAGGAGAGGGCTGTGCAGGAAGGACATACATTTCTGGGGAAGACCTGGGACTGAGGGTGTGTCGATGTCACCCTGCAGCAGAACCAAGATTGGTAAAATTCAGGGTGTGGTTGAGTGGCTGCAGCACACACAGACATAGCTGGGAGTGATTTACATGCTGGAAGCTGTTTGTGAGCAGTCCAAGTTGGAGGATACAGCAGCAAGGCATTGTAAAGGTACAATAGAGAAGCTTTTGGGGTGAAACTCATCTTGGAGAGACTTATCAGAACCAATCCAAATGTTAAAAAGGTTCATGATTAGTTTGGTTTCATGTGAAGTTTGAACCAATGAACAATTTTGCCAACCTTTATTATTTATCCTCAAAAGGTATTTAGGAAGTTAATTCCTGTTGATTTCAGTGGCAGGTAAGAGCCTAAGGCTTTGTCTACACTACAAAGTTAGAGTGATGTAAGCTGCCTTGCATCTGCCTAGTTGTGCACAAGTCTACACTTAAATTTGTCTCCCATCGATGTAAGTGTCCTGTTATGGTGACATAGTAACACCACCTCCAAGTGGCACTGACTCATGGTCAATGTACAGAGGTTAAGGAAGTACAAATGTAGGCACTGTGTTACCTATGTCAACCTCAACAGTCCTTCAGGAGCTGTCCCACAATTCCTGACACTGACCAGTCTGGTCACCATTATGAACTCCACTGCCCAGTGGTCATGAAGACCAGAAACCCCAGCCTTCCTCTTTAAAGCCCCATGGATTTATGAAATTCCTTTTATTGATTGCCTGGCTTGGCAAACACATCTAGCAGCTCACCATCCTTGAGTGCAACTACCCAGCTAACTACATTGGCTGCACACATTAGACACTCTCCTGCCTGGAGTAGATGAGAAATTAGATCTCCTGGTTCTTGTGGGGTGAAGAGGCTGTGCAGGCACAGCTCTGAATCATCCATAGAAATGTGGACATCGATGAGCAGGTTGTTCGGGTGATGCAGGAGAAACGGTACAACAGGGACCAGCAGCAGTGCTGTGTGAAATTCAGGGAACTGAGGCAGGCATACCAGAAGGCCAGGGAGCTGAACGGCAAACTTGCTGTTTTTATAAAGAGCTGCATGCCATACTCAGCAGAGACCCCACCACCACCAGCACTGGATAACTGTGAGAAGCCTGAGTCACAGGCCCTACTCTGAACAGTGAGGAGGAGGAGAAATAGAAAGACAATGAGAAAAGGTGATCAGGGGTCCACCTATGTAGTGAGACAGGACCCCTTTTTGTCTCTATCACAGTCCAGAATAGGCAAGCCTGATGCAGGGGAAGGAATCTCAGGTAAATGTGTAGATTAATTTTCATTACAGGGAAGGCACCCCCAAATTAACAGGACAGAACATTTGTCTTTTCATTAATTTACTCATGTTATAAGAGGAGGTAGTGGTACAACCAAGGGAGATAGAGTTGCCTATCTAGATTTAGTCACATCTAGATTTAGGTAGGGGGGTGGGCGGGGGGGGCGGGGGTGAGGGAGCAGTTTATGTCCACAGTGATGTCCCTTGAAAGATCTTGCTGAAACTTTCATGGAGGTACTCTGCAATCCTATCCCAAAGGTTTCTAGGGATGGCTGCCTTATTTCGTCCTCTGTCGCAGGACACCTTCCCATGGCATTTAGTGATTACTGCAATTGTGCTTGTCTAAGTTAACAGGCTAACAGCCTACAGGCCTGGCTGGCTTCAAGACACCACCAGCAGCTGTGCTCTCTGCCTTTGTTGCCCTCAGGAGAGAGATATCAGCTAAAATCACTGCTTGTTGGATATAGTGCAAGTATTCAGTGCCATTGCCTTATACTGGAAGATTCATGCAACTGAGCAATTCTTTCCTTACTTCCCCTAACCCCAGAGGGATATACTCACCATATCTGGTGCCATGATTGGCATATTGCACAAGCAATCCCAAGCAAAAATGATAGTGTAGTGCTTAAAACTTTAGGGGATCAAGTGGAGTGATTTCTGCATCTTAAGTTTTGCTTTCCACAGTGAATAGACTGACAATGGTACCTCTGTGTGTTCTATCTGCAGCTGCTGCCAGTGTGGTCTTCAGGGTCTCCCCGTTCACACTCCCAGAGCACCTGAGTCGGATGAGGAGGAGAAATAAGAGGACTTGGGATGACATGTCCAATAAGATCCTGCAAGCACTGGGCCACGAGCACAGGGCCTGGAAGATGAACATAGCAGACAGCCTTGACAAGGAAAGAATGGAGATGAGAAAGGCCCAGAATTCCCAGCATCAAAAGGAGAAGGAGATGCCTCAGGACATAATCGGGCTTCTCAGGTAGCAAAGAGATGCTGCAGACTCTGGTGGACCTGCAAGTTCTGCAAACCCAGGCTCACCTCCCTCTGCAGCCACTGAAAACTGAATACCAGACCTCCCCTATACAACCTCTTCATCATTCCACATGGCATCAGGGATCACTGCCCTACCCCTACCAGTTCACCCACTGAGTTCAAACTCAGGAGACAGCCGTTCCACCTCCAGCCATGTGGAACTATTCCCGCTTGCTTCACATATATTATACAGGGCACAGCAGACAGCTATAACCATTGGGATATTTTTCTCAGTAAGATCCAATGTTTTGAGTAAACAATGCCAGCATCAACCAAGAGCACATTCAACTGTCATTCTGCACCTGCTGATCCCATATTTGAATTGTTCCTTGGTGCTGTCGAGGTGGCTGTTGTATGGCTTCAGAAGGGAGGAAAAAGGGGTAGGCTGGGTCACCCAGGATCACTATTGGCATTTCAACATTCCCAATGGTAATTTGCCAGTTGGGAAAGTTCTTTCTTTCAGCTTTCTGAAAAGTCCTGTGTTCTTAAAGATCTGAGCATCATGCACCATCCCTGACCAGCCCACATTGATGTTGGTGAAACATCCTCAGTGGTCCACCAGCACTTGCATAACCATAGAAAAGTATCCCTTTCTGTTGATGAACTCTGGGGCAAAGTGACCTGGTGCCAAAAGAGGGATATGCATGCTGTCTGTTGCCCCACCACTGTTCAGGAGCCCCATTGCTGTGAATCATAGAATCGTAGAATATCAGGGTTGGAACGGACCTCAGGAGGTCATCTAGTCCAACCCCCTGCTCAAAGCAGGACCAATTCCCAACTAAATCATCCCAGCCAGGGCTTTGTCAAGCCTGACCTTAAAAACCTCAAAGGAAGGAGAGTCCACCACCTCCCTAGGTAACGCATTCCAGTGCTTCACCACCCTCCTAGTGAAAAAGTTTTTCCTAACATCCAAGCTATACCTCCCCCACTGCAACTTGAGACCATTACTCCTTGTTCTGTCATCTGCTACCACTGAGAACAGTCTAGATCCATCCTCTTTGGAACCCCCTTTCAGGTAGTTGAAAGCAGCTATCAAATCCCCCCTCATTCTTCTCTTCTGCAGACTAAACAATCCCAGTTCCCTCAGCCTCTCCTTCTAAGTCATGCATTCTAGCCCCCTAGATTTTTGTTGCCCTCCGCTGGATGCTTTCCAATTTTTCCACATCCTTCTTGTAGTGTGACGCCCAAAACTGGACACAGTACTCCAGATGAGGCCTCACCAATGTCGAATAGAGGGGAACGATCACGTCCCTCGATCTGCTGGCAATGCTCCTACTTATACAGCCCAAAATGCCGTTAGACTTCTTGGCAACAAGGGCACACTGTTGACTCATATCCAGCTTCTCTTCCACTGTAACCCCCTAGGTCCTTTTCTGCAGAACTGCTGCCTAGCCATTCGGTCCCTAGTCTGTAGCAGTGCATAGGATTCTTCTGTCCTAAGTGCAGGAGTCTGCACTTGTCCTTGTTGAACCTCATCAGATTTCTTTTGGCCCAATCATCTAATTTGTCTAGGTCCCTCTGTATCCTATCCTACCCTCCAGCATATCTACCACTCCTCCCAGTTTAATGTCATCTGCAAACTTGCTGAGGGTGCAGTCCACACCATCCTCCAGAGCATTAATGAAGATATTGAACAAAGCTGGCCCCAGGACTGACCCTTGGGGCACTCCACTTGATACCGGCTGCCAACTGGACATGGAGCCATTGATCACTACCCGTTGAGCCCGACGATCTAGCCAGCTTTCTATCCACCTTATAGTCCATTCATCCAGCCCATACTTCTTTAACTTGCTGGCAAGAATACTGTGGGAGACCGCGTCAAAAGCTTTGCTAAAGTCACTGCTTTACACGTCCACTGCTTTCCCCTCATCCACAGAGCCAGTTATCTCGTTATAGAAGGCAATTAGATTAGTCAGGCATGACTTGCCCTTGGTGAATCCATGCTGACTGTTCCTGATCACTTTCCTCTCCTCGAAGTGCTTCAGAATTGATTCCTTGAGGACCTGCTCCATGATTTTTCCAGGGACTGAGGTGAGGCTGACTGGCCTGTAGTTCCCTGGATCCTCCTCCTTCCCTTTTTTAAAGATGGGCACTACATTAGCCTTTTTCCAGTCGTCTGGGACCTCCCCCCAATCGGCATGAGTTTTCAAAGATAATGGCCAATGGCTCTGCAATCACATCCGCCAACTCCTTTAGCACTCTTGGATGCAGCGCTTGCAGCCCCATGGATTATCTGTTCACTATTTCCTGCACTTTGCTGAGAATCACAGTCCTGCATAGCAGGAAACTATTAATTGCTCTGCACACTTGAATGACAACAGCCCCTGTTGTAGATTTCCCAACACCAAATTTATTTCCCACTAACTGGTAGAAATCTGGTGTTGCAAGTTTCCGAAGTTCATTCACCACTTGCTTCTTCATTGTCAGTACAGCTCTCATTTTGGTGTCCCTAAGGTGGATGGCTGGGGTGAGCTTGGTGCACAGATCCAGGAATGTGGCCTTGCACATCTGAAAGTTCTGCAACTACTACTTGTCATCCCAAGCCTGCATTAT
Source organism: Chelonia mydas (assembly GCF_015237465.2). NCBI lineage: Eukaryota > Metazoa > Chordata > Testudines > Cheloniidae > Chelonia > Chelonia mydas. Next base: position 72,230,882 of record NC_057852.1, on the reverse strand, counting down.
GATGCGATCCCACCAGTCAGTGCTCTTTTCTCAGTCCCAGAAGCAGCATTCCACCATCAGCAGCTACTCTATGAACACCACCAATAATTTTGAATGCTAAGTCCCACAGCAATCTGTCCTCCAAGAAATTGTCATGCTCACCATTGATTTGGTTCTTCTTGTGGCTCTACATATATAGATGGAGAAAGTTGCAAACTGGGAACTTGACTCCATGCTCCCAGTCACCTCAAGAGACTTATTTCAGGCCCATCATCCATTGCCAAAACTTCCCAAATGACAGGGTGCTGGACGGTGGTGAGTTGCACACTGGGATACCTACCCATCATGCACAGCACTGTGCATCAATACAAGCACTTCTGGTGAGTACAGACAGTGCTGACACAAGAAGCAATGTACTAACTGTGGCAGCTCTATGCAGACACAAGTTATGTTGGCGTAAGTTTGTAATGTACACATGATCTAAACATCTTTGACGATCAGGGTCTTAATCCTTTTTTCTAAAAGTCTGTGGGTGAAAAGCTGTAATCCTTACTTAGGCAAAACTCCCATTGACTTGAAAGGGGGCTTGACTCAGTAAAGGCTGCAATTTTTGGCACTAAGTGGTATGACCCTGCAATTCTGGTTATGTCTTACTAAAACCTCAAGATTCACAATGCAGTTAAATATATATTGCCACTTGCTATGACACACCTGTGGGTTAAATCTACACTACTTTGTCCAGAAGGTACCAATATTCTATTTAAGAGTATAGAAACTGCCTTTCATGGGAATTCTCCTTGGGTGAGGGAGCCAGGAGGCAAAGTACTGAAAGAGTCAGTTAAAGCAACGGCGATAAATTCAAATCCATTTAAAATCCTAAATATGGAATTGTGTAGGTTAAACTGAGTGTGGATTATAAGCTTTTGTACAAACACAAAATCTGTGTCAATTATTGGAACCATTGCTATCTGAAAAATGATCTGCTCCATTCTGAAGCTACTGCATCATTTCTGATAATATAGGCCCCAATTCTGCAATGAGAGGCTTCTGTTTGCACCACTGGACCCACAGAGTTCCACAGGCTTCACTGGGGCCTGGGCACATCCATTTGCAGGACTGGGGTCAAAAATAGCCATCTCCTGATTAATAGTAAATTACTTACAGTGTTTCTCATTCCAGTATATTATGACCCCCACTTTGAAGACAGAAAAACAGAAGCCCAGCCTGACTTACCTAAGGTCACATATAAGTAAGAAACAGAATCCTGATCCTGCCAAAACGGATTATAGGTCTTATTAAAAACCTTAAGATTCACAATACAGTTCTCCATGTCCACTGACTGTAGGACAAGTAATAACTAGCTTAATTTGCAATGAGAGATTCAGATAGCATATTCTAAGCTTCTAACTATAAAGTTTCTAACTAAAAGGGTAATTAAGCACTGTCACAGGTTACCTATGGAGGCTGTTGAATTCCCATCATTGGAGGTTAAGAACAGATAAGACAAACACCTGTCACAGATGGCCTAGGTATATTTGGTCCTAACACAATTGGGGGAGATATACTCGATGACTTATTGAGGTCCCCTCCAGCCCTACATTTCTATAATTCTATGACCTTAAATTAATGCACTCTGGGTAGTCCCAATGACTTCAATGCAGCTACTCATGATGCATAAAGTTAAGCACATTAATAAGTTTTTGCTAGATCAGAGATCATGTTTCTCTGCTCCAGTCACATGAACGAACCATTGTCATTGTCACCTACCTAGTGTAACAAAATACTAGTACATTTTTTAAAAAAAATCTCATCTGGTACTGCTTTATAGCCATGGGAATCCATTCAAAATATGTTTTTTAAATTTAAAATCAAATGCAGGTGCAAGTGAAAGAGAAAGAATCACTAAGCCCCATGGGCGGGGGAGAGTGGAAGTTGCCACTTCTTAGCGTGTAATGAAGGAGTATGTAAATCCCATCTAAAATGAAGTGGTATAACAGAATGGGAGGTTTTTTCCCATTTGTGGATCTACCGAGGACTCAAAAGCTTTGCACGCTATATTGTCACAAGCGTGCAGTAACATTAATCACAATTCTGTAAATATGCAGTATATGTAGACCAGTAAACTTCTCTAAATAAAGAAATATACTGCATCCAGCTTGCTTTCTTAGGCACTCCAACTGCAATATTTTTGTTACCAAGCAACAAAATTATCCCATTATACAAAATCCTAATGCTACTGGCAGAGTACGCTTGTAGTAAGGCTTAATACAACTTTTATTATCTCAGTTGCTGCATTTGCCAAGCATGTGCAACAGCAGATCAGGGATAACTGGAAGGGGAGTGGATGATTCTACAGTGCAGTCGCATCCTGAAAAACAAATACAGTATTGATTTTGATGATTCCACTGACAGCCGTTTAATAGGCATAGCTAATATTATCTGAATTGATATGAGTGCAATCTAAATCATTGCTAAATGTGTCCGGGGTATTGGCTGAGCAACTGATGTTCAGCCTTCATGACTGTGAATCATACATGGTTATGAAACAAAATTAAACAAACAATGTGAAGGAAAATATTATGGTTGATACATCTCAGAAGCATGTAATTTTAGGTGTCAAAAAGTACTGAAATACCTGGGAACTAATGTGGCAAATGAAGGAGACTATGGCCAGTTCATGTCAGAATGTCTTATATGATGATGATTTATTGATTTATATAGCACTATTCACACGCATTATGGTGTTTTAATAAAGGTTACAAATGCCTTTTCAAACTACCACACACACACACACACACACACACACACACACACACACACACACAGTGAAATTCTGCTCTCAGTTCCACCAGTGCAAATACAGAGCAACTCCATTGAATGTAGTGAAGTTACTCTGGATTTACACTGTTGTAGATGACTAAGAATTTGTCTCTCACTCTGTAGGAATTGCTTCACTCAAGACGAAGTACAGCTCTCTCTCAAGTGAAAGAATGGCAAATGTTTAACAGCACATTGCATCCTTTTGTGAACTACTGAGTAAAGACTACCGCGTCTAGTTTAAAGTACAGAGATGATTTTTAGTTAAGTAGAGTAGAATTACTGCAGATGGAATTTGTCCAAAATAGTAAATTGAATGTCCTCATTATTATAAATCTTAAAGAAATGGACCAGATTTTGAACTGATCTACACTGGTGTAAATCCAGATTAATTCCACTGACTTCACATCCTGAAGCCACATAATTCCTTTGACTTCAGACAAGAAGTTACTTACACTGGCGTCAATAAGATGAGATTCGAGTCCCTGGAGTCAGGACTTCACACCATACCCAAAAGGCAAAAGAGTAAAGAGAAAAAACAACACCCAAGCACTTGTCAGTCTGTTCCTCAATATTAAGATTATGTAAACATTTTTTGTCCTACAGAATTCCTTCATTTCCTTTTTACCCCCATTCCCAGTGAAACTATCTGTATTTTATTAACTCTTCCGCCAGACAAAAGGGACTGGACGCGACTCCCTTTAGAGGTCTTATATCAACACATCACACACAATATTCTAAATAGTAATAGTGTAAAATAGTTTTAGAAAGGCCCTTTTCTCTGTAATTTATTTTGGGAATATACAATTATTTGGTAATTCTGGTAGTGAGGAATAATACATACTTGCATAAATGAACAAATTACAGTGGTATACCTACAGGTGGTCTCATATAGGTAGGATGTATAGATTAATTACTGGCTCCAAATAATGCCTACCCAGGATTATATACTGGATTACCGAAGGGGTGGGACAGATACTTCTGTATGCACCCTTTCAGATAACACACACCATGCTATAATGTTTCTGTTTTACGCCATACATAAATCTAGAGGTATTATGGACACTAGAAACTCATTTTTCCATCATCGCAACAGAAAGGCTATATATGTTCAAACAAAGTGGGTCCTGTAGTTCATGACAAGAATTCCATGTATACAAAACAATGAAAATCCATTGTGGCATAGAATCCAAAGCCAGAAGGGACCATTGTGATCATCTAGTGTGACCTCCTGTATAACACACGCTGTAGCACTTCCCCCAAAATAGATCCTAGAATGTGTCTTTTGCGGGGGGAGGGGAACAATGACCCTGGGTAAATTGTTTCTCTGAGTCCTCACTGTTAAAGAAGTATGCCTTATTTCCAGTCTGAATTTGTCTAGTTTTAACTTCCAGCCATTGGATTGTGTTATGCCTTTTGTCTGCTACACTGAAGAGCCTGTTATCAAACATTTGTTCCCCATGTAGGTATATATAAAACTGAGATCAAATTACTTCTTAACCTTCTCTTTGTTAAGATAAATAAATTGAGCTCCTTGAGTCTATCCCTATAAAACATGTTTTCTAATTCTTTAATCATTTTCATGGCTCTTTTCCTGTCTCTGTCCCAATTTATCATCAACATCCTTCCTGAATTGTGGACACCAAAACTGGACACCGTATTCCAATAGTTGTCAGTCCAATGCCAAATACAGAGGTAAAATAACCTCTCTACTCAGATTCAAGATTTCCCTGTTTACACATGGTCTGTAGATTCTACCCCCAATGATTCTTGTACAACCCATTGTCTTCTGTAGGCTTGCAACTGCAACGCATTGGAACTTAGTGAAACAATTCTGTGGATACACAAGGAATAGATTCCAGTTCATTCACACTTAGCTGTGTTGGCTCAGCAGGGCTAACAGGAGGAAGTAGATGTGTGGCCACACAGGAAGCCATTTTTGTTTAGTAACATTTTAGACTACAACAGCAATTTAAGTTCTGTTTTTAAAACTACGTTATAAAGCAATGCTTACATTAGTCTGTTATTGTCCAATATCACAAGAAATAATAGTGCAACGTACCACATTAACCCTGGCAACTGTTGTCTTGCGCTATTCTTCTGCAGAAGCCAATGTTTCATACCAATAATTTAATACAGTCTAAAGATGTGTTGTTTTTAATCCTTTGAGTCATAACCAGATTAAGTCATGTTGAATAGTTCAGTTAGATAGCCTTTCACAAAGAAGGGATCATTCCCTTATGCATTTCCTCATCCAGCCTAATTTTTCTTGTTTCTGTTTTAATGCCTGTTCTTTAGTTGCCCTCTAATATTCATTTTGTAATATTAAAATTGGTGCTTTTCTGGACACTTTGTGAATCAAAAGACACACAATGGGTGCTACTAAAGGTACTGGGGCTACCAAGTAGCCTACACAATGGGAATAGTGCACTGCCAGGAGGGATCCTGAATTCCTATTCTTATTTTCCTAAGGTTGGAAGTTTATGCTATTGCAGTATGTTCACCAGGGGGAAAGAATGATTAGGACTATAATTTGGCTTTCTTGCACATATAGGGGAGCAGATCATAAGCCATTTTAAATGGGCAGAGCTCTGTTGACTCTAGTGGAGCCAACATCAGTTTACACAAGCTGAGGATCTATCCCTATAGCATTTTGAATTAACGTATATGGTAGTGACTTTTATAGATATAAGAGCTTACGTATACAGGAAGATTGTTCCAGAATAGCTATTCTAGTCAGCTTCCCATGTGGAAACATTTATTCTGGAATAAGAGAGTGTTCTCACACAGAGCTATTCCAGAATAGCTACTGCATTTTAAATTCATACCATACTTTATTCTAGAGTAACTTCCCCATGTAGACAAGCCCTAATTAGTTATCATGGAAATCTTTTTAAATCTCTCCTCAAATGGAAGTCTTTCCATGCCTAGGTTCAGTTTGGTTGCCTCTCTGTGGGCCTTTCTACTATGTCCTTTTTTCAGATGGCCTGACCAAAAACGATAGCCAAAGATGAGGATTGCCATTGGTTTAGATAAAGACCTTATAATACTGGCAGCATTACTCTATCCCAACGGTTCTCAAACTGTGGGTCTGGATCCCAAAGTGGGTCATGATCCCATTTTGATGGGGTTGCCAGGGCCAGCATCAGACTTGCTGGGACCTGGGGCTGAAGTGGAAGCCCAAGTGCTTTCGCCCAGGCAGCAGGGCTCAGGCTCTACCTCCCCTCCCCACCCCAAGGGTCATGTAGTAATTTTTTTTGTCAGAAGGAGTCGCGGTGCAACAAAGTTTGAGAACTGCTTCTCTATCCTTTTCTCAATGCAGACTATCATCAGTTTGCTTTTTTGATGGCCACTATTCACTGAGCAAAGTTTTTCCTTAGGTCTTCTTCTTGAGTTACTGTTAATTTAGAACCTATGTGTGAGTATGATTGAGGTTTATAAAATCATGGCTGGTGTGCAGAAAGTAAATAAGGAAGTGTTATTTACTCCTTCTCATAACACAAGAACTAGGGGTCACCAAATGAAATTAATAGGCAGCAGGTTTACAACAAACAAAAGGAAGTATTTCTTCACACAATGCACAGTCAACGTCTGGAACTCTTTGCCAGAGGATGTTGTGAAGGTCAGGACTATAACAGAGTTCAAAAATTAATTCATGGAGGATAGGTCCATCAATGGCTATTAGCTAAGATGGGCAGGGATGGTGTCCCTAGCCTCCCAGAAGCTGGGAATGGACAACAGGGGATGGATCACTTGATGATTAGAATCATAGAAGATTAGGGTTGGAAGAGACCTCAGGAGGTCATCTAGTACAACTGCCTGCTCAAAGCAGGAGCAACACCAATGCCAAGGCTTTGTCAAGACAGGCCTTAAAAACCTCGAAGGATGGAGATTCCACCACCTCCCTAGGTAACCCATTCCAGTGCTTCATCCTCCTCCTAGTGAAATAGTGTTTTCTAATATACAACCTGGATCTCCCCCACTACAACTTGAGGCCTTTGCTCCTTGTTCTGTCATCTGCCACCACTGAGAACAGCCTAGCTCCATCCTCTTTCGAACCCCCTTTCAGGTAATTGAAGGATGCTATCAAATCTGCCTTCACTCTTCTCTTCTGCAGACTAAACAAGCCCAGTTCCCTCAGCCTCTCCTCGTAAGTCATGTGCCCCAGCCCCCTGATCATTTTCATTGCCCTCTGCTGGACTCTTTCCAATTTGTCCACATCCTTTCTGTAGTGGGGGGCCCAAAACTGGACACAGTACTTCAGATGTGGCCTCACCAGTGCCAAATAGAGGGGAATAATCACTTCCTTCAGTCTGCTGGCAATGCTCCTACTAATGCAGCCCAATATGCCATTAGCCTTCTTGGCAACAAGGGCACACAGCTGACTCATATCCAGCTTCACATCCACTGTAATCCCCAGATTCTTTTCTGCAGAACTGTTGCTTAGCCAGTCGGTCCCCAGCCTGTAGTGGTGCATGGGAATCTTCCATCCTAAGTACAGGACTCTGCACTTGTCCTTGTTGAACCTCATCAGATTTCTGTTGGCCCAATCCTCCAATTTGTCTAGTTCACTCTGGACTCTATCCCTACCCTCCATCGTATCTACCTCTCCCAACAGCTTAGTGTCATCTGCGAACTTGCTGAGCATGAAATCCATCCCATCATCCAGATCATTAATAAAAATGTTGAACAAAACTGGACCCATTACTTGTTCTGTTCATTCCCTCTGAAGCACCTGGCACTGGCCACTGTCGGAAGACAGAATACTGGGCTAGATGGATCTTGGGTCTGACCCAGTATGGCCATTCTTATGAGTAGTTCACATTGTTCTTCCAATGCACATTACCGGTGCTTGTTTACATGTAATTTTATTAGGAATCATGCTGCCCAATTACCTAGCTTTGTTAGCTTCTTTTAAAGAGCCTTATAATACCCTAGATTTAAGTAACGTAAATAAATTTGTTCCATCTGGAAAGTTTGCTGTCTTGCTGTTCAACCCTCTTCCAGATCATTAATATAGTAAATGATACCAGTTCTACTTTGCTCGGACTTAATTTCTACATAGTACTTGAAAAGTGGAAAAGAAAAATCAAAATGAGTAACAAAACTGCATTTACAAGGAAAAAATAAAGCTGTCATATTTTAAAATAGATTTTTATAGAAGTTCCATATCCCTTATCAGAATGTTTTGTACTATGAAAACAATTTTCTTCCCTGGAAGAAGAGATGACCCATTTCATAGAACTGTTAACATGACCTACACAGAGAGTTGTGCTGACATTTAGATTGAGATATAGCAGAGCGTCCATGGTGACACTGCTGAAGGTTGAACTTGGCATATTAGATGATGTGTCTATATATGAAATGTCTTGCTGTAATAGAAATATCACCTTTAGCGTCAGTGACAATTAAGGAACTGTTAATTTAACATGACCAGCACATAATTATTTGGATATGATTTTTTTCCTATACTTTATCATGACTTTCTTATTTGCTAATATCTGGTATATGTCTGAGAGCAGTTAAAGGACTTTGATAACATCTTTAATCCAGGGATTTCAAAACTTTTACCTCCTTCACAGGTTTAATTGGAATTTGTTAATCTTCTGAAATACAGATGCTTATAGGATGAAACAAGCTACCGTACAACAGAAGCAGAAAACAGAAAGCACCGGAAAATCGAACAGCAATACATCCAGTTGATACAAATTGTGGTATGTATGTAATTATCTGAACTGAAATTTGGCAATGGAATTAATGTATGTATATTTAGAAAAAAAGTTTCATGGGATATTTAATGGCCCCAAGTGTAAGACTCCTGGTTTTCAATATTACCCCAAAAATGTCACCATCAACACCACAATGCCTGCAGCACCATACTGGTGCATTACTTGAATAGTGATGCATAGGGAAGAGTCATCCACTGAATCCCAATACCACTTCTTGTATTGACTGGGTTTTTTGTAGGTCTCCCTTGTAAATATGGTCTTAGTCCAACCCAGGAATCTGCATGAGAAATGATTGCACCATAGCACAAGGCGGTACAGATGTTAACCAAAATCTCAAATAATTGATTTTTGTTATAAATTCTGAAGAAACTTTTATGTTACCAGTGTGACCCTGTAAGTTGCTGCTCAAACACCATAGTGCCTATGACAGGTACTGCAGAAGTTTTTGGCAGTATCATCTGCCATATGTGCCACGATATCTTGATATAAGAACATGAGCCAAGAATGGATTGGCAGCACTTTGAATTTTTTTTGTTGGCACAAGTTACACATTTAATGTCAGTTTAACGTAGCTCACTTTACCATAACAGGTATGACAACTCAAGCATTTCTCAAAATCAAAGCAAAAATTCAAGGCAAGACAGACTAAGTCAATTCCAAGCAGTCCGAACCCGAGAAAGTCTCCAAAGATATGCTCATTAAAGGAATGGGAGGGGCAGGGGGAGGAAGCATTTTGAGTGCTGTGATATATGGGTCATTTTTCAAGCAGTTTGTTTTTTATCTTTAGCTTACAAATTAAGGTTGTTGGAAGATTAAAGCATGGGCTCAGAGTGCTGTCAGTTCTGCCCCAGCTAGTTAGATCATTGTACAACCATGTTTTCCTACCTTACCAGGATCTCATAACAAGCCCTTGTTCTTGAAGAAGTAAAGATTCTTCTCTGGTGGTGGGGTGAGCCTCATGATTGTTCTCCTTATTGTGAATTTTGCCTCTTTTACCAAGAAAGCCTCAAATGGAAAGCAATATTAAGAGAGCTGGTTTGCAGTGTTTTTTTTAATCTTCAGAACAGAAAAGGAGACTTATTTACTTTGACCTGTGCTAAAATGAAAAAGAAAATGCCCTTCATGTCCCTGCTGCACACTTGTTTTTGGTTCTTTTTGCTCGTTTAATTCATGGGCAGAGATTCACAGGCAGACAAAGAGCCTTCTGAGTAATTTAACTCCACAGTGTCCTTCAGCGCTCTAATAAGCAGAATTTCTCATTCAAAACATTGTTGGATTAAAATCAGGAGAGACCTTATTAAAAAAAAACAACAACCATGTATTGAAAGAGAAATCAGCAACAGCTCTTACTGGGAAGGGAATATAATGGCCTTTTCAGAAATTTTCTTTTGCAGTGACTTTATATTCAATCCTCCTTCAAATTTGGCACTTCACACTCAAAGGCCAATGTTTCCCTACATGAATTCTTCCCATCTATAGACTGAAAAATTCCACACAATTCCACTCAGAGTTTCTTTCCAATTCTTCTTTTAAGGTGGGGGTGAGGGACAAATTTGCCCCTAAAAATGGCAAGATGTTCAGCCTCTGAAAGCTGTGGGTCTTCCAAGATCTACATAGAGTTAATTGGAATCAATTTGCAAACTGGACGCCATTAAATTAGGCTTGAATAAAGACTGGGAGTGGATGTGTCATTGCACAAAGTAAAACTATTTCCCCATGTTTATTTTTCCCCCCTACTGTTCCTCACACGTTCTTATCAACTGCTGGAAATGGCCCATCTTGATTATCACTACAAAGGGTTTTTTTTCCTCTCCTGCTGGTAATAGCTCACCTTAACTGACCACTCTCGTTATAGTGTGTATGATAACACCCATTGTTTCATGTTCTCTGTGTATATATCTATCTTCCTACTGTATTTTCCACTGCATGCATCCGATGAAGTGGGTTTTAGCCCATGAAAGCTTATGCTCAAATAAATTTGTTAGTCTCTAAGGTGCCACAAGTACTCCTGTTCTTTTTTGAGGATACAGACTAACACGGCTGCTACTCTGAAACCATAGATTATGACGAAGTCTCATGATGGAAGGACCTACCATTTGAAAGGACTGTGCCACCACACTGCCACAAAGTAGCTCTCATTCTCCCAAGAGGAGGAAGGAGGGTTCAGTGGTTAAGGCCCAAGACAATGGAGACCCAGGTTCAATTCCCTGCTCTCCCATGGACTTCCTGTGTGATCTTGAGCAAGTCACAGTCTCTTTATGCTTCAGTTCCCCATCTGTAAAATGGAGACTGTAGTTCGTCCCTACATCACAGGGATGTTGGGAGGACAAATATATTAAAAAGATTGTGAAGCACTTTGAGATTTACTGATGAAAATTGCTATAGATTCACTATAGGACTGGCTAGAACCTTTGCCTATGGTGTGAGATGTAAGGTACAAACTGACAAAATGACCCTCCTCTCTTGGGATTGGGAGCAACCTGAATATTTTGTGATCTTTACTGTATAGCAACTATCTACCATTAAGTTCATCTTGCTTGGTGGCAAGATGGACTAGAATGTCCAAGGGGGATTGTCTGTGACTCCGCAATAAAACTGTTATAATGCTTTAGGAGTTGACACTTGTTACTGGTGTGATGGGTTGGACCCCCATTCCAGGGTGCCATCTGACGTGCTGGGGTCCCACTGAGCCCACCGGTCCACCAGCCTGGGTTCCCCTTACTCTGTGCTGCTGTGCCAGGCTCTCAAGCCCCCTTCCAGCACAAGGGACACACCCAGCTGCAGAATCACACAGAGTCTGCAATCAGCTCTGTATGGGAGGACTCAGCTCGGAGATTGCCCGGCGCTCAAGTGCACACACCCTCTGAAGTGTAAACCCAAAATGATATGGTCTTGGGCTGTACAGAGATCTATACAGAGTAAGCTCATGAAATTTGCCCCCCTCCCTCAATGTGGAGGAAGATATGCATAGATTTTTGCTCCTCCTGCCCTAGTTATGAATTGCACAAATTGGGTTTTAGAACAAACAAAAAACAAGTTTATTAACTACAAAAGGTAAATTAAGTGATTATAAGGGATAGCAAACAGAACAAAGCACATTACTGAGCAAATAAAAAACAACACACACAAACTAGGCTTAATACATTAAAGAAATTGGTTTCAAATAGTAATTTCTCAGCCTCAATTTTGTTTTACGCAGGTTACAGAGTTTCTTGAAGGTAAACTGCACCACTTGCAGCTTAAATCTCTAGCTATACACTTCACAAACTGACCTTTCTCCCCCAGCTTAGTTCTTTTGTTTCTTCAGGTGTTTTCAGCAGTCTTCTTTCTTGGGTGGGGAGGCAGTGGAGAAGAGCCATGATTAACTCACTTCACAGCCTTAAACAGGATTTACATATGGTGGTAATTCTTTGTTTCCTTGTTTGACCCACACCCCCTTCCAATGGAAAATACCAGAAGTCCAAAATGATGTCCAGTACCAGGTGACATGATCACTTGATTCTGCAGTGTCAAAGCAGCATCCCAAGAAACTTCTCAGGAAGGGGGGAAGATTAGTATCTTCAAAGTCCTATTGTCCTTCCTAATGGCCCATCCAAGCTCTTTGCCTACTGTCTGGTGGGTGTTCCCCAGCTGCAAGCACTTTTGTAATTGATACGTAGTCCATATTCCTGACTTCAGATACAGAAATGATACATGCATATAAACAGGATAATCACATTCAGTAAATCATAACCTTTCGAATGATATCTCACGTGACCCATCTTGCATAAAACATATCTTAGTTATACCATATTCATATCATAACAATATTTCTATGAAGACTATGGGGCATAATGTCACAAATGCATTGGTGAAATTTAATTATAGAACATACCACCAGTTTGAGGTGTCTGGCCTGCTTCTTGATAGTCTGCCTGGAGGTTGCCATTCATGGTCATGAGCCACTCCAGACTGCATGACACCAGCCACATCACTGAAAAGGTACACAGTATGCCTACTACAATATAGCAAAACTACAACTAAATCTTGTGGCGGAAAAATTTCAAAAATTTGGAATTATCTGAAATTTATTACTCTCTGGAGAATTAGGTCCCTTTGGCCCTGAGAGAGACCCTCCAGTTCACATCTGATCATGGTTACCTTTTGACACATGGCTACTGTATGCCTTGTCCCAACTGTGTTAGTATTTCTATAAACATCTCTTTTATAGCATGTACCTTTTCGCCACAACACACACACACAGTATGCTTCTAGTGTGACATGCATAAAAATTAGTCCTCAGGGTTCCCAATTCCAATCACTAAAAGAAAGCTTAGATTTCCAGCAAAATGTTTTAGCATAGCGGGACCAGACAACGCCTGAGGAATTATTCTACTTTAACTAGTGCTAAGTGTCAGAACCCTCAAACTGCAGCAAAATTTTCTCACTGCAAAATTTAGTCATTTTGTCCATTCATACAGCAAGTGTTTGAGAGTAAGAGAAGGAAGGAGAAAGATGCCTAGGGTTATTAGGAAAAATATAATTTGGAAACTATGATTTCCCTTGAGGTTACAAGATTTGTTATTATATACACAGAGCGTGAGCGCAAGCGAGAAGGAGAGAGCAAAAGGGCACAAGTGCACACACACTAGTTTTTGCAGCTAGGATATGGAGCCCTTTAAAATACTCTCCACACTTTACATATCTTCTTTACAAATCAGTCCTAGGATTTCCCTTCCCTCAGCTTCCTCCCTCAACACTCTGGCTGCAGAAAACTGGGGACAGACTCTCTGCAAAGCCTGTCATTGTCAGTTGGAACACCAACCAGAGGAGGATGGTAGAATGAGAGAACACAGGACAGAATTTTTTTTCTTGGATTCATGTTATCCCAAGAATACAATTTAGTACAATTTTAATTGTTATAAATTCACTTTATTGAATTGTACAAAGTGGGTTGAATTATCGCTGTGGCGAGGAGAACATACGCTTTATAAGCTTCAATAAAGAACTTCAGAATATGCGGTTGCTGCTGAGTTTAACTTCAACAGTGAGGAAGAGACTGTAAACATTAAATCAGGAGGTGACTGGATTAACACCCAGAGCAATTTGGAGGAGAGGGAGGTGACACAAGAAACAGTATTAATATTGATTTATTTCACTCTGTACATCAATGAGGTGGAAAAAGGCACTGGCAATAAAGTGATAAAATGTGCTGGCAACACAACATGGGAGGGATGGTCAATGCAAACAAGAGGAGTCAATGAAATAATTACAGATGGATTCTGCAACCCTTATTCATGCAGTAAGACATACTCAACCAAGTAGTCTCATTGACTTCAGTGAGTAAGTGCTGCTCAACAGGAGTAAGGTTTGCAGAATCTGTTCCATAATGACTTGGATATAAATGAGAATGGTCAGATAAGTGGCTTATGCAGTTCAGTATATTGAAAACTAAAGTGATGTTACAGTTGTAGCAAAGTATTAGAAGAATGTACTCTCAATGGTTATAGACCATGAATAGGAGAAGCAGCAAGATTGAAGGGAAGTGAAACTCAAAACAGTATGTAATAGCAGCAAAAAATAAAAACAATTCCAGGAGTGCAAAGAGTTAACTAGACTTGAAAAAAAACTTTTTAATATTGTATAAGGGATTCATGTGTGGAGACAGGAAGCATAAAATAGCCAAATGCATCAAGAATCTTACAACAACTGATTTACATGGGGGTACCCTAAACTCCAGGAAGTCATTAAGTCACTTCAAGAAGAACAGCCTTAACAAAAAACAGTACCTCTGATAGGGGAATTAATAGAATCAACAAGTTGTACCTGCCAGTATTAAAGGCACTCCTGGAAACACTACTTATTTATTTCAACGTTTTTGCATCTAGTCCAAGCTCTAGACAATTTATAACATTTAAAACTAACAATGTTTTATACAAAAATTAAAAGATCTATAACTCAAAGACATAATTCAATCTAGACATAGTAAGCAGCAATTTGAAATTAAGTCAAGTACTCAGGAATCTATGAAGATCTCTACATTTGCCTCTTGATGTCTCAGATCACCCCAGGTTTAGCAAGGCCACATTCTAACTTGTCGTGAACTGATCTTTTTCATTATTAAAAGAATATCTTAGAAATGGGGAAGATGCAGAAAGGGATAATCGGCATAATCTAAAAGTGTGAAAGATCTTTAGTCCAAAGAGTCGGAAAAGATGGGTCTGTATTCCATGGGGGAGGGGGAGAAAAAAAAGAGATCAGGAGGGATCCAAATTAATAAGAAAATAGCTAGTGTAGATATCACTGCACAGAGCTATCTGAGCTAGGGTCTAATACAAGAACAGAACGGCGTGAATTTCAGATAAGAAAGTCCTGACCTAAAAGGAAAGTATGCCGAATTTCTTTACACCAACACATTAATATATGGAATAAACCACCGCAGACAGCAATAATAGTATGTGCTTTAGGAAGAAGTCTGAAAATAACTGCCAGGTCAAAGAAGAGAAAGACCTAGATAGGACAGAATCAGGCCAGGAAGCCTATGTTCTTACATTCTGTATAGGAAACATGGAGATTTTATTCAAAATAATAGCAGGTGTCTAAAGCTAATTCTCAATAAATAATTAGGATTATACATTTCTTTATGACCCTGACATATCTGTGAAATGGTGCACCAGCTGAAATGACTTATCTTTCATAAATTGCATTCCCAGACTGATAAATGCAACTCCCCCACTACTATCTAGATTATGGATACGTGAACCAGCCCTCACAAAAACTGGTTCATACCATAGAGCTATTCCTGAATCAAACTTGAATCCTTTTAAAGGTTTGAATGAGGGACACACTCCCCTGACAGACATTCCTGCCCTTGTCTAGATGATGCATCTAGTCAGTTTTCCTTCCAACAGATTTCTCTTTTTTCATCAGGTGCCTCTTCCACTTACTTTTCCACAGAATTACTCTCCCCCCAAGACGTTCTGGTTAAACTTGGATTATTGCTGTGCACATTTTTCCACGATATGCTATGCATCCGATGAAGTGAGCTGTAGCTCACGAAAGCTCATGCTCAAATAAACTGGTTAGTCTCTAAGGTGCCACAAGTACTCCTTTTCTTTCTCCTTTTTTATGTTTCCTCCCATTTTCTCTGCAGCAAGCTCTTATCTGAAGCGCTCTGTGTGGCCATGAGCACCAAGCTATGATTTTGTTAGCACTGATTCAACTATTAAATGTTTTAGGGTAGATGAGTTTGTCTGCATGAGAGTATTTTACTGGCTAGACTGATAGTTATACCGGTGAAACACCCTCATATGTACAATGGGGGAGGAGGCTGGCTCTACTTCCAGCTGCGAGGAAATGGGGAAAGATCAGGGCTTCATACCTCCTTGATGTAAGAAGTGCACTGCTGAGCTGGCTCTGTGTAAGATGGAAGGACCTTGTTTTACTCCCTTCAGCAGTATTCCTTCACTTGCTGCTTCTTTCTTATTGGTGAAGAGGCTTGATGTGTCCCTTTCTTCCCTTCACCCATATCTGTCACTAGGTATGTGGGAAAGATGCAGTATATGGACATGTTTCAGAGTAACAGCCGTGTTAGTCTGTATTCGTAAAAAGAAAAGGAGTACTTGTGGCACCTTAGAGACTAACCAGTTTATTTGAGCATGAGCTTTCGTGAGCTACAGCTCACTTCATCGGATGCATAGCATATCGTGGAAACTGCAGAAGACATTATATACACACAGAGACCATGAAACAAAACTTCCTCCCACCCCACTCCCCCGCTGGCAAGTGGGGTGGGAGGAAGTTTTGTTTCATGGTCTCTGTGTGTATATAATGTCTTCTGCAGTTTCCACGATATGCTATGCATCCGATGAAGTGAGCTGTAGCTCACGAAAGCTCATGCTCAAATAAACTGGTTAGTCTCTAAGGTGCCACAAGTACTCCTTTTCTTTATATGGACATGTGATTTTAGCAAGCTGAATTTACCACCTCTGAGGCACAAGCTTGGCAAAAGCTTCATCAGATAGCCAAGGTTTATGAATTGCACCAGCAAAAAAACCTGATTAATGGTCACCTCACCACATTGCTTTTTGCTAAACAAAAGATTGTAACAATTAGTTCAATATAAAGTATGGTTCAAAGCAAACGGTATAGGACCTTCCAAGGAACTAGGCAATTGACCATGTATATTATTTATTTCAACAGTCCTCTTAGAGTATTCTGGGCATGATTCTGGTACGTTTTACCCTGGTGCATACCGGGAGTAACTTCACGGTTGTCAAAGGAGTTACACAGATGTGTAAAACCAGGGTGAGGTTTGAATCAGGCTGTTGCTCTTTCAATTCTATCTGATTGCATTACATTTAAACAAGAACTCTTTATATCCAGTTGACTGGGTAAAATATCAGATGCAGAGAAAACAATGGAAGGGTATTCTGCCCTTAAGAGAGCCATTTCAAATTTCTATCTATAAATATCAAACAGCATTTTAATTATCACCGTTTAATGCCAGATCCGAATGGCTCCCCTCCCCAGATTTGTGCTAAGGAAGGCAATCAGATAAAGCTCCTGCCGTGTGTACTCACAGCTCTGTTTATGGGCCTGAAAAATACATATTTGCTGACTTTACAGAGGAAATCAGGGATTTTAATATTTATGATACTGTGAATATACCACAGATTATTGCTGTCCTCAAGTGCCTTCACACAACCTTAAGGAAAGAAATATAATATTCCCTTAGTATCAGGCAAATGCTGTAATACACTTTTTTGTATCTTAGCATTCCCACTCTCTCAAGTAGTTTGTACAGCCTGGAGGAGCAACCACAGAATTACAAGCTCAACAAGTTCTCAGCAGAATGTCTGAACCCCTTCTGTGCCTGCCACAAACCGGAGACATACACGACATGGCAAATGAGCATTTAAGCCTTAAAGGTGACCTGAGTGGGGAGGGGGAAGAGGGAAAAAATGGCTTGAGTCTTTGTTTTGCTTCCTTTGATGTTAAAGGCAGCCTGACAGTGGTTTTACTTTAACTTTTAAATAAAAGTTATGGTTTTGCTGATTTTGATTGTTTATATTAGAAATTTAAGTCTTTCTGGCCATGAAAAATTCTACGATGGTGGCAGAACTACTGAAATAATGTCATAACAAGAGTCAGAAGAGTGAAAGGTGAGTGTCTGAGAGGAGAAGGGATTTGTAATCGGATTGATTAATGTTCTTCAGGTCAGATCCTTGGCCCCATTCTAGCCCCTTTACACTACTCTAAAATTTGCCAGAGACCAAATTGGTTCCTAGCTGACCCCAAATTCCAGGGGCCACAATGGTGGCATACAATCCTTTACTCTTTTTCCACTGAGGCCTCAGCCTCCACCAGCATGCAGAACAACAGAATGGGATCACGAATAGAAGCATGAATTCTGCTAGGCAAGGCTGGGGTGACCAGACAGCAAATGTGAAAAATCGGGACCGGGGAGGGGGGTAATAGGAGCCTATATAAGAAAAAGACCCCAAACTCAGGACTGTCCCTATAAAATCTGGACATCTGGTCACCCTAGACAAGGCAGATCACCACCAATTTGGGCCACTGAGAAAAGCCTGTAAATTACATTTTAAATCAAGAATTCCCAGCGAGTTCAGACTGCGTGTGAGTGTTTAACCAAGAAATAGGAGATGTGATTTTCAAATCACTTCTTTTGGCCAGGCTTCCACCACTGATTCTCAGCTTACCCTTCAAACACCAATACAGTACACACACATTTTAATTCAAGGAGGTTGAACGAGTGCTAACAAACTGCATATACAACATGAATCTTTCACTACTGACTCTCTCATCAGCCCATACTGTCTCCTTAGTTTGTAATCCCTTGCTGAATTAAATCTAATGTAGTTTCTATGGGCCAAATTCAGCTCTCAGCTATATTTATGTAAATTTTGGATAATTCCTTTAAGCCCCTCAGGGAACAGACATTTTATTTGATTGCCAAGCACCACAGCACTGTATAAATGCAACTAATGAGGATATGGATTCACTGTAGTAATTAAGAGGTTAGCCAGCATTCTATCTGTAATAATAATAGTAAGTCAATAGGTAATTACTAATAAGTCTGTTGGAGAGGACATTTGGTTTATGGTAATGGCACTATATTGGGACGCAGGAGTTCTGTTTCTGGCTATGCCAGACTTCATATATGACCTTCAGCAAGCCGCATGTTCTCTGTGCCTCAATTCACCAGCTCAAAAACAGGACTAGTGATAATATTTTGCTATCTCACAGGGATGTTGTGTGTATAAATTCATTAATGTCTGAGGTGTTCAGATACAAAAGCGAAGAGATCATAGAAAGCCTGTAAACAGATAAATACAATTCACAGATTTTTAAGGCCAGAAAGGAAAAATACAATCACCTAGTCTGATCTCCTGCATAACATAGCCTATATAATTTCACCTAGTAATTCCTGCACTGAGCTCAAATAAGGGTAGGAATATCCTCTTTCCAAGAATTTATAGACAAACCAGTGTGGGATATCAGACTTTGTCATAATATAAACTTCTTGCTATTTCCTTTTACGTTCATTATCATCTTAAATTCTAATCGTAGTTCAGTTGAATTTAATGGTAAGCTGAGTTAAACTGGCAATGGTTCAGACTTAGAGGCTAAAGACCAAGTGGAGCAGTGTAAGCAGAAGAACGAGTCTCCCCATACTTTTTCACCATCTGTATCAACTGAGTTGTGGCATCCACAGCTAGGGGGTCTCTCGGTCTATTCAGCCTAGTACCTTGGCACTAGCAACTGGTCATCTGACTTTTGTGATGTGGACATCTGGAGTGAAATTCTAGGCCCAGTGGGAAATTCCCTCCCAATGGGAGTTTTGCCATTGACTTTAATGAGGTCAGGATTTCAGACATGTTCACTGGGAACTGGATTGAGACCACCAACTCATGTCAGTTAGGCCAGCAAACTGCCATACCACAGTAATGGCTTTCAGCTGAAAAGTTCCATGTCCCATTATTTCTCAAACACTGAGCATACATGAATGCAAGATGGCCTTCAAAAATTTAAGTGTCAGACAGTTAGTTCATCTAGTCTGACCAACTGTATACCACAGGCTATTAAATTTCACCCATAAACAATGGGGAGTCCTTGTGGCACCTTAGAGACTAAAATTTATTTGGGCATAGGCTTTCACGGGCTAAAACCCACTTCATCAGATGCATGGAGTGAAAAATACAGTAAGCAGTATATATATCACAGCATACTATATTTTTCACTCCATGCATCTGATGAAGTGGGTTTTAGCCCGTGAAAGCCTATGCCCAAATACATTTGTTAGTCTCTAAGGTGCCACAGGGACTCGTTTTTGCTGATACAGACTAACACGTCTACCACTCTAAATTTCACCCAGTTACTCATGTATTGATTGAGTCCAATAACTTTAGAGTCAAATTTAAAAACAAATATTTCTGCAATGCACTTTTCTTTCTAAAATAGAGTGGAACGCTTTAAACCTAAAGTGGAAGTAGAGTCAACTTCACTGCAGAGTCAACTCCACAATTTATTTGATCAAAAATTAAAATGAATTTGCCCAACTGTAATGTACAGCACTATTCACTACACAAGATACTGCATAATGGCCCAACTGTTCGCAATTTGCTTAACAGACTAAACTAACAAAAATTACAAGAATAAGCCATTACACTTATCCCATTTCTATTTCTGAACTGAAATAGCTTTGTTTGAAATTAGTTGCAGCACCTGTTGATGGACAAACAATTAGATCAGTATCTTTCCTATTAAGGGAAAGAAGGATTATTTCCTCCCAAAACTATCTACCAAAATAGACACAAATTCTCTCTTAGAGAGACCATGTCAGAAAAGTGAGGATAGGGTTTATATTCTGTGAAAAGATACGGTTACACATATACCATACAAAGTTATAACACAGACAATGTACCGTAACATACTTTGGATGCGGATGTAGCTCCAAGAGCTAAAGAGTGTGTGGTATGACTTGACATCATTTTTCAGCCAGTAAAAATACATAATATTTAATATATTTGACCCAAATGTATAGATTTGTAGATATTACAGTGATGGGGTACAGTACAAATTACTTAGCCAGACAACATAAGTGTGCTTTGTTAAGCTCTTGCAGCATTCTGATCGGCTCAGTCATCCCTTACCTTACCCAGGCCCTCTCCCCACAGCTAGGCTTTCCCATGCCGGTATTAAGCCGATAGACATGAGTCCTAGTCTAACAGATTTCTTCAGTTCTATTGGTTTAGTACTCTTGCCTTGGTAGTTGCAGGATGTATTACAGAGAGCAGTGGTCTCCAGAGCAGATTTATTAGCTTTTCTTGTGAGGCATCTGGAAATCGCACATCCTGCCATGACCTATTAGGGCATAGGCTGGAAGCAGAGACAGGAGCAGACTTGCAGGTCAAGATGTTTCAAGGAGCAGAACTCTGCTCTGGAGGCAGCTTCTCCATAAGGTTAGCTTCTTGTGGATTGTCAGACCAGAGTCCCTGTCTGAGGGACCTAAGGGGGCCTTGTCAAGCTTGAAGTCCTACTAGGAAAGGTTAAAACTCCCAGGAAACCTTGGAGGCATGATTGACATTCCCTCAATCCCCCATTTTTCTGCTCACCTCATATATAACTGGTCTCTCTCTCTCTCACACACACACACACACACAAGTTTTTCCCTTTCCCCTTGCACCTCCCTTCTTTTTCCTCATCCCTTAGTATACCCATGGCCTCAGAGGAGGAGAAACAGTCTAGATACTCCACCACGACAAACCTCCTATGGTTCATCAGAAAAATGTATGGTGTATACTTGCGTTACACCCTAAATATCTAGAAATAAAGTTTCACCCTAAATATCTAGAAATAATTTTGAGTCAATACAATTAAGAGTGTTGAGACTGGAAAATTCATTCCTGTGCTATAGCAGGAAACTATAATTATAACTTCTAAACGAAGCTGAGCTTACTTGCATCAAAAAAAAATCAGGTCCAGAGCAATTAGGGAGTTAGCAATTATTTTCAGATAACACATGATCTATGATGACATAGGAGACTGACAGCTTCTAAGGCAAGAGACAGAATCTTGGATTATTAAAAGCATATGCTAAATAGTTTACTATTGGTTTAATATTTAGTTTAAGTAATTTACTATAAGATTTTAAGTATTTGGTTTGCAGGTGGTTATACCAATTGTGAATTGCAAGAGAAATCAGAAGCAGTTTTGAATTATTAACTATATACCCTGGGTTGGTGTGAGACATTTGTATGTGTGGGATAAAGAAAAAAAGGCTTAACTGTGAATTATTGTCTTTTGAATTATACTGTAATTAAGTAATTGTTTAAGTTTATATCTTTAGAATTACTTCTGGTTTAACTTTCCCTGACAGTCATGTAATTTTCAGTTGACTGATGCATTGATAAGCATTTGTGTTAAGGATCCATAGACCCATACTAGTATGTAAATCACTTCCTTAGAGTAGTATGTTGACAAATTTGTGATAAGAATTTATTATGATTGAATCTATTACCTCTTAGTAAAGTTTTAATAGCCTGTTAAATTCCTTCATTTAAATTCTGTACTCAATAACATGTATCCAACTTTATTTCACTTTCTCTAAATTCCTAATTATCTTCACATTCCATTTTAATTAATAAAATTGATATATTTATAAGAATTCTCAATTCTGTAAATTAACAAAACCCAAAATTCAGTCAACTTATGAGAAACCTGATTAATTACAGTTACTTAACTATTTCATACTATATTTATTTTAATTATCTCACACTTTAAAATACTGCACATTCTAGTATGGTGATTTTTATACTAGTATTTAAAATAAACATTCTTCTAGTGAACAGATAACCACTCTGGTACTGTTGCTTATAGGTGATGTATGCTGTCGGTGAAGTAAATAGTTTAGCAATTAATGGAGTGAAGCAAGACTAGTTTTCATGAATACCACACTGCAATATCTTTATAGGTTACAATCTGCAAGCAACATGACCAAGGCTGGAAACAGCATTATGGGAATGAATTAGACTTTGTGCAAAGGATCTAAGGAACTGAACAGCTGCATTTCATGTAAGTGATTGTTAAGATTCAAGTCTCTTCCTCAAACAGCATTGGTGCAATAGAACAGAAAACATTTCTGCTTCATTATTTGTCAGAAATTTAAATGCGATTAGTTATGCTTGAGTACCAGTCATCACTTCCAGAGAAGTAGCCCCAAGAGAATCAGTAGCAGGCTCAAAGGTAGTTTACCGGTACTAGGGAAAGGCCACCTAAGGCTCTCTTCAATCAGAATGGCAACCTGCTGAGTTGGAGTAGACATGTAAGTACCCGACAATAAAAATAAGATTTATTCTCATTCTCTCTCTTTCTCCTCTTTGTTTTTGTCCTTCTGCTATATTTTTAGTGCTTTTCAAAAGAAGTCTAGCAGTTGCTGATTCCAATTCTGGAATGAAATATATTTACTCATTTCAAAGAATCATTCTGCCAATTGATTGTTTTATAATCCCTGAATTCTACTAATTTCTGATGCATTCTTCCCAGGTTGAGTCTCCAGATAGATGACAGCTAGCTCTGCTGGCTCTCTGCCACCCCCCTCACCCCTGCAGAAACCCTCAATGCAAGGGAAATGTGGGCAGCATACCCCAGGAAAAGAGATGTGAGGTGCTCCTCGCAGGCAGTTCCCAGCAGCCAGACCTATTCCTGGGGGCTGTAATCAGGTGGGTTCAAATTAGGGCAGCCCTCAGAAAGTAAGGGGTATGAGAGGAAATAGAGGGGCTGAGGCAGGAGGAGAGGTTGCAGAAAGGAAAGAAGAGACTAAAAATGTTAAGAGTAATTAGTGGTTGTACAGAGTCTGTAGAGCACTAAATATTCCCAACCTTGAGGTCAATACCTTTGTGGAGAATAGCTAGTCAGCTTCTTTCAAGTGGGGCAAATCCTTGGTTGCACTGAACTCAAGGTGAACTTTCCTGTTGATTTCAATGGGACCAGAAAATGGTCCTGTGTGTTCAAAAAGATTTTCTTGTTCTCCAAGCCTGTTCTATCAATTCAAATATTCCCTGAGTTCATGCTAAAGGTGGTTGCAGCAACATATACACGCACCCAAAGAAAAGGAAAAATATCTTTCCAAATACCTATATTTAGTAATTGATGTTAAGTTTAGTAAATAATTTTCACCATCTACAAGTAAAATTACAGTTATGTTTATTCCTCTAAATAATATTTTAGACACCTATAGCAATTTCTGACGATCTCATAATTTACTAATGCTCATAAATCACTAAGACTGAACATCCCATGAGGTACAGAAGAATTGTTTTATATATGAGAAAAGCAAGGCACAGAGAGGCACCGTGGTTCCAAAAATTAGATTGTAAACTTATGACAGAGTCAAGAACAGAACCAAGATCTCCCGACTCCCACTCCTGTGCTTTAATCACAAGACTACCCTTTCTTCCCCATTAGTAATAGCAGCATTTTGTTTATATTAAACTAATTAATTCAGTTACCCATTAACATACTTACTTTATGGCGCTTACAGGGGTTTCTTATAGTTTTATTGATTACAATTTACTAAGTAATTTCCTGAAATATTAGAATATTCTATAGAATATTAGGGTTGGAAGAGACCTCAGGAGGTCAACTAGTCTAATCCCCTGCTCAAAGCAGGACCAACACCCACTAAATCATCCCAGCCAGGGCTTTGTCAAGCTGGGCCTTAAAAACCTCAAAGGATGGAGATTCCATCACCTCCCTAGGTAACCCATTCCAGTGCTTCACCACCCTCTTAGTGAAATAGTGTTTCCTAATATCCAACCTAGACCTCTCCCACTGCAACTTGAGACCATTACTCCTTGTTCAGTCGTCTGTCACCACTGAAAACAGCAGAGCTCCATCCCCTTTGGAAGCCCCCTTCAGATAGTTGAAGGCTGCTATCAAATCCCCCCTCACTCTTCTCTTCTGCAGACTAAATAACCCCAGTTCCCTCAATCTCTCCTCGTAAATCATGTGCCCCAGCCCCCTAATCATTTTCGTTGCCCTCTGTTGGACTCTTTCCAATTTGTCCACATCCCTTCTGAAGTCGGGGGACCAAAACTGGTTGCAATACTCCAGGTGTGGCCTCACCAGTGTTGAGTAGAGTGGAATAATCACTTCCCTCGATCTGCTGGCAATGCTGCTACTAACTCTTAACAAACAAGTAATTGCTTTACTTTATGCCAGTAGTTTAAAATGACAGAATTTTTTTTTCTTTTAGTATAAGCCCGCTGTTCTTTACTGACTTATGCCTGAGTGGCAGTATATAACTGAACTGGTTTGGGTTGAGAGTTCACCTCAGGAGTCTCCGAGGAGAGCAGATATGATGATATAAGCATTTTTAGTTTAGAAACTTTAAGGAAGATTTTTTTTTAAAATCAAAGAAAGTTTTTATCTAACATTCGATTTTCAGTGTTTTTAATCTGCTTTCCATTTTTTCTAATACTTAAATCTAGGGTAAGTGGCAAAAATGAAAATATTCATTTTAAGGAGGTGTTAATTCTGACACCCTAATAGTGATCATTTAAATGTAAACATAGCTTACTGGTTTTGCTAATCAAGCACACGAGAAAGGAGAGGCATGATCTTGTACTGAAGATTATGCATAAGTGACTAAGTTTCATTTTATTTTGGCATCATGTGTAGGCGGAGCTTGGGATAGTACCACCATTTTTCCCTACAATATGCTCCTATCCCTCCTCCTCCTAACTACTAATCCCCAGACGGAGTCTTCTCAGGATTGTTGTTCAGTGTCTTGTTTCATGTTCATTTGTCTTATCTTATTTATATGGTAAACTCATGCAAAAAGGCAACATGCCCTGAGAATAAAAATTTGAATGATCAGGCAAAGATGAGGCATCTAACTTTAGTTGAAGTCAGTGGGAATTGTGCAGAGAAGAAGAAAGTAGTGACAGCTGCAATTGGTACACAATCCCATGCAGTATTGTTAATGGGCCCGATTGTCTACTGCACTATGCTAGTTTTAGGCTGATGTAATTTCTTGGATTTCAATGAGTTACACTGTCATGATGTGCAGTTGAGTCAGACTCATCATCATCTGAGTCAGGGCCCTTCCCTTTGTTTCTTCTATAGCCTTACTTCTCATCTCACTCTGAGGTTTGTGTAGACCACTGAAAAGCAGGGCAGGTTCTGCCTACTCTGGACCAGCTACCTTTGACAAACAAGACCCACCAAAGTCCACCTGACAGTGGCAAGAAATGTATACTGTGTAATAAGCATACCTGGGATGTTGACTGCAACGTGTTTCAAAAATATTTGTATTGTACAATTTTCTTTGGAAAAAAGTATAAAGTTGGGGGGGGTATTTTTTTGCCCAAAATTCCAAAATATTTTAAGAAACTGCTCTGGGTGTTACCCACTTTTATCTTCCACAAAACTAATTTCCCAGTTGTGTTTTATGACTAAAATGCATAGACACAGGTAGATGCAAAATCATTAACAAATGCAAACTGAAAATCAGTGATGGTGGTTGAGGCTCAGGTAGATGAACTATATAAAGTATACACTTCCTCACTGGTTCCCAAAACCTAGGATCTAGTGCTCAACTGGGTTTTCACTAGTGTTAGAAGTACAAACCACAGATTTTTTGGCTCACCAGAAAATCTGAAAAAAATCATATTGGGTCGAACTAATGATTTTATCTTGACAAAAACAAATTCAATTAAAGGAAATGTTGAAATAGTCATTTTGAACTAATTTTTTTAAAAATTGGAATTTGTTTTTAACCAAACAATTCAACAAAATCCACAACAAATTGGTGAAACATTTTGGTGTTATCTAATCTGCATTTTTCACTTTAAGTTTTCTATGAAAATTTTCACCCACCTTTAGTTAGACAGAAAGATGTTATGTACTTAATTACTATTAAAGTACAATTACACATTGAACACCATGTATCCAATGCTTGGTTCATCTGAGATTGCCATAGCATAGAATGCAATTTGATTTATTCAGTCACTTTTGCTGCTGAATGGTTTAGGTACTATGGAGAAAATGAACACAAAATCATATATGCCTCTTTAAACTGAGGAGGGCAGTCATGTGTTTTTCTGCTCTTGGATCACCGCTGTGCAACGTCTAATATGTACGGCCAGTGCCATCCATAGAGTGCCTCTAAAATTCAGGTTAGTTGATAAAAGGGTGAATATGCTTTCTGGGGAGGAATAGTAGTGGAAAATCTGAAATTAGTGTTCAACCAAATAAGCATCATCAAGTTTGCACTGAGTTAATGAAGATTTCACAAAAACACTTTTAGATCAGTGACAATGATGATCTCCAGTTTGACATTTGTCTGTGCTCCTATTCCACTTTATAATGGTCCTTGGGAGACTCTCTAATTATTTGATTATAAAGTCATTTAAAAAATAAAATATGCTCACATGGCTAAGTAGTAAAAGTTTAATTTAAAAGCAGCAGACCATGCCATAATTTGAGTTTAAAATTAACCTCCTGGGCTGAGGCTAATTAAACTAACTTCTGGGTCACAATGTACACACTTCACTACTTAAAAATACTACTTAAAATTATAAATAGCTTAACACATTTTGCCTTTCGGCTGTTATATTTTATATAGAAGAGCTCTGTTTATCAGAAGAGATTCACAGCATTCTGTGCTCTATTTTTCAGAGAAAGTCCCTAAGACTGGCTAATCTAATCTTTCAGTAACTGTCCGTTGCTGGAAGCCACATTCTCCTATGGACTCTGAGCCACAGGGCAGAATGGAGGTTGAGAAATAAGGGGCCCGATTCTCCACGATCTTGCACATTGTGTAATCATTAACACCAGCACAAAGTGAATGCAAAGCGGGTGTAAAACGCTACAAAATTAGAATGCTAATGTTTTATGTCTGCTTTGTGCAGGTGTCAGTGATTACACAAGGCAGACACACATACACACACACAGAAAGGAAATCAGGCCCAGTGTCTCTATTTTTGTTGTTCTTTCCACTGGATTCAACAGGGCCCTTGCATGACTGGGAAAGGAAATGGAAAAAAAAATCTGAGCCAAATTAAGTGATATAGAGCAACAATAAAATACATGGTGATGCAATAGTAAAAGTGTATCATTTCTGTTGACTGATATCTTTCAAAACACATTGTTTTTCTACACAAAAAAATTGCTCCTCCTTCACAGTATGCATCCGATGAAGTGAGCTGTTGCTCACGAAAGCTTATGCTCAAATAAATTGGTTAGTCTCTAAGGTGCCACAAGTCCTCCTTTTCTTCACTTTACCAGTACCACAACAGCCATACACCACAGAGCACATACTACAGCCATAACTCTGACTTCCCCTTTACCAAATTACCTTCCACCACCATGCTAAACTCCCACAAAACAAAACTTACTGGCTGGGAGCACAACCATATGCAAAAATCCAGTAGATATCAAATGTATGTAAAATTTTTATAAAAATTTAAACATGTATAAATTGAAATATCTAAATCTAGAAATAAAAAGTCAAAGCCAAAGGAGGAGAGGGCAATAGAGGGAATGGGAGACTCCAGCATTTCATTTTATTTCCCGAAGTATTTCATTATTTTTCCATCCTAGAATCAGCAGTTCATTCCAACCCACCCCTGCTTGCAAAACCACCTCTTGCCTACTCCCACTTCATTGCAAAAAAAGAGAGAAACATCCAGCCAACATCTTGGTTGGGATAGAAAGAACTGTATATTTTTGCAGTGGAGTTATTAAAATCTACAGTAGTGATGCTGCTTTTCTGCTCTGGGGAGTTAGAGCGGAGGAAGGACTACAATAAGGTGGTAAGGGGCAATTTAAAGTTGCTATTTTTCTTCTCCAGCCCCCACTTTGCTCTCCTCTCCCCTAAATTCTTAAGAAACTGACTGAAGATCTTAAATCCAAAAACGTAAGAGCCTACAAGCAGCTCTGAGCTTACACTAAAATTTAGATTCAAAGCTGCTCTTCCTGATTACCAGCTGGGTTTGGAGGTGAAATATGAATCCACTATTTCCAAGTCCTACTCTTAGAATCCCAAACCCTCAGAAATATACCTATTTCTTCCTTCTTCCCCAATCCCTCCCCTACAAACCCCCCCCAGCCCTAATCACTGAAGGAAACATCTGCAACATCCTAGGAGGCCCCAAATTTTGCCTTCTACCACACAGTCCCCAGGTATTCAGCTCATGCCCTCCTCCGCACACGCATTCCAGTTTTCCCAGGATCAAAAACCTGGATTCCCAAATCCCTTCTCAAGGGTTGCTTTGCTCCCCAACTCCTTCTGAGAAAGCTACAGGTATTAGGGAACACATTTTTATAATCAAATACCAACACAAAGTTTCTTCGTAGTACCATCGCCATAATTATGAACCCCAAGGGCCACAGGCTGGACACCCTTGCTCTACAGCATATAGAGTAATAAAATAATGGTTCAGGTTAAAATGATCAAATATATTTTCTCCTCCAGAGGCTTTTAAGGCCCAGCGCCCTGGCTGGGATGATTTAGTTGGGGTTGGTCCTGATTTGAGCAAGGGGTTGGACTAGATGACCTCCTGAGGTCTCTTCCAACCCTAATCTTCTATGAGTCTATGATATTTTGAAAAGAGGATACAACCGAATATAATTAATGGGAACCTCTTGTAGCTAGCAAAACAGAGGGAACAATTAGTATACCTTTCACCCTCCAACAGAATGGGCAAATTCTTTGCCACAACAAACAAACAGCATTAAAATACCACTTTGGAGCATTTTATTTATAGTTAAGGCTGCAAGTCTTTCACGGATTCCGTGATTTCTGCAACTGCAGAAACTGCCTAGAGCAGCAGCGGCAGGGTCCGGGACCCAGGGCTGGCCCCCACCCCCCCAGAAGCATCCACTGGAGCACCCCTGCCCCCAGCATCTAAGATTTAGGCACGGGTATTTTTAGTAAAAGTCACAGACAACTCACTAGCCATAACTTTTTGGTTATTGCCCGTGACCTGTTTGTGACTTACTAAAAATACCTGTGCCTAAATTGTAGCCTTATTTATAGTTTAGACAGAGCTCTGATTTTGTGCCAAATGAAGACTAATCTTTTAGTGCGGTGATGGACAGCAACTCAGTAACTTGGAAGAAGCATTGTGAAAAGCAGATTTCTTCAAATTTCAAATAGGATATACACTAGTAGGCAAAAAAAAATACTTGGTTTAGTGCAATGGGACACTACTATGAATATATTTATTAATCTTTGAGCTTGGTAGCATCCCCTAGATTTTAAATTTCTGTGAAGTTTAATGCTACAGTATATGATATTCTTGTATCCAAAGTCTTCCCAAAACTCATCCCTTATTCACTTACTTTATGAATCTTGTGTTGAAATTGATGTCAAACAGCTGGGTTGTAGTCTGAAAATATTTTGTGGCTGTCTTCTCTATTATAAATTAAAGACACTATGTTAATTCATACATTTATAAACTCAAGATTGCATCCATGCCATTCTGTTTGCTGGACTACAATATACCGACTTCAATTAAAGTGGCTTTCTTGAGGTCAGAGTTTTGCACACTTGCTACACTGCTACTTTAAGAGTCAACTCACTTCATAATGAATCATGTGATGGCCCCATTGTAGTGAGACCAGATGAAGGGCAGGGAAATCATCTTCAAGAGGTAGCTCCTTTTCGCCTTGGAGTGATGTTAACAGTCAAGAGAATTTTGAAAACAAGTAAGAAAGAGAGGAAGAGACTGAGAATCCCAAGAAGGGCTCTTTGAGTGAGTGGGGGCTGAGAACTTTGAAGCTAATTGGTAGTACTACTCACTGATTAGGACTAAAATGAGAAGGGCTACAATGAAAATCTTACTTTTCATCAGGTTATGATTTCTTTTGTAAGTACTTATTGCAAGCTCCCTTTCATTAAAGGGAAATGGATTAAAGAAATCCCATTGAATTCAACTGTAAAACTCACTGACTTGAATGAGAGCAAGATCACCTGTCAACCTATGCTTGTCTGCCAAATGTTGTTGTTTCTAATTTTATTTTCTGCTCTCTGTGTTGCAAAATTCTCAATCTGCACTTCTTTCTACCTACAGATATTACTTGCCATGTGGTAGGGACCCAGTGACCCCAGCTATAGCAGGCTGTCATTGCAGAGCTAGGACCATGGTGGTGGTGCTGGCAGGTGAGCAGGGCACTGAATGCCACTGGCTCCCTGGCCTGGGAAGGGGAAGGGACCTGCAGAGAGGTGCTGACGGGCTGGCACTGCGTCCTGGGCCTGTGCCAGCCACTCTAACACTATGACAGGGAGTGCGACGCTGCTCCCTCTCCAGTGCCACCCCAAATACCCCCTGCAAGTACACACATACCCCTCCAGCACTCCCCACAAATACCCCATTCAGCACCCCCATTCCGTTTCCCCTCCCTCTATCCCTTGCAGTGTCCTCTATTTGGGAACTTGAAATATGATAACCCTAGGGTTTGCTCTGTTCTAAGCACCTTAGTTTCTGGAGCTGGCAGGAGTGAGTCCACCCTGGCAGCAGCTATCTGACCCCAGTGCCTGGGCTGGACACTGGGGTTGGGCTGTGTGGCCATGAGCTCGGAAGCCATGGGGCTGGGGTAGGGCAGCCAAGGGAGCAAGGGGTGATTCCACTCTGCGCACAGGGAGTGTGGGAAGAGTGAAATCGACTGCAATGGCAGGTTCCTGGGCAGAGAGCAGAGTGTGACCAGGCTGCCAATTTTGGATGGACATATTCCTGGAGGTTTCATCACATGACATAATCTTTAATTAAAGATTAATCCTTATTTCCTGGAGACTCCAGGACAATCCTGGAGGATTGCCAACCCTAGCTGAGATGCAGGTGGCCCCAGGGGGATAAGATCTGCAGGGAGCACCTGGGGGAGCATCTCATGGTAGCCAAGCTCCATGGCAGAGCCCAGCTCCAGGGCGTGTCACTGGCCAGTACCAGGCTCCTCCGGGGCAGAGCCTAGAGTATGTCAGGGACACAGCTTGGAGCTGTACTGCCCTCCCTGCCTAGCTGTGCAGAGGAAGCTGGCTTGGGGAGCAGGGCAGGGAGAGATGCTGGGCAGCTAGCCAGTGCCCCGGGTCCCATAGCACAGAGAGTCGGGGGCCCGAGAAGCCGGGCAGCTGCCACCAGCTTACGATCCGATGGCTCCTGGCAAGACACAACTTTTCAAACAGTGGGGTGCATCCCACAGTTTGAAAGAGCCTGTGCTAAATGGAAGTCAGAAACTGGGTGGGGGAGTCAGGACATAATCCTGCATGTCCCCCCACCTGAGTTGCCTCTAGGGCACACAAATATGCTTGCTCGCCCCAGGCACTAAAATGTTTAATTACAGTTCTGCAGACAGATAGTGATGTGGATAGGGGTGGTGAGTAGGAGGCCAAGATAACAGAAAACGAGCATGATTTGGATAGTAGGCAGTAGCTCCAGCTTCTCTTCCTTAGCCCTTATACGATACCAGTTTTCCCACACACAATACATAAAAATCTATTTCAGCCATCTCTGCCGCTCTTCTTTATAGAGGTTTTCTGCCTCCCGAAACAGACTCAACATATACCTGGC
Source organism: Chelonia mydas (assembly GCF_015237465.2). Classification (NCBI taxonomy): domain Eukaryota; kingdom Metazoa; phylum Chordata; order Testudines; family Cheloniidae; genus Chelonia; species Chelonia mydas. The sequence goes on along the minus strand of NC_057852.1, from coordinate 72,198,784 downwards.
CCTTACAACCTTAATCTGACCTGTTTATGATTAGATTCAACTCTTTACAGCAATATCTTTTATGCCTATATTTTAAATTTCATAGCATGTTTACTTAATACTTTTCTTCAGCGTATAACATATGAAAGGCAAAATACAGTATTAAAAACATTGTTCTATACCCAGCTCAGCTCTGCGTGTGGGGATGTGAAAGTAATAAGAACATAAGAATGGCCCTACTGGGTCAGACCAAGGATCCATCTAGCCCAGTATCCTGTCTGCCAACAGTGGCCAGTGCCAGGTGCCCCAGAGGGAATGAACAGAACAGGTAACCATCAAGTGATCCATCCCCCGTCGCTCATTCCCAGCTTCTGGCAAGCAGAGGCTAAGGACACCATTCCTGTCCATCCTGGCTAATACCCATTGATGGACCTATCCTCCATGAATTTATCTAGTTCTTTTTTGAACCCTGTCATGATCTTGGCCTTCACAACATCCTCTGGCAAGGAGTTCCACAGGTTGACTGTGCGCTACATGAAGAAATACTTCCTTTTATTTGTTTTAAACCTGCTGCCTATTAATTTCATTTGGTGACCCCTACTTCTTGTGTTATGAGAAGTAGTAAACAACACTTCCTTATCTACTTTCTCTACACCAGTCATGATTTTATAGACCTCAATCATATCTCCTCTTAGCAGTCTCTTTTCCAAGCTGAAAAGTCCCAGTCTTATTAATCTCTCCTCATACGGAAGCCGTTCCATACCCCTAATAATTTTTGCTGCCCTTTTCTGAACCTTTTCCAATTCCAATATGTCTTTTTTGAGATGGGGTGACTACATCTGCACACAGTATTCAAGATGTGGGCATATCATGGATTTATATAGAGGCAAGATGATATTTTCTGTCATTATCTATCCCTTTCTTAATTATTCCAAGCATTCTGTTTGCTTTTTTGACTGCTGCTGCACATTGACTGGATGTTTGCAGAGAACTATCCACAATGACTCCAAGATCTCTTTCTTAAGTGGTAACAGCTAATTTAGACCCCATCATTTTATATGTACAGTTGGGATTATGCTTTCCAATGTGCATTACTTTGGATTTATCAACATTAAATTTCATCTGCCATTTTGTTGTCCAGTCACCCAGTTTTGAGAGATCCTTTTGTAGCTGTTCCCCGTCTTAACGATCTTTAGTAATTTTGTATCACCTGCAAATTTTGCTACTTCACTATTTACCGCTTTTTCCAGATGATTCATGAATATGTTGAATAGGACTGGTCCCAGAACAGATCCCTGGGGGGACACCACCATTTACCCCTCTCCATTCTGAAAACTGACCATTTATACCTACCCTTTGTTTCCTATCTTTTAAGCTATGAGAAAACCTTCCCTCTTACCCCGTGGCTCTTATCCCGTTCTGAGGCTCTTCCCTGCCCTGTGCCATGGCTCCGGCCTGGGCTGTGGGCTCCGGCGGTGGGGGGCACAGAAAGGGCGGGGCCTCTGGCTATCGGGGCAGGGCTGGGGGCTAGCCTCCCCCAGGCAGCAGTTCTAGCACAACCCATGGCCATTTTCTTGTGGGGGAAAGGTGCGGGGAAGGGAAGAATTATTAGGAGATCAGAAAGACCATCTCTCTTCTTGACAGCATGCCAGAATTTGGAGAGAGAAAATTAAAACTGAAGGCCCAGTTGTGTAACTTAGTTACAAGGAGTACTACTTTCACACTAGGAGTTCCAATGCATGCCGTGGAGTGATGCGAGAGTGATACAGTATTACTCAGCATGAAACATAAGGGTTGGAGAATCAGACCTGTGAGCATGCAAATTATCTCTCCCTATCAAGATGCGGCTGTACCTGACTTTCTTCCTTTTCTGTCTGTTTTCCCTCCCTCTGAGTCCTCCCTTTTTGGGTCTCCAGAAGACTCCAAACAAATAATCCCCACCCCAGACCTCTGCTCTTCTTGGGCAACAATCCTTTATTGGGGTCTACCTTGCTGTATTCCCTACATCCAGGGGAGCAAAGGGGAGTTGCCTAACACCCTTAAATATGACCCCAGTTGAGCAAAACATGCTTACTTGTTAATATTGGAGGGAACAAGTCCTGACCAACCGTCACAGAAAATGAACAAAAGACAGCCTTTAGGAACTCAGGGTCTTAAAAAGCTAACTTGAGAGTGGCTGCAATTGATAGCCATAGACGTGCCAGCAGATGGGGATCTGTTCTGACAGTAAGAGTGCAGGCAAGGTTACTTGCTGTTACAGATTTCAGACATTTAAGAGAAGTATGATAAGAATGTTTGCTATTTACAAAATTACATCTGTAGCACTACAAATAGGGAGATGTATATCTACTGTATTAAACTGGACAGTGTTAAAATAAGGATGTTTGCAGTAATCTAAGAACTAATTAGACACAAGCAACTAAAGTTTGATTAAATACATATACAAACATCTACATTGTGTAGAAGGCTTTAGAAACTATGACTATGAAGTACTGGCAGAATGGAGGTAACCTGGAAAACCAGATCATATCAGTAAACATAATGAAGAGGATCTCTGATGTGTATTTTGGGTTTGACCAAGGGCAGGTCGGAAGAACAGATAGCTGCTCATTTTATTTTGTATTGTTGTGCTAGAAGGTGCCAAGATTGCCATCAAGCATGTCTGATCTATAGATCAACCACAGACCTGATTAAAGTCGATGGTACTAACCAATCTTCATTCAGGCTAAATGGAAGAAGCATTTCAAGGCCCCTTTGTGTAACGACAGCTGAAACAATAGGAAGCCATCACCTAAGGCAATGAGCTACATGGCAAGGCTGATCAGAAGCTAAACCATGTGGGCAAAAGCATTTCCCTGGAACTGACTGCAAATGCAGTGAATGGGGTTATGAGCATGAGCATGAGCTTGAGGCAGATAGGGTTGTCAGTTTTGGTTGGATGTACTCCTGGAAGTTCCATCACATGGCACTTTAAAGATTAATCTTTAATTCCTGGAGGGTTGTCAACCCTAAAGGCAGAAAGCAACCAAAATGCCAACAGACAGCAAGAAGGGCAGTCTTGAGTGTGGTCCTGAGAGGGAGCAGAGACACAGCTCCTTGGGGTTATGCAATTGTATTTGCTGGAAGGCAGACTTGGATTTTTGAGGAAGGAAACAGCTTGCTATTTGTTTCTACTGTGTTCAGGGAAACAGGACTTTGAGTACATTCTTTACAACTAAACTGGATTGCACCAAAAATATACTTGACTTGTAACATCAATTTTATTCCTAAAGGAAATGAAAAGCCCCCAATATTGGCTGTTTAGGGCCAAAAAGGGGAAACTGTGTAAATATAGATAAACAACAAAAGAGAAATTATGTCTCATACCAATGGCCATACTGCGTCAGACCAATGGTCCATCTAGTCCAAGATCCTGTCTTCACACAATGGTCAATGTCCGGTGCCCCAGAGGGAATGAACAGAACAGGCAATCAAGTGATCCATCCCCTATAATCCACTCCCAGCATCTGGCAAACAGAGGCTAGGGACACTCAGAACACGGTGTTGCATTCCTGCCCATCCTGGTTAATACCCTTTGATGGCCCGATCCTCCAGAACATATCTAGTTCTTTTTTGAACGCTGTTCTCGTCCTGGCCTTCACAACATCCCCTGGCAAAGAATTCCGCAGGTTAACTGTGCCTTGTGTGAAATAGTACTTCCTTTTGTTTGTTTTAAATCTGCTGCCTATTAATTTCATATGCTTGCATTATGTGAAGCGTAAATAACATTTTCTTATTCACTTTCTCCACACCAGTCCAGATTTTATAGATCTCTATCATATTCCCCCTTAGTCATCTCTTTTCCAAGCTGAAAAGTCCCAGTCTTTTTAATATCTCCTCATACGGAAGCTGTTCTGTACATCTCATCATTTTTGTTGCCCTTCTCTGTACCTTCTCCAATTAAAACATACCTTTTTTGAGATAGGGCAACCAGATCTGCATGCAATATTTATGATGTGTGTACACCATGGATTTATATAAGTCATTATGATATTTTCTGTCTTATTGCCTATCCCTTTCCTAATGGTTCTGTTAGCTTTTTTGACTGCCGCTGCACACAAAGCGGATGTTTTCAGAGAATTATCCACAATGACTCCAAGATCTCTTTCCTGAGTGGTAACAGCTAAATTAGACCCCATCATTTTGTATGTATAGTTGGGATTATGTTTTCCAGCGTGTATTACTTTGCATTTATCAACATTGATTTCATCTGCTATTTTGTTGCCCAGTCACCCAGTTTTGTGAGATTCCTCTGTAACTCTTCGCAGTCTGCTTTGGACTTACAGAATTACTCAAGATAGTTAATGTCTGCAAATTTTGCCACCTCACTGTTAATAAATGATCTGGAAAAGTGATAAATACATTGAACAGCACTGGTCCAAGTACAGACTTCTGAGAGGCACCACTATTTACCTCTCTCCATTCTGAAAACTGGCATTTATTCCTACCATTTGTTTCCTATCTCGTAACCAGTTACTGATCCATAAAACGACCTTCCTCCTTATCCCATGACAGCTTAACTTCGCTTAAGAGTGTTTGATGAGCATCTTTCAGTGTACTTTCAAGAAAGCCTTTAACAAAGTACACTTTCTTGAAAGTATCCACTGGATTACCCTTGTCCACATGTTTTTGAGCCAGGTCAGGCTTTATTTAGCATGCCATGAAATGGACAAAGGGGTGGAGTCCTGTCTGATCTTCCTGCTAGTACTAAACTGTACCTTGTAGAGATGGGGATAGGCTATAGTAGTGAACTCACTGCTGGCTGCTCCGGATTGGCTCCCAGTCTAGCCTTTCCATTGATTTGCTTAGTTCACTATAAATCATAAGAGCCATCATGGGGCAAGGGTTGGACATCTTGTCTCCAGTGGCAGAAATCCCAGATGTGAAGATGAGCTTGCACAAATGAGAGCTCTGAGATTGGTCAATTATTGACAAGAGGTCAATATTATGGCCATATATTTTATGATACTTTTCAGTTATCCCAAAAAAGTACACATAATCTGTAGGCACCGTCTGCCAACATCAGAGAAGGGTAGAACAACAGTTGAGTAGGGTGAAGAAGGGGAGGGAAAAGGAAAAAGGAACAGAAAAAATATTAATATACGGAAGGACATGAGGTCACAGGTGAATAAGGTCTTCAAGACATTGTATGAGAGATGGTAGAGTGTTGGTGGTACTTTGAGATCACAATAATGAATGCTGATGCTCCTTTCCCCTTCTCCATGCATCTTCACTACTACTACCTGAGTATCTGCTGCCCTATTCTGGGAACCACTACATTTGCCTGAATCCATCAAAGATGATGGGACACTGCCAGTGCTTTGTAGTCCTGTAACTCTGATGTTGCAGAAGTAAAACTGCATTGCTGCCTGGAGGACAATGGCTCCACAAGAACCAAAGAGAAGTCACATAACTACCAAGTAGCTGCAAGCGCTCTAGTGAGTTTGACTTCCCCTGCTGCCTGTAGCCAGTTGCAACTCCAAATGTCTTGGAGTCTCCATCCTTGTTGGGGACAGTGCATTCAGTGTCTCAATGTGGATGAAATGCTGGGGTATCAATTGTCCTTGGATACATTGAAAAAGTATGGTGGCAGATATTTGTGTATATATTAGTCACATTATTCAACACATGAAACTTCTCCCTAGGCAAAGAGTATATTTAATACCAATGGCACATATGAAAGATGCTAGGGTGTTAATTTTAGTCTCCAAGTAGCACTTTGACTGCAGAAAATCATTGGATTTAATAGTGGCTGGCAAGGATTGCACTCTCACAATCACTTGTCTAGCAACTTATCACGAAGGAAAACCAATCATTAACATACCCAACTGCCTAAGAATGAGAAGCAGTCCAACAATGAGGACAGTTTCCAAAAAGGGAGGCAACTGCATTGAACATTTCAAGGTACATGTACCTTACACAACTGTATATTTAACCTCAAATATAATAAGCTGAGGTCCAACATGGAGCTTCATCATGGTAGAAGACAAAAAGGTAAAATCTTCAGTAAAGTATAGTGCTCAGGACCAGAAGCGGATTAAGGTTTTCTGGGGCCCTGGGCCAGAACAGGTGCGGGGAGCCCCTCCCCATCCCTTCTGCCTCTGTCCTTACCCCCAATTCTGCCCAAAGCCCCTCCCCTTTCTGCCCCTTCCCCGGGGCCTTCCCTTGTTCCATCCTGGGCCTCCCCAATTCTGCCCCGCAACCCCCTTTGCTTTCTACAGCCCCAAGACCAGAGAAGCTCAGTCCCCACACCATGGCCCAGGGGCTGCAGCAGGCAGTGAGAGCTCCTCCAATCCCATGGCCACAGCAGAGGTCCAGGTGCTGGGGTTCCCACCCCCCACATTTCTGCAGGGAACCAGGGTTGGGGCTTCTCCTGCCCTGTCTGTCTATGGGGACGGGGTCGGGAGCCACGGGGGAGGGGCTGGGGAGGGGCAGGGCTTCCCTCACCCTGCCTGCCCAGTGGCTGGGGTTCCAAGCTTCCACTCCCTGGAAGCGAATTTTTTATGGGCCCCCAAAGTTGGCCAGGACCTCTGGGCACAGGTCCCGTTGGCCCAGTGGCTAATCCATCATTGCTGGGAACTATCCATGGAACAGCAAAAGGAGGCCAATATTTATTAGGCGTCAGGTCTTATCGGTACCACAGCACTATGCCATATGATCCAGGAGCTAAATGGCGACTGAAAATTTTAGGGGAAGCTTTCATATATCTTGCAAGGCAATCACTTCCATGAGACTACTGCTTTTTGAGTATGGCAAGCGATATTTGGCTCTCTTATGTTCAGCCCTAGTATTATTTCCTTTCTCCCTCATCACAGAACTGTTTGAACTATGCTATCACTTTAATTGTGCAGGATCCAATTCTAACCTTCCATTCCATACTAAAAAGGAATGTATTAATAATTAAGAGTGCTAAGAGAGCTCTTCAAATGGGTTTTCCCCCCAACCCTGACCCTTTATCAATTCTGTGAATGATTTCACCAGGCTCTGTATATGATTTTAAAAAGGGAAAAAAATGGAAAGATTGATTGGTAAACAAGAGCTATCATCTATAGACTCATTATTCCTCATGCTCCAACCCTGTACTGCCCTTTAGAAGATAAATTTCCTCTCTGCTGTGTAACTGCTGCTCCATGATTAATTACCAGCAGCCACATGCAAAATCCACCATGATGGATTGTCTGCAGGCATCAGCATAATTACCCACTATAACCATTGACAGTTCTTGTCACTTGAGCAGCCAACCATCAGGACACAGAACTGAAAAAATGCCTTGTAAAAGTGCGTAAAGAGAAGCAATTAAAAAAAAAGCAAGACTCATCCACAGTAGTTGGCATGGTCTCTTAGCTGTAGGGATCAACTCTTTAGCTGACAGCTAAAGCTGTGTGAGTAATTCATAACAAATAATTTTCTCAAACGTAGTTTCTTTTTCAGCTTGCAGACCATGCACGAGCAAGCTGAAGTTTCTGCAGCTGTATTAATTTTTGATAATTACACAACAATATTTTACAAGACTTTTAATTCTGTGATTTGATCATCAACAGTTAGTATCGGATAACGGAAATTTCAAGTATGTCAGTCAATGGTCACAAAAAAATCATGAAGTATTGTTTCTGTTCCTTGATTGAATGAACAAGTGTAATCTAAGGGAGGGTTTGAATAAGTGCCTGGGCTTCGGAGCTTTCAGAGTGAGCAAGGATAGCAGTTTAAAGAGAAGTATAGTTCATAATTCTCTAACAAACTGTAAACCCTTCGACTTTGAGTCACACAGCCTTTGTTTAAGGCTTTATTTCTAGAAAAATTAGGGTGCAGTAGATTTAGGTCTAAATCAATGCCCATTGAAGTTAATGGAGAGACTCCTAGTGACTTGGTTTGGACTGCATTTACTTTCCCCAACACACTCCCACAAACAGAATGTACGTGTAGTCCTAGTGTCAGATTTTTTTGTCTGCCTTGTTTAATTGCCTCTCTGCTGGACCCCTTACAGGGGGGTTTGGGTATTCAGTTCCCTTGCTGTGTCAAATGGCGTGCCATCCCATATACAATATGCCATTTCCACTGTGAACAGTAATATAGGCAGGCTTTTACTTCCCATGAACATTCAAAACGCAATCACTTGAGTATTTGCAGAAAGTGAAGTCAAAAGGGCACAAACATAGCTGAAGGGAATTTTGATGGGGGGAAAAAAACCCTAGTATTACATTCTCCTAGCCCTACCGACAACAGGCCTTATAAATTACAGCAATGGTCAGAAACAATTTGCTCTTCCATAGAGTTCAGCTTTCCAGAACATGGCCTATTATTTCCACTTCTATTTTGGACTGAAAATTGTAAAACAAAATTCTGGTTCCTGGTTTGAGACTGGAATGCAAGCAAAAGAGAAGTAAGTAAAAGTAAATAAATAGAGCTCAAGCGATTGAGATTACTCTAGAGAAAGTTAGTTGTATGCTTTATTTTTTGACACAATACAATGTGCCATATTCAATATTATATTGGCTGTGTGCCACTGAGTCACAGATTGAGACTTAACTGCAAAACTGTGTCAGGCTAAAATGAGACAGATGTTAAGGAAAAAACAATGGAGTGCCTTTGGGTGCTTTTCTGTTAATCAAGGCCAGCCACAGAATGAAAAACGAACACAGGAGTCACCAATTTAAAATAGCGTGAGTGATGTCACTAGCCATCAAAATGTCCCTTGAGGTTTTTCTATGACTGTGCATACAAAATATCATACATGACACATGCCTAACACATGGGATGTACTTCATCCAGTGCATCAAATGCCCCTACAACAACTATGTGGGTGGAACCAGACAATCACTATGCTCTCGAATGGACTCTCACAGAAAAATGAGAAAAGACAAACATACTGTAGCACCTGTGGGCAAACCCTTTTCACAAAGGGATCACTCAATATCTGACTGCTCAGTACTTGCTCTCAAAGAAAACCTACACAACACCTTCAAAAGACGAGCGTAGGTACTTAAATTAAAAACTCTGCTGGACATTAAAAACCATGGACTGAACAGAGACACTGGTTTTATGGCTCATTACAATTTGTAACACACCCTACTGCCTGCTAACCTGTAATTACCCACTTCGTTTTAAGGGGTGTACTACAGCAGTGGTTCTCAACCAGGGGTCCATGGCCCACAAGCAGGTTTCAGGGGGGCCGCCAAGCAGGGCCAGGATTAGATTTGCTGGGGCCCAGGGCAGAAAGCTCAAGCCCTACGGCATAGGGCTGAAGCCCAGGGTGCTAAACCCTGCCACACAGGGCTGAAGCTAAAGCCTGAGCAATTTAGCTGCATGGGGCCTGGGCAGTTACCCTGTTTGCTACTCCCTAATATTGGCTCTGGTTTTTATATGCAGAAAAACAGTTGTTGTAGCAGAAGTGGGCCGTGGAGTTTTTACAGTATGTTGGGGGGAAGCTCAAAGAGGAAAAGGAGAACCCCTGTCCTACAGCATGTGTGAACCCCTTATGCCTACCAGTCGGTCTGTCATGGGTAGAGTGACCAGATGTCACGATTTTACAGGGACAGTCCCGATATTCAGGGCTTTTTCTTACATAGGCATTTATTACCCCCCACCCTGGGTCCTGATTTTTCTCACTTGCTATCTGGTCGCCCTAGTCACGGGGTGCTCTAATCACTGCTGGAGTGCCTCCTTCTGGCCACATCTGGGGATTAACGCTGCCAGGCTGACGGCAACTTCCTGCAGGGTCTTCCTCTAGGATTCAGGGAGCTCCTTCAGGACTCAACCCTTCAGCCAGGTCTTTATGTTTCTCTCCTTCCAGGGTTCTGAAATCCCACTACAGCATAGCAAGTCTGTGCTCTATTGCCTCATCTGTGCCACTTCCCCAGTGACTCTTAGGGGAACCTTGGCCCACCTACTTTTTTGGGTTCCAGTCCAGAGATCCTTTATGTGCAAATGTTTCTGCTTTCCCTTGGATGCTGTTGCTCTTTCCCTGGACTCCTTTTTACAGCTTCTGGGTCCTCCCACCCCCACCTCTGGATGTACCAGCTCAAACTCTCTCCTCCCAGGGAGCAACTGGGAACTACTGACCTCCCTAGCCTCAAACACCCCCTCCCTACTCCCAGGGAGTTGACGGCAGTCTACTTTCTCTGAATCCCCTTTCTTCTGGCTTTATGCCAACTCCTTCTGTTCCTCCCCAGCTGGGCTCCATCTTCAGTCAGTCCTTTAGGCCCTGAGTCTTCCCCAGGTGCAGTTTATCAGGTTAATGATCCTAATTTACCAGCTCTGCCTTGTGTGGGGTGAACACCCCATCATGCTGTCCCACTTTGTATTTAGCTCAGACACTCTAGTTACTTTCTCCGGACTTGGGAAAAGCTTCTAGATGCTCAAAAGTATGTCCTTACCACCAACAGAATTTGGTCCAATAAAAGATATGTCATCAGGGCCAGCCTTAGGGAAAATGGTGCCCTGGGTGAACTTCCATTTTGGAACCCCTGCTCCCCATGGACATGATGCCCCACATTACCCCGGCCCATGCGGGCTCCCCACCTCCCTGCTCCCCTAACCCCTGCACTGTGCCCCCTTTGCCCCTAGCCCCTGCACTCCTCTCCGCTCCCCTAAGCCCTGCACTGTGCCCAATTCACCCCTAACTGCTATGCTGTGTCCCCTTTGCCCCAACCCCTGAAACTCCCTCATGCACTCCTAATCCTTACACTCCTGTCCTAAGCCCCTAACTCCTGCACTGTGTCCCCTTTGCCCCAACTCCTGCACTCACCTCCTGCACCCCAACCCCTTCACAGTGCTCCCTTCACCCCAACCACAACACCCCACTCTTGTGTCCATGCAGGGAAACTGACCTGGATGTACAGAGCAGCTCCCCATCTTGAATGCTGCTCCTCATTGTGCACCCCTGTGGAGCTGTGATGGAAGGAGCAATGTAACGGCACCCTGCATCCTGGTTACTTTCCCCACCTAGGCTGCATAAGAGCAGGGCAGGAGAGCAGCAGCTCCTGATGCTTGCCTCACACCACAGCCCAAGTGGGGAAAAGTGACCTGGATGTATGAAGCACTTGGGGTTGCTCCTTATTCCCTCCCCCCCCTTCACAATCTCCTAGGGGGCCACAGAGGAAGGGGGGGCAGCAAGAGCAGTATCTGTACATTGCTGCTCCCCACCCCAAGTTCCTCTGCCAGGAGGAAGCAAAGTTAAATCTGGGCGCCCCCCCCCCACCACGTGGTGCTCCCCTGCCACCTCGGAGCAGTTTCTGAATCCACAATCCACACAACAGAAGAAGCCTTTTCTTTTTCTTTTTTAAAAACAAGCATTATTGAAGGGTTTTTCCCTTTCCCCGTTAAAATAAATGACATCACTGCCTGACATTGTTGGTTAATCAGCACAGTAAGGCTGCAGCACTGAGCCAATGACAGCTTGAAATTGCTAGGAATTCAGAAAGCAGTTCAGAATACTTTATCACACAAAGTATAGCAGACATCTGATGAAGTTTCAGACTGATAACATCTGGGACTTTTACTAAGAAAATGCCAACATTTATTAGTCAATATCCAATGTTTTTATTGCCATTCAATAGGGATATCCTAAACAAGAACAATTTTGAAATATAATTATTCTGCTGACACAATAGATTAAGAAAGATTAAAATGTTTAGATCACTGTAGCATGGCTCAACAGTCAGGTCAGGACTTGTCAAGACAGTATCATAATGTGACAATAACTAGGCTGCACAAAGCAGCCTGATGTTTATCTGAATGATACCGTTTCTGTACAAACTTTACAGGAAATGCAAAAATTGAAAATACCCATATCTGATTATATTTACCTACCACACAATAAGCTTGCATAATAATATGGAAAAGATTAGGCAGTGCAAGGAATTTTTCCTCCATTAAGTTAAATTTGTGTTTATGGAGGTTCTTGTATATTTGTGATGGAAGGTCTGGTGACTGGTCCATAATTTTAAGCAAAGGAAAAATTGCTTGGAAGAGAAATTGATTTAAAAACAAAAACAAAAAACTAGGACCTGAATATGTTGGGTTCCAACCAGACACAAAAAAGTCTGTGGAATGAGGTTTCTAAATGAGTAGAGAGGCATCTATCACCATTAAGAGTCATCTCTAAATAAGCATGATGCTCCCCAAACTCTTCTGTGTGTAGATAGCTGGAGAAAACTTATTTGGAGAGCAGGGGGAGCTACTCGAGATATTTGGATACTCAAAGTGTCCCAGTCACAGGGACTTGATAAGAGAGCTCTCTGGCCACAGCAAGGAGTTGCTATTTAGACAGCAGCATGATGCTGACTGGCAGACCAGGGTTCTCAGAGAGATAACATTGCTTTCAAGGGATATGTAGGCAAATTTAGGCAATTCACTTTTTTTTTCCTCTCTCTGTAACAAATGTAAGCAGAGTCAGGATGAGCTCTACCCTGACATCTGGTGGCGAGTCATGGTGAGTTGTGGAAAAGAACTTCAGGGGCTGATCTCATTTGCATAGGCTCACCCACCCTGCCTAGATGGTCACTTTGGCTGCTGTAGGAGCCCCAGTTTCTCGGTTATTGGGGCAGGAATAAACTGTTATTATCCTGATTATGTGAATCAAGGACAGTGGAACTGTACTTGGCCTTTTGTTAGGATGGAGGGACTCACCATCAACTAAGCAGCACTCGCTAGGCAAGGGTCATGGGTTCCAAAACCCAAGGAATGAAAAGAGGCTGGGGACAAGTATTAATACTTGGTGATATGGGCCCCTGGTGAGGGCCTTACATGCTAATTGCACTTCCTCCTCTCTTCACTGTGGAATATCAGAGCTAATTTTGATTCCATTAGGAGTCCAGTTACAGGCTGCTGAGCTGAATTCGCTTTGGGTTAATGGTGCACCAGCACTGAGGCTCCCCTACTACAAGCTGAAATCACAAAAGAGCTAAACTTACTAAGAGCTGAAATCACTGAATGTTATGTTAAGTAGTGGGGGAGCCTGAAGATATATGGCGGAGCAGTTTGCAGGACAGCTGGCAGAGCAGAGCGGCTGATGGAGTAGAGCAGTTTGTCAGATGCATGGAGCAGCTCATGGGGGCGGCTGGCAGAGTGGAGCCCCATGGAGACGTGGGGCCATCAGCTTTGGACCATGTAAGGTGTCCCTTACCACCCCCCCCCCCCACCATCTCGGGAGGTAAAACTCTGCAGATAAACTTTCAAAATCTGGGGCTGCCCTGACCAGGGACAGAGGCTTTTGGGTTGTTGGACTTTTGGGACTTTGGGTGATTTTGGGTTGCTGGACTCAAGAACCAAAGGGAAAGGACAAGCCCCAGTTTGCTTGGGGTGCGTTTTTTGCTCATGGGTTGTGTTATGAATCCTGTTGGTGGTGTTTCCCCAACATAATGCCACATTGTTTCTCTGTTATTAAAAGGCCTTTTGCTACACTCAGACTCTGTGCTTGCGAGAAGGGAAGTATTGCCTCTTGGAGGCGCCCAGCGGGGGTGGTATATATTTGTCCCAGGTCGCTAGGTGGGGGCTTGAGCCGGTTTTTGCATTGTGTTATTGGAATGGAACCCCTAGATACTGAACCCGGCTCTTGTTGCTGCCAACTCTGACGGGCAGAAGGGTTACACAAAGATGAGAATCTATTATATAGTTTAGCTTATGAGAAGTGTAAATGTAGGTATGTTTAGCAAATAGTTTCTTTTGATGTAAATATTGTTGCCCCCTTTGAGCCAAGCAGTTAGACAAATATTTGGGATCCAATGGAGTGTTCCAGTTAGGAGGAGAAATTGAGGACAATTAGATATTTCTCTGATGCAGTTCTGTTTATTTATAAATAATGTCCTATGCCTCTGAATACAGAAGGAATCAACAGTAGGTAACAGCTTTTTTTGCTCTCAGCCCCAAGAGCATTTTTCAGCCTGCCAAAAGCCTTTACCCACATTTCTTCCAGGGTCAGCTACCATGTTTTCAATTGCTCCTTCAGGCTGTCTCTCTCTCGGTCTTTCCCAGGTTTTTTGGTCTGCTCTGCCTCCCCCATGGCTACCCAAAAACACTTCACAAAAGCTCCTAGGTGGGTTCACATACTCCTTTTGTCTCAGGTGGAGGCTTACAGTTATGTTAACTGAAAAGTGAGTTCACACCTGTCAATCTCAATGGGGGTTTAACTCCACCCACAACAAAGTTTCACCCGTCTCATAACAATATTCTCTATTTTTAGACTCTAGATGATATTATACAATTGTATCATGAAATTACTGTACCACGGAAAGCCTCTATGTATGTGAATCCAGTGTTGCTGACAGGACATGCACAAGGCACACTCCAGACTGAGGACAACAGGAAGGTGCTTCAGGTTAATTACAGTGTTTTGACCACTGAAAACTTATGCAAAAGAGTAACTGCATTCCAAGGGAAAAGAGACCTCCTCTTCTGTATGAGGGCAGGGTTGTTTGGAGCAGTGGAGAGGTACCAGGGACTGAATAAAGAAAGATAGGCATTAGAAGCCAGGGGGTGCCCTGTGCCTCAGTGGGTCACAACTGAGAATGTCAAATTCAGGACAGATTGAGAAATAGGACATACTCCTCCCAAGCTGGTGGTTATTTTATCCTTAGATAAACCAAGCCAGTAAGAAAAGTAAACTTCTGTATCACCATATTGGTTAACAAGAAATCAAAAATTCAGTCTCCTTCGGCATTCCAGCCCTTAGATCACCACTCAGCCACCGGACTTTATGATGAGTGGTTACAGAAAACCAATTTCATCAGATATAGGGGCCTTCCGAGCCCAAGGGATCAGTCACTTAGCCAGGTCAATACATAAAACTCAATCATATCCGATGATCACACTGATCCAATACTTTAGTAATTAAAAACCAAAGGTTTAAATAATAAAAGCAGAATAGAGAGTCAGAAATGGTTAATAGATCTTATACATACAAGTGATTTTCAGTGTTCACAGATCAGGATCATAGTAGTGATGGAATAAACTGCTAGCTTTCAAAAATCTCTCTGGAATCACCCAAACAGATTGGGGGTCACCAGTCCTTTTTAGAAATCCAGTCCAGAGAGAAGAAGTGAGAAATGAAGACAAAATGGAGATCTCAGGTGCATAGAAATTTACTGTCCCAAATGAAGTCCATATCCCCTGTTTATAGAAAGTTACTGGCTCAAGATGGAGTCCAGTGTCATGTGAGCATATCACACGTCCTTGCACATTTTGCTGAGTCACAGGGGATGGCCATTGGCCCCTTGGAGCCTGAGGCATGTGCAGGAAGACCTACTGGTCAGGATGAGTTTCTTCAATGGCCCATTGTTAGAGTGAAGTGTTCTTAATGGGCCATCACATAGTTGTCTAGCCTCCAGGTGAATGTATTTGGGGGATGTCACCCAGGAATACAACACATGCGTAAAATACAAGTACATGCCAATATTCATAACTTTTGATACAAAGATGATACATGCATATGAACAGGATAATCATACTTAGCAAATCACAACTTTTCCATTGACACCTTATATGACATACTTTGTACAAGATCTGTTTCAATTGTATAACAGTGGTAGCAAACAAAAAGGAAAGGAGTACTTGTGGCACCTTAGAGACTAACCAATTTATTTGAGCATAAGCTTTCATGAGCTACAGCTCACTTCATCGGGTGCTCACAAAAGCTTATGCTCAAATAAACTGGTTAGTCTCTAAGGTGCCACAAGTACTCTTTTTTTTTTTTTTTTTTTTGCAAATACAGACTAACACGGCTGTTACTCTGAAACCTGATACAAAACAGTCATCTTTCTTATACACAGCATTGGGAGAGAAATACAGAAAGAGAAAGCACTGGAAAGGAGAGAGCAAGGTCACACATCTAGGGAAGAGAACTGCATGAGGGAGAAACATCCTAGAATGCAGAAGTTTGTGAGGCAAAGGACCCTGCCTGTCTTTCTGGACAAAGATGTTTCCCCTGCCCCTTACAAGGGCTCTTAAGGGAGGAGTGACTTAGTAAGGAGCCACTGCAGTTAGCATGTTTATTATCTTATAGGATCTTTACTTTTTATATGATTAAGTAAAAGAGCAATCACGTTAGACTTGTTCAAAGTGTCGTGTGTTTCATATACTTCACAACCACCACATTTTAACTCTCTCAGGGAGGCAAAGTAAACTAGAAGGTTCACACCTTGTGGTGGGATTGGTATGTTTAAGAGATGGGGGAATCTGAAGGGTCAGTGCTGCACCCAGAGGGCTAGGTAGCTGGACAGAGTTCAGAAGAGTTTCAGAAGAGAGAGTGTTAGACACGGGGTCTGTGCTCTGAGAGTGTGCCTAGGGACCCCAAGATTGGGGCACTAGGATCTGGACTCTATTCATGCCCTGAAGGCTTGAAACACTTGGGATCCAAGGATTGGATTAACCTCACAGTCTGGTGGCCAGCAGGGGATGTCTGACTGGATCAGTGACAAATGGGTTTTACACAGATGTCACAAAGAGAAAATTACCCTGTAACGATCAGAGGAGCTGAAGAGTAAAGAGTTTCTGAACCCTACATCCCCATCTGTGGGAGACGGGGGGTGGCGGGGAGAAAAAGACATAAGGTGACCCAAAAGACTATGAAGGAGAAGAGAATTGGCAGTGATGTTGATTAGAATAATGCTAATAAAAGTTAAAAAAAAAAACCACACATCACCCTGCAGATTCAGGGCTGATCCTACAAATCCTCTCAGGCAAGTAGTCCCATTGATACTAAATATACACAAGGCCCATATGTTACATTCAGACCAGCCAGACTGTAATTCCTTGAGCCTTAGATGAAGAGACTATTACACTGCATTTTACTACTTTAATAGTGGATACAAATTACTGAAAATTATTTATGAGGAAAGGTGCACGGTCCTTGGAGATACTGTGATAACATGATGTGTGGGGCTCTATTGTGAACAGTAGAATAGATTTCATAGTAAAACACTGCATCTGTCTATTTGTACTTAAAAGGTAAGATATTTAAAGTGGGAACAATTTTGGTGATTGATTTATTAACCTATTATATATGCCTAATTAGAGTTCAGGAAAACATAAAAAGCAGCTGGCCAAAGACTTGGGGAAATCTTAGCCTCAGTGAAGTGAATGGCAAAACTCAATTGACTCCACTACAGCGAGAAAGTCACATTTGGTGCCTTTGGCATAAATTAAAAATACAAATGAACATGAACAACAAAAGCAAACAAACAAAGGAATTTCCCCAAATCAGAAAAGAGAATGGGGATACCGTCTCTCCTCCCTAACACTTGTGGTACTCTTCTCAGCACACAATATATATCCACACAGATCTCAGTTCCCCCTAACATCTCCCAGATTTGGGCACAGAAGTTTACAATTGAAGGGGTTGGAACTGATTACCTTACTGTTACTTTTATTGTTTGGATGGCTGGAGGTATTTGGTCTTTCCTATTGTGCACTAGAATGCATCCAAAATTTTACAGTCTCCAGAGTACTACACACCTATTATGTATAAATACTAAAATAATTCAATACAATCCATCTGTGTTTGAAGGGGGAGAGGTTGGTTTAGTAGTTATAAAATATTAACCCAATATTGTTTTATTTACGTATTTATTGCTTACACACATCTCAGTGCAACAAATACACCAGAAATGATCATGTGAAATGGTTAGAATGGTCAGTGTTTCAACTATTGTTATCTGATCTACTATTCTAATATTTATTATAGCAACCATGCCAGACTGGTGGATTTAGGCTTTTGGCTGTCAGAACAATGACGACTATTTATGGTGTGGCTTACTACAAATCTATTCTTATCACATACAAAATGTAGACGCCTAGGATGTTCATTTCTACATCTACAGAGTAATCAGGAGTATAATTTACAGCTTGTGTACCCAGCTATCTTTAATTAACTAAAGCAGCAGTGAGGATGCGGTAGAATGGGCTTTAGTGTGGGTTAGCAGTACCAGTACGTACCCAAGGGGAGCTTGTGCAGCCCATACTGAAAAACCACACTGCTGTTCTCTCATTGCTATTTTTGGAGAGCCTAGCTAGATTAAAGCTAGCGCGGGTATATCTATGAGCTATAAATTATACCCCCCAGCTATAGTGTAGACATAACTTAATACGGACATACAAACGAGGGTGAGGGGAGAAGAGCGCTGTGCCCTTTTATTCTTATTTTATATGCATGTAAAAGAACTGAAAGGTTATTCATTTTGTTTATTAAAGCTTTCTCCTTGGTTTTTACATTGGAAATTCAAAATTTTGTGCATGGTTTTCTTTTCTGGAAGATTCTATGGATGACTTGAAAAATCAGTGGGATTATATCACATCACACATCATGGAGATGTGACCTGATTAATAGAGAAGGAAAGTGACTTTTATTCAGATTGTTTAAAACTTGTTATTCAACTTTTGAATTTTTTACTCTGCTATTCAACTCAAATACCCTGTAAACAGATGAAAGAAAAGAACGTTTTGTTAAAGATTCAGCAATGTGACTGATTATGGTCAGAGAAAGCTCACAGTACACATCTGAGACATCCAACAAGTCCTCCAGCAAGAAGAGGGAAGAACAAACAGATATTTCTAAGGTAATAAAATGAATTAAAAAATAAATAATACATATCCTGTCTGCCTATACTTCATGAAGAAACAAGAGAAGTTCCTTTTCCCACAAGACTGAAAACTGAAGGGCATAATCAATACATTCAGGGAGATGAGTTAGCTACATTCAAAGACAAATATTTAGATTACAAAATTAGAGAATGGCAAATATAAAAACATAAGTTCTCATATTCTGTACTGTACTAGCCCAATAAGAATTTCTACGCACAGCTCTGCAGAGCTTACAAACCCAGTCTTTTATCACTTAAATGATCATTCTGGACAATTGAGTGTCACTATACTAGATAGAAAGTGCACAAATATATTTTAAAGAATCTATTCTTAATGCAATTATTTTCTTAAAGCTGGTCAAATATATTAAATTCAACTTTAGTAGAAACTACTGAACAGATTGTAAAATTTAATGATTAAATTAAGAAATGGTTTTAAATACTCGACAAGTCTCTACCTTCAACACTAAACCTCCCTGCCATCTCTTCTCAAATTGTCACTGTGATAAATGAAGGGGTGGGGGCCGGGGGGTAGCTCCCTTTGATGGACACCCAGCCAGCTGTAAAATCCCTCTTGGTAGCTATTCTCTGCTTTACCTGTAAAGGGTTAAAAGTCCCACAGGTAAAGAAAAGGAAGTGGGCACCTGACCAAAAGGCCCAATGAGAAGGTAGAACTATTTAAAATTGGGAAAGAAACTTTCCCTTTGCCTATTGTTCTCCAGAGAAGGAGACACGGAGCAGCAATGCTATAAGCAGGAATGCTTTGTAAGGCTTGAACCTTCATCTTCCACACCTTGACGAAATCATTGGACAGGGCATGTTTAAATAGATGCGATTAGGTTTACTTCTTTATTTTGGTGTGTTGATAGCCTCTGTGCTAACCCCAGATGCTTTTGTTCGCTTGTAACTTTTAAGCTAACCCCAAAGAAAGCTATTTTGGGTGCTTAATGTTTGGAATTGCTCTTTTAAAATCCAGCAAAAGCCTAAGTTTGATGTATTTTCTTTTGTTTTTAATAAAATTTACCATTTTAGGAACAGGATTGGATTTTTGGTGTCCTAAAAGGTTTGTGCATGTTGCTTGATTAGCTGGTGGCAACAGCTAATTTCCTTTGTTTTCTTTCTCAGCTATTTATCAAGCCCAGGTCAGAAGAAAGCTGTAACCTTGGGGAGTTTAATACAAGCCTGGAGTGGCAAGTATTAATATTTAGAATCCTTGCGGGCCCCCACCTTCTGCACTCAGAGTGGGGATTCAGCCTTGACAGTCACCCAACAACAACCTTATAAAATGTTAAATGTAATTTTTAAGCTAATGATATCAAAACTCAAATGATATTCCAGCTATACAAGAGCATCCTAGCTTGAATAAACTGTGGGAGTGACAGTAAA
Source organism: Chelonia mydas (assembly GCF_015237465.2). Taxonomy (NCBI): domain Eukaryota; kingdom Metazoa; phylum Chordata; order Testudines; family Cheloniidae; genus Chelonia; species Chelonia mydas. The sequence continues at coordinate 72,178,808 of NC_057852.1, read as the reverse complement.
TTGTAACTGAAGAAAAAGTCACTGGATGCTTGAAAGCAGATGGCCTTATTGGACTCACCATATTACATTTTAATAGGTTAGTTTAGGTCTTGCTTAACTTGGGATAAAAGTACATAGTACTTGTTCATAAAAAAAAGTCAGCCTATAGCTCAATGGTACTTGAGATACTGCATTTCTCTCAATTTAGAATAAATAACTGAATGACCTTAGATACCACTGTAGGGCAACATGACATTCTGATGGTGACCACTGTATCAAGCATTCTAGGGTTATTGCTTCTCCATTATCACAATATCTGATTTTAGAGTCCAATCCAAAGCCTACCAAAGTTAACAGGAGACCTTCCAATGGGCTTTGGCTCAGGCCCCTAAATTGTTTTTTATATATAATTAGGGAATTAATGAAATATTTAATTTAAACCATTTGATGTCTTTCCTAGTTAGCTACTGGTAGTGTCCTGCAGCGCTAAAGTAACAGACATGAATTGCGGCCTGTTCTTGTTTCTCCACTCCCTCGGGTGTCAGTCAATAACCATCAGCAAACTAATAGTAGCTTGCAGTCATACAACTACGGTCTCTAATTTTGTCCCATATGTAAAGCAAGAATGAGGTTGGCCACACAGTATCTTTTACCAATCAGAATGCAGTTATTATTTAATCACCTACATAAAGTATTCCTTCAATTCTAGTTGAACCTCACCTATTCATATTTTTCTTTTCACACTTCTTAAAAGAAAATATGCAAACTATATTAATGCTATTGTACAGATGCAAATTGCACAAGAATCAGAAATTCAGAGTTAATATTGTAACCTAACTGCCTCCATTGGTACATACAGTACATGTTTTCATTATGTAATCATGGGGCAATGTGGCACACTGATCAAATACTACTAGTGTAACGGGGAAAAAAGTGTACCTTTCTCCATAAGCATACTGTAGATCCACATATGTAGCTTTTCCTATTTTTTGCTTAATTAAGTTTTTCCATTAAGACCCATAAAAATGAACAGAGTAGGCACAATTTATGTTTAAATTGCACCTTTTCCTATTGCCTTATGTAATATAAATATCTTATATAACTTCTATTCACTTTGTTCTCACACTGCAATGAAAGGTCTAGTCACAGTTCAAGGCAACTGTATTAATACTTCCCCCTCGTGACCCAGCAAGGGCACTCAATCTCAGTCTTCCAGCGCTGAAGCTGTTGCCTCTTTTGGGCAAAGACATGCTTCCCTCACCCTTCTGACTGGGGTATTTTTCAGGCTGCACAGTGCCTTGCCTGAACTGTGTTATTCCCAGCACACACAGATTGTCCAAAGATACTTCCTTGCTTTCTCTCTAGATACGATAAACAGGCGTAATTACTACAGTTATAAAGGTATCACACAGCACTTCCTATGTAAGCCCATGTTATTAAGGTAAAAAGTACTCCCGAGAAAACATAGAAAACAATAAAAGAACCTACATGCATGCTAATAAAATTACTAGAGTTAATCTCAACCTGAACATGGATTCAATGAGTATCTCTGCTAAGGTGTGGCTTCAAAGAGCTGGTAGTGGATGAAGTACATTAAGATTCCCCTCCCGACTACAGAAGGTCTATACAATGCCCTAATAACACATACAGTGTGACCAAAGGTATTAACCCTAATTTGATATGGTTTAATTTAATAAACATTTATCTTAATTCCATATGAACCCCCACCCTCCAAATTCCTAGAATATGTCTTCTAGACAAAACATCCAATCATGATTTAAAATTGTTCAATGATGGACAATCCACAGTAACACTTGATAAATTGTTCAAAAGGTTATTTATATAATTAGAGCTTGTCAAAATGTTTTGAATTTTTGATGAAAATAGTTTGCATTTTTGATCAGCTTATAAATTGGCTGAAATTTTTTAAAAATGCTAACTTTTCTGCTTGTTACAACAAGCTTTATGAACAGCAACTGCACAAAATTACATGGAACTCAACTTTGTGACCTTCCAACTACCTGTGTATTTGACAGACAGCTGTGTGGTAAATCTTTCAAAAAATGTTATTTGATCAGTGTCAAAATTGCCTTCATCCAAGTTACAATAGATGACCATCAGATAACCTTCCTCCCACTCCACTTTTAAGAGCAATTAAAGAAATCTCACTCTTTCAAAGCCTTGGAAACAGTGATTCAATGTGAATTCAGCCAACAGCTGGATTAGAAAAGACTTCTCAAGATGGACAAGCCCAGAATAATCAATAGTTCTTTATGTCGCCTATAGTTGCTTCTACAAAAGAACAAAGAATAGCAAGAGAACTGCAGGTGTTCAGTGACTGCCCTGTGAGATCAAAGAGAAATGCTGTAGCTGATTTAAAAAATATAAAATACCAGCAGGCTAATTTTATGACCATGAATAACATTTATATCTATGCAAGCTAAGATAATAAGGGTAATCAAATCTCATGCTTCAGTGTGTCAAATGATTGCCGAATCGTCAGAAAGACATTCCCTCCCCATCCATGCCTACCAATGCACAGAATTGGCTAGATGCATTATTGGGCTGTTAGTCTGAATTTTGTTTTATTTTCTGTGGGGAGGTTTACTCTTAAATGTTGAGAATGGTCTGCTTTTGAAATCAGGATGCCATATGTTAGATATATGTTCTGAAGCACTTAGAGGAGAGGAAAGTGATCAGGAACTGTCAGCATGGATTCACTAATGGCAAGTCATGCCTGACTAATCTAATTGCCTTCTATGACGAGATAACTGGCTCTGTGGATGAGAGGAAAGCAGTGGACGTGTTGTTCCTTGACTTCAGCAAAGCTTTTGACACGGTTTCCCACAGTATTCTTGCCAGCAAGTTAAAGTAGTATGGGCTGGACGAATGGACGGTGGATAGAAAGTTGGCTAGATTGTCTGGCTCAAAGGGTAGTGATCAATGGCTCCATGTCTAGTTGGCAGCCAGTATCAAGTTGAGTGCCCCAAGGGTCGGTCCTCGGGCTGGTTTTGTTCAATATCTTCATATATGATCTGTAGGATGGTGTGGATTGCACCCTCAGCAAGTTTGCAGATGACACTAAACTGGGAGGAGAGGAAGATTCGCTGGAGGGTAGGGATAGGATACAGAGGGACCTAGACAAATTAGAGGATTGGGCCAAAAGAAATCTGATGAAGTTCAACAAGGACAAGTGCAGAGTCCTGCACTTAGGACGGAAGAATCCCATGCACCGCTACAGACTAGGGACCAAATGGCTCAGCAGCAGTTCTGCAGAAAAGGATGTAGGGGTTACAGTGAACAAGAAGCTGGATATGAGAGTCAGCAGTGTGCCCTTGTTGCCAAGAAGGCCAATGGCATTTTGGGCTGTATAAGTAGGGGTGTTGCCAGCAGATTGAGGGATGTGATCGTTCCCCTCTGTTCGACATTGGTGGAAAACAACAATTAGAACCTGTCACTAAGAATATATCAATCCATCTGTATTAAAATCCAGAGTGGGATAGGGAAGACTCCTCATTGCAAAACATGGCCAATGTAACAGCCGTAAGAACTGTGACTAGATATTGGTATTTGTGACATAAAAGAGGAGATAACAGAAGCTGGGCAAAACAGTAGAGTACATAAGTTATAGAAAGGAGGAAAAACTTGAACACAGCCCCCACCCCACCCTCTGATGCAGTAAGAGCTTGCATGACATAACCTGCAGTTTTAAAAAACTATGAACAAATGTGCCATTCAATTTTGAGCTAATACAGGAACTCTTTGTATTCTGAGTTTCAGGCTCCTTCATATTCCCAGACCATGGCTTGATCTGTTGGATCAAGGCTGCTATTTCTCTGGGTTTGTGGAATGTACGTGCCACATCATCTTTTAGACCTTTTAGCCTTTACCCATCTGGGAGTTTTTGACTTCAGCACATGCCATCCTTTCTTTCCACAACTGGGGAGAAAAATCTTGAACACAAATGTATGGGGCTCACTACTCACCACTGGCATGCCTCCTCATAGCTTATCTGGGGATTAGCTCAAACAATGCCTGTTCCTTTCATCACTAAGCCATTGTTTCAGTCTCTCACTCTAGGACTCAGAGTAGTCATCTTCTCTGTGACTTAGGCCTCTGGCCAGGTCACCACAGTCCTCTCCTTCCGGAGTCTGTCAATGGTTTCTGGATAAGCTGTCTCTGCCATTCCAGGCAGTCCTCCATTCTATATCCAAGGTTGTGACACTTCCCTAGTGGCTGGCAGAAAAACCTGGTCTTACCCTCTACTCTGGTGTCCAGTCCAAGGACCCTATGCTTCACAACTACGGTTTACTTGTTCCCAAACCTGGTTGTCATCTCCTTGGGCTCTGTCCTACTCCCTCCTTCTATCCTCTGGCACCTCTGGGTTTACCACCCATCTGGGCTTCCTCTGTTCCCTGTGGCTACTTTGCCCTTTGGCTTCTTGCCAGACTGTCATCTCTAACAAACCTCCCTTCTGTCAAAAAATGACTGGAGACTATTTGTTCTCAGCTTTATCAGAGCCCCCCACCAGTTCCCACCCAGGTGAGCTTCATGCTTAATTAAGCATTATCAAGCTCTGGGCTCCCCTCCAGGTGCAGTGTATGAGGTTAACTGGCCCATCTAGCCTATGCTAACCCCTTCAGAACTGGGGTGGCATGAACACCTCAGCTCAACCAAACCAAACAAGCAAACTAATTTTACCCTTGTGTTCTCACTGCTCTTGTATCCATGATGCTGCTAGGATTTTCACCTGATCTGTGAAGTTGTGAAGCCACAGTACAACAGCTCTTGGCCAGTGCATAATGACACTGGTTGATTTTAATGAAGTGATGTGTGTTTGCATTCCAGATTTAAAATCTCAGGGAGTCACTTATCCAAAGCAGGTTGTAGGTTGGGGCCTCCTGGAGACCAACAATGAGCAGTTTGCTCCTTCCATCGCTGTTTTTCTGTCACGTAGGCACTTTACCATTTTCACAACCTCTTGCTGGAATTGGGGCAAACTGATGAAGTAGTAGCCTCCCACTCTCTAAATTAGAGATACTTTTCTCTGCCTCCTCCATTTTCTCCATTCATTTATTAATTTTGCTAGCTATCTTTTCCACCAACTAACAGCAACGGGAGGCAGTGCATCTGAGATTCCCCTGCTGTTGTTGTCTGTTGTGAAGCAGGTCAGGGAGCACAAGAAGATGGCAGATCTTTCTGCGGAGAAGCAGCTGGGGGGTATCCACATTCTCTGCCACTGGTGTTCATATGCTTTAAATCAACACTCTGCTAGCAGAAGCATCTCGAGTCTGGCCAGAGTTGAAAACAAAGTCATTTGAAAATAACTTTGCCTTTAAAAAAACCTTGACTCTATAAATGCTATTGGTTTAATCATTCTGTAACACTGTTCATAAGGAGTCCAAAACACAAATTATACAATAGCCTAAAAGAAATTGATATTTCAACCTGGGCAAGCACATAAAGGAAACTTAGTATATTCTGATTCTACAGGCGAAACATCCTGATTTTGTGGAGCTCCATATAAAAGTACAGAAGACAAATCAACAGGTGGTGCTGCTCCAGGATCAGACCACAGACAGATCTAGAGCAACAAAACATATGATCAGCATCTTCTAATCTTTGCTGATTGACTGCATTGGCAACTGTAAGCCAAAGTGTTTGCCTCTAAAAGGCCATACCGTTGCAAGAGGGACGTGAAGATGGGGACCGAGCATGCTTTGTTGTACATCAGCATTTGACAACTTCTTTTCATGAGTATGAATAAATTGCGACTTTGTGATTTGTGGTAATTTGGTTTGGGAAAGTAGCCAAAGTCAGATTTTTGCTTTCAATGGATTGCACAGAAAATCTGAGTTTCTGAATTAAAGTTTATAACCATTCCTTTGCAAATGCTAATGGAGTCTCTGTAACTAAAAAGTCAGACTGTCTTCTGAATTCAATCCTATAACAATCATATCCAGTGAAATAAGCAACACCTCCCGTCCCGCAAAAAATAATTTTCTGTACTTAAAACTTTTGTTTTAACCTTTCATTTGGAATCCTGACAGTTTAAAACCATATTAAAATGTCTATCTTGTTTGTTTTCTATATTGCTGGGTGATAAGAGCTAGTGTTCCTAATAAATGGAACAAATGAGTAGAGAGCAAGACTGCCACAAATCTTCAGTAGCAATCTTTAAAAATCTGTTATAAAAAGCTTAACAAAGGGAAAAATTATATGAGAATGACTTATGTACTTGCCGAGTTATCTGAAGCTGCTGGCCTTTCTGATAGAACAGGCTCATTAACAGATCCCTATACACAGAGGATAGTTTATAATGCATTTTTTATTGAGCAAGAATTGACATGTAGGAATGGAAATTTACAAGGGTTCTTACTGACTTCATTAGCAGGATGTAACATTTTAATGGTAATACCAGGTACTGTATGGTTTCTATTGTTTATGATGGAGTTACAGCATAGTCATTGCAAAATACTGAGCTTCTTTACACCAGCATAAAATTGGAGAAACACAGACTGGTGGGAGAGACAAATATGAGGGGTGATGCATGCTGTTAAATCAAAAATACCTAGAGAAAATAATCATATGCCAACATAGTAATACGCAGTTTTGGATAGGATTCCATAAGTGCTTGAGATTTTGTTAAGGCATGGTTCTACTCTCAAAAATAACTATTTGTGTCAGTCATTTTGACATCATATTTTCTTAGTTTACAAGTTTAAGGAATTTTTGTTTAACTGATAAAGTCGCTCAGAGCTGGAGGTTAAGCTCTATTCTCTCATCTTCAAGAATCTGCACACAAAATTATGCTCTTTGTGGACACCAGGATCTTTAATAGGGTTGTTCAGGTGTAAAATTTAGATAGCATTTGACCCTGCATTTGGAATGTAGGGAACAACTGCTGATGGCTCAGAATAGAATCCAATCCCACTCCAAGAGCTATGCTGGCTCAGCGGCGCTCAGGGGAATAAAAAATAAACATTTTTCTCTCTAAAGGAAGAAGCTGTGGCTTAGAACACACTCAGGGTAGATTTTGCTAATAGCACTTAACCCACAGCAAGGGATAGCAAGAAGCTGGACAACCCTATGGACACCAACACAGGCCTTTTGCCTCCGAGTGCTCAAAGAAGCAGAATACTTCCCAGGGCTCTCTGCAGCAGGGCAACTCAATCTGTGACAGCTCTTTTAGGAGTGTCATACTCCCATTCACTCCTCACATGTCTGGCCAACGATTGGAGGCTTCATATATTTCCCCATCCCCTTTCAGGAGCATCTCAGTTGCAGTCCCTGTGCTTCTCCTTACTCCTGTCCCCGCTCCCATTCCATGGTGCAGACCTAGCCCACAATGCCATTTTTCCCAGCAACTGCACAAAAGAACTTCATTTTGGGCAGACCTTATAGTCCTTACTCAAGCAAACCACTACTGATTTTAGTAAATGTTTTGTCCCATTGTAACTCCTGCCTGACTAAGAACTCAGAAAGGACTTCAGGTTCTTTAACTGTAGACAATAAACTGATATTTGCAAAAAAAAAAATTTTTTTTGCTATAACTAGAGTGTGACACTGGTAAACCAAGTCAAGCCAAGGCCATAGGCATTAGCTAAGAACTGACACTCATACCTGAAAACCAAACCAGCCCACTTGTACGTTAGTTTTGTTCAAAATACATATTAGTCTTATAAGAATGTATTTAGTGTTTAGACTCTATGCAAATACTTGTAAATTGCTGCATGCATTAATCTTACTTGTAATGTCTGTTTTTTATGCTACAAGGTAAAAAGATAAGTTTTACAATTGTAAAAATGCCTGGTCTGAACCTGTGAACTCAGATGGGATGAGTGGCTCTCCTCACTTATCTAGGAGGGCTATCAAAAATGAAGTGGACCATCACAGGACAGGAGCTTTGTTAATTGCCCCATCCATCCATGGAGAAGTCAGGACAAGGCCCTCTTCACAATCAGTTTGAATGCTGAAAGAGGGAAATGGAAATAGCTAACATGATTTTTCATCTCTTTGCTGTTTGGACTAAGAAACAAAAAGCAGAGATCCCCAGGGTCAACCTGGGTTAAGCCCTAAAAAAAAAAAAAAAAAAAAAAAACCATTCAATGCTGACAGATTACAACATCTGTCAACTTTTGAATCACAGACTGAAGCTCATTTGTGCATATATATATATACTTAATTTAACCTGTAAATAACTCATTTCTTTTTCCTAGTTAATACATCTTTAGTAAGTTTATAAAAGGATGGGCTACCTCTGTTGTCTTTGGTGTGAGATGTAATGTATAAATTGATCTGGGGTAAGTGTCTGGTCTCTTGGGACTGAGAGCAACCTGAATATTTTGTGATTTTTGGTTTAAGTGACCATTTATCACCAAGTTTGGTTTGCCTGGGTGGCAAGACAGACTGGACAGCCCACGGGGACTGTCTGTGACTCCGTGATAAAACTGTTACAATGATCTTGGGGATCACATTTGTTACTGGGTTGGCAAAATCTAATTGGAGAACATACCACCAGTTTGGGGTGTCTGACCTGCTTTTGACAGTCTGCCCTGAGGTTAGCACTCTTGCTCCTGAGCCACTCCAGACTGTGTGACCAGTGAACTAACAGCATTCAAAGAGATGATTAGCCCAAAACTAGCAACGTAAACAAACAAAACCTTAAAAAACCTTAGACCAACAGAACTGCTACCACAGACATAATCTAACGAAAGCAGCAACAACAAACATTGTCTGAACCCCACAAATTGTAGCATTAGGAACCTGGAAATGCAGCTGAGCATAAACTAAAGTGAAAATGACTATTGATTTCCAGTGTCTAAGCTGACAGAAATGCAAAAATTAAACAAAAACATTAGGCAAGAATATAGATAAATTAATGTGTTTACACAGCATACTAAGGTGACAGTTTCCCATTCATTTTACATAGTTATGATGTGCATGGAAAACAAATTCTAGCCAGCTACTCCATTTCCTTTCATTTACGATATTTATTTATTGATTTATAAAATACCCCCAATTAATAAACAGAAAAACAAACTGCAGAAGAAATGGAAACTACATATGGGTTTAATTTTAACACGTATAGTTTGAGAAGTTTAACACATACTGGTACTATATACAATGTTTTCTATACTATTATAATCTCAAATTCATATTGCAGCATTTTGGCTGCCAATAATTTATAATAAAGAGAACACCAGGCTTGTGCAGAATAGAAGATGAATTTGGAGTTAAATGGTGTGCTTCATAACTAGGTACCACAGAGACTTTAACCTTCTGACAGGCCCAGATTAACCAAGGTGAACTTGTTCAAGTTCACCAAGAACCCCATTTTAGGGGGAATTCTGACCAGTGGGCAGCAAACAAAAAACTGAGTGGTTCTACGAGCCTGTGTGCCAATTCACAATGCCACCCGCTCAAATTTGGCCTGGCTGCCCATCTGTCAGGACCATGCCTTGCAACAACATGAGTAGAGCGGGGCTGCATGAATGCAGGGCAGGCAATGGTAGTCAATGGAGTTGGGCATCAGAGATTGGGAGGGACAGCCCTTGCCTGGGATTGGAGCGGAACACTGAGCTTGGAGCAGGGGAAAGGGTCATGCTGGTAAGTGGCCAGAAAGGTCCTGGGGCAGTAGGTGAGGGGCTAGGAGTGAGTGTAGGAGGGCAGAGGATGGGGGTCAGTGGAGGGGATGTTGGGGCTTGCGGTGAGTGGGATGTATGTCAGGCTTCTAGGATGCGTGGGGACTGTCAGACTAAGTGGGGGCTAGTGGAGGGTTATTAGGGTATATGTGAGGTGGGCAGGGCATTTGGGAGGGTCTGTCTGTGTGGTGGGGTCAGTGCATTTGTGGCTGGGGTGTTTTGCTGAGTGGCTGTGCAGGAGCTCAGCATACTGTTCATGCCATGCAGGCCTGGCAGCCAGTGGAGCAGAGCTATAGTTTAGGGAAGGGCCGGGGGGGGGGGGGGGGATGGGTGTGTGTGTGTGTGTTAAACATACAGCTAAGGGTATTATAAAATCCCTCCTTACCTGTAGAGGGTTAAGAAGGTCAGGTAACCTGGTTGGCACCTGACCAAAAGGACCAATAAGGGGAGAAGATACTTTCAAATCTGTGGGGGAAGGTTTTTGCTTTGTTCCCTTTGTTGGTTCTCTCCGGGTCAGCGAGTAATCAGGACAGGGAAAATACATCTCCCAAAGCCCTATTTGAACTAAGCATCTAGATTATAAAAATTATAAGTAAAGCAAGGAAATGCGTTAGTTTATCTTTTGTTTTAGCTTGTGAATTTTCCCTGTGCTAGAGGGAGGTTTATCCCTGGTTTTTGTAACTTTGAAGTTTTGCCTAGAGGGAAAGCCTCTGTGTTTTGAATCTGATTGTCCTGTAAAATGACCTTCCATCTTGATTTTACAGAGGTGCTTCTTTTACCTTTTTTTTTTTTTAATAATAAAGTTCTGTTTAAGAATCTGATTGGGTTTTTAGTGTCCTACAAACCCAAGGGTCTGGTTTGTGCTCACCTTGTTTATTTTTCAAGCCTCCCCAGGAAAGGGGGTGTAGGCTTGGGGGATATTTTGTGGGAATAGGAACTCCAAGTGGTCCTTTCCCTGATTTTTTGTCTAAATCACTTGGTGATGGCAGCATACCTCAGCCCAAGGACAAATAGAGATGTGTGCCTTGGGGAAGTTTTAATCTAAGCTGGTAGAAATAAGCTTAGGGGGTCTTTCATGCGGTTCCCCACATCTGTACCCTAGAATTCAGAGTGGGGAGGGAACCCTGATGGGGGGGGTCCCCCAATTTCCATAGCACACAAGACCCCACAATTCTTTAACCTGGGCCTGACCTCTGACTAGGATTTCACCTTCACTTACAGGGAAAGTGATTTTAAAAAGAAAAAAAAAAAAAAAAAAGCAGGCTCCACTTGAGCTGTAACAGCAGGAGCTGGCCCTGAAAGTCAACCTGCAGTTTCTGATGCAGCAGATGTTTTTTTGTGGTCTGTAATTTGCAGACTATTAAAGGATGTCAGGTTTAGCATGTATATTTTGCATGAAATAATATTCTAGAGCACAGAACTGCATAAATTGGCCACAAGGAAATAAAACATTGCATTTACGGACGAGAATCTTCCTACCCACCTATGAACTCAGATAGAAGTTTAAAGTGAAGTTAGAGAACATTAAAATGTGATACATGGTTACGTAAATATACATTATAAATGTGTGGAATCTACATTGTAACTAACAAACATTTTGTATGTATGCAACCCTACTGTGGAGAGAATTTTATTAGAAAATAGGTCTAAATTCTTCAGCATCGACACATAGCAAATGCCTTTAAGAAAAAGATAAGAGTATGGAAAGCCACATTTCCCCTGGAACAAAAAGAGATGATAAGCTGTATGTGTTATGTTTGAATGAAGCATAAATGCTCTTAAATTAGGCCGATCTTCAAGCTCTAACATTCAGGTACCAATCTGGACAATGGACTGTATGTTCTATTCAAAATGCAACTACAGCTTGTAAGCAACCTATATACAAAATCTTTACCTTGCTCAGTTCCTGCTTCTGTGCATATAAAACAATTGCCGAAGATGCCTATCACTAATAAATTAACTGTGCAAGTATGTTGAACAAGTTAAATCTGATGACGCAGAAGGCTGCAAACTATTGCCAAAATGAGGTGGTTGCATAAAACAGATTTGGCTTTGCTCTTAAAAAGTGCTGCTATTGTCTTCCTTTTTTAACCTAATTTTTGCTGAAGTAACTTTTGATGCTATTTCCATGCAGGTCTCAGTCAGCTGGAAAGTAATAAATGTATTTCACTACAATATCTGAGTCTCCAAAAGCAAGTTTTATAAACTGTAGCTCACCCTGCACAAAGAAAATGAAACTTGCATAATAAAAGCTCTCATGTTAAAATATGTTACTGGTAAAATTCTTACTTTTTTCTAGCAAAGATGTAATTAGAGTCTTTTGTTCCTGGTCATTATCAGGACATGGCCATCATATGGAAAAAGGCACTATAATCTGAATGTTACTTAAATAATGCTACAATAATTCGGGTAGAACTTGAGATGTGACGTGTTCTACAATTCTTGGCTGAAACAGAAAAGATAAAACCTTGCATGGATATTAGAATTAGGGTATATAATCACTTATTCTTATTTATTAACTACTTTGACTGCAGTGAGGTTCCAGGCAGGCACAGGGAATCCCCTGGACAGACCTGATTGCAGGTCTTTATCTAATCTATCGGTTTTATACTGCTGCACATAATCATAGTATCTGAGCACCTTCAATCTAAAACCAAAAGCAATAGTGAAGTCCCTATTGTACTTCATGGAGTCTCTGGCGTGTCTTCCTTTTTGGGCTCAAAACTCTGCTTTAGATAGGGTATTTTGTTCATTTTGAGGGTTTTTTTGGTGGGGGATGTGGAAGGTTGGTGGGGATGTGGAAGGTTGGTGGGGATGTGGAAATAGAGAGAGATGTTTATATTGTGAGATTTGTCAAATTAAACAGCCATGACTTAGAAGAACATACATAAATATGTGCTAAAGATATAGGATTGTTTACATTTATCTAGTCATAGTTAAATGAATATATTTGAATACGCAAACTAGAAAGGATTAGAGAGTAACCAAGACAGTCTCCAGAAGGCTATACCTCACCAGTTGCTGGTTCTTGAGGATACTGGGCCAGATCTTCACCTGGTATAAACCAGCATAGGTGTATTGACCTCAATGGAATTATACTGATTCCAGCTGAGGATACATATACCAGCTGAAGATCTGGCCCATCAAACTCTAGTGGTAAACTAAGATTTTTGACAACTATCTGATAAAGTTGCATACCAGTGATTCATAACAAAGCCATATAGGAGAAGTTATATAGAATAAAAATAACATTAGCTCACTGGACTAAAAAATGACTAAGAGACAGGAAGCCAATTGTACTTATAAACACCACCTTAGTTCGTGGCTGGGATAAAACGCTCTATTGTTTCTAGAAATAGCTGAGCATTGTAAGAGTCCCATTAGTGCAGCTACACTGGTCATTCTTAAAACTTGCCAATTCCTTTAAGGAACAGTGGCTGAGATCACCTCTTGCCCTATGGATTGGCCATAGGACAGTAAGGGAGTATAAAACACCATCTTATTCCCAAACTTATTCACTCTTGGAAACAATTTTACTTAGTATTAAGTTAAAATTAATAAATCTTGTAGCATTCAAGGAATCCATATAGTAAGTATTCTGTAGAGAAGTATAAGGCCATATTGAAGATACTGAGACAAAATTTAGACATTCATGGAAGGTAAAATTGGCAATCTTTAAGGGTGGCCACCGCTATTAAACTATAAAAAAAGCAAATAATGATTTTCAATAAAGTAGTTATATCACCAAAATACTCCATCGGTCCAAGTCTAAAAGTAAGACTCTTTACCCTACTTATACCTCCATGTTGAAGATTTAGCTTTAAGTCCAGCCTACAAGGGACTGTCGCAGATTCTCCCCAGTTTGTAATTTTCAATAATAGTATTTAAATGAGCAAAATTCCTGCTTAAAAAAAGTAAAGTGGCAGAAAATAATGCTCTTGGGTATTATTGTTGTGTAACAGGATTTCATGAGGGGATATTAAATCAAAATGGTACAAATAATTAATATTAATTAATATTTAGGATAGTGATCGTAAAATCCAACTTTAAATTTAGACAGCATGTTATGTAGGGCCTTTGCTCAGTGACTGGAAGAATAGAATAAATATAGGAAAAGCATATTATAGTAAGATAAGTAATGCTGTATTTCCATTTTATTTCAGGTGATTCATTAGTCAGACAACTCAGTTTTAGATTGGATTTAAAACACATGGACATACTTGCCATATATAATAAAACTAATTGTTAATAGCAGGGCAATAAATGCAATGCAACTCATTTCTTTCACTTCAAAAATGGCATCTTTGGCTTATAAAAGATGCTGGATCTGCACAGAGCAGCGGACTCTAGAGAGAAAGAAAGGAAAGCAACAGCAAGAAATCAGTGCGCTACACAGGTAAAAAAAGGAACAGAACTGCCCATGTGACTTGTACTTGTCCTCCCTGCTAAAGTTGAGAGATACATTGGACGAAGTGAGGAAGGTGGGCAAGGGTTAACATTTTCCAAGTTTTGTACAACTTATTTGGAAACACCTCAAAATTTAAAACCATTTTCTCCAGTGACTGGCACCATTCCTCAGCACAGGCTGGGCAAGAGCATGAAAATAATTTCATGTTACATTGTGGTAAGCTTTTGTGCAAAATAAACTAAAGCTAAAATAAACTTTCTATCGTACTGTCTGTAGAAAAATCCCTCAGTTTTTAGATTCCATTTGTTTTACCTGCCCCCCACCTCTTTTCTATATCAGGCTGCAGAGATTTGTACTCTCTACTATGAGGTGATTTACTAAACAGTGCAATGCACTGGAACTTTGTTTCAGTTTTACTGTTTAACAACATGCATATTAAACCCCTTTATGCAGCAAGTACTGTATCTCTTAAAAGTGCAGTGTAATTTAGGCCGGGTCTATATTAGCAAATTAAGTTGGCTTCACTCCACCACTCAGGGGTATGAAAAATTCTTCCGTCAATCTAGCTACCACCTCCTGGGGAAGATAGATTACCTATGTCAACGGGAGAACCCCTCCCATCGGGGTATGTACAGCCTACACTGAAGTAGGACAGCAGTGCAGCTGTGCTACTGAAGCATTTCAAGTGTAGACAATCCCCCATATGGATGCTGTGGGCACAAACTAAAAGATTACTAGTTTGCATTAATGTAGTCCTGTTTGAAGAGGATTACTTCAATGAGAACCAGAAACCTTTTAGTTCACCCCAAGCATCCATATGGGGGAGTTACAGAGTAGCAGTTGTGTGCCATGCTGTTTACACCCCATAATCTGAACTGCAGGGCAGTGTAGACAAGCCCTTAAACTTGCCATAGGCACACTATTGGCTCTTATGGGTTGTCACTGAGATAATACATTGCTAAAATCGATTAGAACTAAGAGAGAATGAACTTATACTCATTAGTAATTTGGAAAGTGGAAAGTTGCCCTGGAATACATATTTTTCATAATTTTGGATCATGCTTGACCTCACCAATTTTGTTTAAACAAGCCCATTAATCAAATACATCCAAGAGGCAGCTCATGATCTTTCAGAATTAAAACAGAAGCAGAAAGTCAAGGGCAGCACAAATTGATCCACATTACCTACCTTATTAATGTTACGATCCTGACAATACTTCCCTCATCTTACTCAGAATTGTGGCCCGTCTGGCCTGCTGTTTTAACAATTTAGGAAAATTTACCACACTCATTCTCAGACTGCATAATAGTTTTGGTCTTTGCACAAAGATAATATATAGTACAGTACACCCCCTTTAAGATATATGTTGGAGCTTTTTTTTCTTCGTATGCAAAGTTATCATACTAAGATTTTCTCTTTTAAGCACCTCTGAAAAATGCATTGTGCTATAAAGGCAAAGGGCCAAATTCTTCCTGGGAGTACGCTGACTACAATTGTGTTACCCCAAGATGAGATTGATCCAAACTGTTCACTTAATTTCTTAGCAAATTCTCTTTCTGTAGAAAGTTTCAGGTCATTAGGCTACCACTTACAGACTATATACTGATAACTCTTCATTTTCCATGTATCCCTGTAGAATTTTTTTCTCATATGATCAATAAGTTGAAAGTACAACTGGTAAAATGAACAGATGAACAAAATATGAATCCAGAGGATGATTGCGACCAGTACTACTGTTCTCCATGGACCTTACAAAGAAGCACACCCTGAAGCTTCTTAGTATTAGGTTTGGCAAAATAGGGAAGTAGGACACAATTTTCAAAGTGAGGCTTCCTGAGAAGGAAATCCCAGAGGGGATGAGACAGATTCATTGCTACAACTTTTGTAGGGGACTAGAGTTAAATAGATGCTGTCAAGGTTCCTTCCCCACTCTGAACTCTAGGGTACAGATGTGGGGACCTGCATGAAAGAGCCCCCTAAGCTTTTTCTTACCAGCTTGGGGAAGTTTTTAACCTAAGGTACAAACTTTGCCTTGTCCTTGGACCCTATGTTGCCACCACCAAGCATGTTAAACAAAGAACAGGGAAAGAGCCCACTTGGAGACGTCTTACCCCCTCCCGCAAAATATCCCCCCCCGCCCCAAGCCCTACACCACCTTTCCTGGGGAAGGCTTGATAAAAATCCTCACCAATTCACATAGGTGAACACAGACCCAAACCCTTGGATCTTAAGAACAATGAAAAATCAATTAGGATCTTAAAAGAAGAATTTTAATGAAAGAAAAAGTAAAAGAATCATCTCTGTAAAATCAGGATGGTAAATACCTTATAGGGTAATCAGATTCAAAACAGAGAATCCCTCTAGGCAAAACCTTAAGTTACAAAATGACAAAAAACAGGAATATACATTCCATTCAGCACAGCTTATTTACAGCCATTTAAACAAAAGGAAATCTCACGCATTTCTAGCTAGCTTACTTACTAACTTAACAGAAGTTCTGAAGAGCATTCTTGACCTGGTCCTGGCAAAAGCATCACACAGACAGACCCTTTGTTCCCCCCCCGCTCTGAAAATATCTTGTTTCCTCATTGGTCATTTTGGTCAGGTGCCAACGAAGTTCTTTTAGCTTCTTAACCCTTTACAGGTGAAAGGGTTTTGCCTCTGGCCAAGAGGGATTTTATAGTTCTGTATACGGAAAGGTGGTTACCCTTCCCTTGATATGTATGACAGATGCTGAAATACTGCTGTAGTGAAAAATATGCTGTTTATATTTTAACAGTAAAATGAGGAAAAGAAAGAAAATATAAGACAAGAACATTGCTGTGTGCATCACAGGAATAAGAGAAATGGATGACAGCACAATTTAGGGGCCTACCATATGCTATATATAATATTGGTTGTGTGGCAAGGAATGATTAGCAGAGCAAGGCAAAATACAAAACATGAGAAGGAGAAAATTTAAAAAAAACGTTACTTAAAGAAAATAACACTGGTGAGACATCTTAACTTGAAAGCATAAAAAGTAATAAAAGCAAACCTCAAGAAGTTTAAGTTTGAAACAAACCCAAATTAAAGGAGGAAACTTATGAAGCCATCAAAAGTCATCCCATTGTTCCTTAGTACAGTAGCTTGCATTGCAAGGCCTATTCCAAAAAGACAGATAGGGAACTACAGGTGTTATAATACAATGTAATTTGTATACATTATACAAGACATAGAAGTCTCAACTCATAATATGCTTTATTTTATTAGTCTCCACCTTACCATTATTTTTAGTGGTTTTGCTTTTCATTTCCTTGGGTTTTTTTCCCCTCCTTATTCTGAATTCCATTCAACTGCTCTTGCTATAGTAAAAGGTGAAAGTTAACTGCCATGCATGCTCAGTGACTAATTATCAAGCTAAAATAAACTGGCAGTTTAATATACATAAGAAAGAAAGAGAGAGGCTATGTCACAGACCCTGCGCTGGGAAAGCATATTGCTGTGCTACCACAGGGCAACCCATGACTCCATCTCAATCTCCCTCTGAGTCCCCTCACTGCTCTGGGGAGGAGATATGCTGGTCTATCTCCAGTGCAGCAAATGCCCCTCGAACAGCAGGATAGCTGCTTTGCTCAATGTTTTGTGGGCAGATCCAAGGCTCTGTTTGCTCCCTCCGCTTCCTCCCTCTCCTCTCCCACTCATGCTGCTACCACTGATGTAGATAGCAGGCACAGGATCATAAGGGAGTACCTTCACCAATTTTTCACACGCACAGCAAAACATTTTAAATCCTTCTTCCTATAATACTTAACTGTCTCCTTAGGGATGCAATTTTCAACTTCAAATGTTAAATTTATAGCCTCTGAACTGATTTTCTTTGAACATTGCTTGATTTTTAATCTCAACAAGACCTACATGACAAGAAAAGTTTGAAGAATACAGATTGAGTAGACTTAAGTTAGTGACATTTGGAAGAGGTAGATGTGTACTGATCTAGGAGGTTCTCACAGGTGCATCCAAAACTTTTCAACATGGTCCATAATTTGTGATGGCCCAGTGTTTGAGAGGCCTACAGCTTCAGTACGGCCCAGAACTTGAGGTTTAGTCAGGGGTGAAAGTAACATAAAAGACTTACTGGGATGGGGGCCTGGCTGCAGGCCCCCAGAAGGGGCAGCGCTGGGGGTCAGCCTCCCGCAGCCAGCCCTTCCGCGCTGCCTGGCCTGCACCACCTGGGGCTCTGGTGGCAATTTAAAGGGCTTGGGGCTCTGGCCGCTGCCACACTAATGGCAGCCAACAGGGGGGAGTGGCAAAAGGGGCAGTGACATTAAAGCACTGCCACTGCAACACTTTAACAACGGCTGCATATGGGCCGGTACTGGCAGCTACTTCTTACCAGTAAACTGTACTGGCCCACTTTCCCCTCTGGCTTTAGTTAAGAACGGCTGCATTTATGAAGCTTGAATTAGAGAAATCCCATATCAAGCAAATTGGATTGGGGGGTGGGAGGGAGGAAGCTAGTATTTGTCCGATAGTAAGGTTGAGAAGTCAAGCTCTCAAAATCAGGAAATTGCAAAAATTAAGGTTTAAAAGGCGCAGCCTTATTTTTTCTCTTTTGCGTTTCCCTTAATATAAGCTCCTGATGTAATACTGTATGGTACTTGTCAGATAACACAGGATGTAACTCTAGGCCAAAGTGCAGGTAGACGCAATCCTGCTGGCTCTATTTTAAATACCAGACTGTAAGGATCTGTCTTTGTAGTGTTGGAGTGTTTGCACAGCACTGACTGTAACGGTGTCCTGATCCGGATTGAGGCTTCCATCTAAACTATTTAGTGTTTGGGATTTTGAGTATGACAATAAAACAAACCAATCCCAAACAATGTCTTTAAAGAGTTAGAATAAAAAAAGATATTGCATAATATATCTAAACTTTTTTGTAATTAAAAGGAACAGCATGTGGAATTACAATTTATGTGCCACAGTGTGTAGTCTCCTCCTAATATGTACACACAAAGTAATTACAGAAGAGCAAATTATGGATCCTATTTAAGTCTAATATGATTTTAAAGGTATTAAACCAGAGAAATGGGTTTAAAGGGGTAATGTCCATTTAACTTGAACTATAGCTGCCAGTACCACTAGAATTGCTCTCTCTATATTGTCCCAGACAAATTTAATATTTGTTTTAACATAATCTTATCATATGCTATAATATACACATATCCAGTTCTAATTTAAAGAAACTAGAATCTGTCACAATACCACTTGCTTTAGTAAGAAGGCAACTGATGTATCCTGGAAATATACCCATGAAAGCCAAGTGTACAGTACCTGAAATCACCCAAAATTTTCAAGATTATGTTAAAAGAATAACAATCTTTTATAGAACACTGTGCCACATTTTTGATTTCTTCATTCATTGTCATGCATTCCTCTACCTACAAGAGGGTATCTGTACCAGGTTTCTTCCAGAGCTCTCTCAAGTAAGATTATACTGCAGCTACTGGAAAATATGGCAGATATTTTTAGTGCAATGAGTATGGAATTATTTTAAGTAAACAACTCATAAACATCTTTAAAACCAATTAAGCAATGATCAAATTACTTTCAGCATGTTTCTTGAATCAAATGAAAACAAAATTAAATCAAATGGAAGATGGAGAAGGTAAGCAATAATAGCAGTAATATAGGGAGAAAGGATGCTCCGGAATAGTAATATTTTGGGACTTGGTAGACCTGGGTTCAATTTCCTACTCAGCCACAAACTTCTTGGGTAACCTCAGACATGCCATTTACTTTCTCTGTGCTCTAATGCTCCATCTGTAAAATAGGGATAGAAGTACTTCCCTGCCTCAGAGGAGCGTTGAGGATAAATACATTAAATACGGCTCAAATATTACAGTAACGGGTGTGTGGGTCACAAAAGTACTTAATGTAGATAGATCGAAATATACTGTCATACTTGTAGAAGAGTATCTCAGGATTTTCTATAGTCAAAGTGCCTATCATCATTTAAGTGCTTACCAAGTAAATGAAATCTGCCTAAGAATACCCTTAATGGACTAAGCTGAGTGTCCTACTCTTCTTCCTCCTTCTCTGGTTATAGGAAGCTCTGCTTGGGTGTGTGTCATTCCTGTTATGATACAAAAACTTTATCAACGAGGAAGGTGTCGCAGCATGCTTTAAACTTGTTCAGAATCTAGAAACAGAGCAGACTAAGTTCTGTGGAAGCTTGTTTCAAGGCCAAAATTCATAAACCAAGAGTGTTTTATTTCTCTCTCTCACATACTTCATCCTTGGCCTGGTGAGCTGCATGTCCCTGAAAATATCAATTATACGGCAGGGTTATGGATGGAGATGCAGTTGCTGATGTAGCTGAGCCTAGTCCTACTGATATATCTTTGAAGATCATCGTTTTTCTGGATGGAATGTTGACAGCAGGATAGACTTTGCATTCAGTGAAGGGGTGGAGTTGTTGGGGAGGGGAGGGGGAGTGTATCTGTGCACCTTTAAGAAACAGCCGTTTAGCCAAGAGTAGTCTACCTCACAGGGGTCTTTTAAGGTTTACTGCTTGTAAAACAAACAAACAGTTTGAGTCCCATGAATGGACAGAGCTATATGCAAGCACATTTATTACCATTAAAATAAATACGGATGTGATCCTGCAAAGTCACTGAGTTTTTGATCTAAATAAGGTCTTGCAAGATTAAAAATATTAAGTCTGATTTCTGTTAACCCAAAACACTGAACATTAGTAGAATTTCCCCAAACCTAGTTTCATGTAGCCTGGCAAGTAAATCCTTCCAAATTGAATGGAACTATTTGTTTAAAACTATTTGTCAATATTTTAATCCTAACAGCTGGATGGTTCATTCCCAAACAAGGTACTGTATTACACATGGCAAAAAATAACTTATTTAATGGTACTAAAGCTCTAGCAGGCCATTGGTTATTCCTGAAGCATTTCTCAAGGGATCAGTAAAATACAATATGATTAATAATCTGCATTAACACAAGTATAGAGATGATAAGTATTTATATTAGTGAGAGAATCATAACAGAGGCTGCACTATAGTAATTTGATATAATGTAATTTCTAGAATTGAATGAAAAGAAATCAAATTACAGTAAAGACAATCGAACAGGGATGTGTGCAGAACCAAAGCAGTGTCAAGCCCAAGTAATGTCCCCTGCTAGCAAATCCATTAGTTTCGTGACTAGAGCCTATGAGGTGGCATACTAATAGGGTGGTGGGAACATTAATTACGTGTGGCAATATTTATATAGCTAATATACTCATTTATATCACCAAACAACAAAGTTCTGTTAGCTATTCATTTTGACTTAAGGCTAAAAGAAAAAGCTTTAGCAAAATATGCTTCAGAAAATCAGTTAGATGTCTCAGAATTTTGTGAAACTATTAGAAAGAGCTGACTCTGCTTCAGAACTGTGGGTTGCTTCATAATTGCAGAAGTTTTGCAGCCCTCTTTTCTTATAATGAGCACCACCTCATTAACCAAATAACAAATACAGCCTAATTACAGGCACAGGCTTACATTATGAACTTCTGAGTCAGTTAATTGAAAACTTAATCTTCTGCAGGATGGTCTTCCTTTACAAAGCTGATATGAGGAGACATTTTACATGGTTTCATTATTTGAATCTTTTGTATCACCAGGGTAATTCAAAAATATCCTTCTTAGTTCATCAAATTGCTTCTCTTTTATGAGAAAATATTTATTGAGGAAAACCAAACAAAAACAGTCTAAGAGTCAAATCCTGAGGAGTTACTGAGGGCTCTACTCCATAACCTCTTCTCATGGTGAACAGGTTTCAGAGTAGCAGCCATGTTAGTGTGTATTCACAAAAAGAAAAGGATTACTTGTGGCACCTTAGAGACTAACAAATTTGAGCATAAGCTTTCATGAGCTACAGCTCCCTGAATGCATCCAATGAAGTGGGCTGTAGCTCACAAAAGCTTATGCTCAAATAAATTTGTTAGTCTCTAAGGTGCCACAAGTACTCCTTTTCTTCATGGTGAACAGCAATTACTTGCACCAACTGTCCCATTGAAGTCCACTGGACAACAGGCCTAAGCGATACTTGACATCAGTATTGGTTCTAGAATTGGACATTCAGTTTTTATTCAATCCTTACTGGGACACATTTCTATGTGTATAGCACAAGTGTATATAGCCCAATGTGAAAAAAAATGGTTACTGAGCTTCTCAGTGGGTTTCAGAGTGGTAGCTGTGTTAGTCTGTATCAGCAAAAAGAACGAGTACTACTTGTGGCACCTTAGAGACTAACAAATTGATTTGAGCATAAGCTTTTGTGGGCTAAAACCCAATTCATCGGATGCATGCAGTGGAAAATACAGTAGGAAGACACACGAAAAAATGCCATACCCCCTATAACGAGAGTGATCAGTTGAGGTAAGCTATTATCAGCAGGAGGAAAAACAACACTTTTGTAATGATAATCAGCATGGCCCATTTCCAACAGTTGACAAGAAAGTGTGAGTAATGGTAGGGGGGAGAAAAGTTTTCCTTTCAGTGGGCTAACTTCTGCTCTATCCTGAAATAATTGTGTCTATATCAAGTACAATCATACCCTCAGGGGCGTGCAGAGAAATTTAACTTTGGCCCCTTTTGGAGGAGCCATGTTCTGTGCCCTCTCCTCCCCCCCCATCCCAGCCCCAGAGGATGGATCTCTTCCCTCCCCCTGGCAGGAGCTTGCTCTTCCTTCCCCCCACCCTGGCCTAGCAGGAGCTCACTCGTCCTTCCCCTGCCTCACAGACCTGGAGCTGGAGGAGTTCTGTGCCTCTGACTACTCTTGTGGGCCTGCTTGCCACTCTTTGCATACGCCCCTGCACACCCTGATTTTCCTGAAGGCTTTATAAAGCATGTGAGCAGCCAGCTAGGAAGCTGAAGGCTTAGGAGACTACCAGCGGAAAAAGAACAGCTCTAAAGTGTTGGCATTGGTATGCACTTTCTATCCCCTTAGATAGAACTGTACGAATAAAGCGACAGATAGGAAATAAAAATTGTTGATGTAGGGAAAAAAAATGCAGCTGTGGATAGTGGTCAACTCCTAAATAAGAATCCCATTCATATTCCCTGCATACTCCCTTTCTCCATCAGCAGACTGCAGCTAGTCTTTGTTGTACAGCTGGAGGAAAGGGACTATTTTGATAAAGACATCCCCAGTGATTAAAACAGTTACAAAGGACAAGCATCTGTCCCTTCCTCCCTCCAATGTTTCTACCTATGCACATCCATGTTTTGAAGTGAAAGGCTTTTTCTCTTATCACCCTCTCATAATACCTAGTCCCTGAAGACAGATAGGTATCATATAGGTCTTGCAATCTGTTTTATAGCTTCCTGAAAAGGAATAATATGTGCATTGATGGAAGACTTGAAAGCAGGAGCAAGAAGAGAGAAAGATGGTGGAACAATTCATGTCCAAGCCCGATCACCCTCCACTGAAGAGAGAGAAGCACAAATAGAAACAGAATATAGGACACTCTGATACTGAAGGCTCTTCTATGTACAGAGATCTTTGTGTTAATTAGGAAAAAAAATCTCACGATATATTTGCAGCGAGCACTAACATGGGATGAGGAGCACTAACATGGGATGAGATATAGCTAGAAGCTTTTAAGCACTTAACTCTCCAATCTATAGAAGCAGATTTTGAATTAGCTACTTCAAAACAGAATTCTGTGCATCAGTGAGGCTAAAAGAGGCAGGGTGAAAGAAGGACTTATTTTTCTTCAGTGGGAATCACTTTCTAAAGCTCTTTGCTAATCTTTACTTTAAAACATCATTACTTCCTCGCCTATTTGTTTTTAATCTTATTACATATTACTTCATTTCAGCCTTTCTGAAGTGACTCAACACTCAATGCATCAGATGTTGAGCCTTCATTTTAATTCTAATACATAGCTTTTGTTTGTAGCATATATAAGTCTTTAAAATGCAAGTTCAAAATTGTACTTAATGGGCTAAGCTCTGTGCTGAATACGCTGGCCCACTGAACTATAGGCAGAATTCGTTTCAATGACTAACAGTCTAATTCCTGGATTCTGAGCTCTCTGGGGCAGCAATCATCCTTGTGTTGTTTGCCTATATAGTGCCCACTACAAAGGAGTCCTGATCTCTGACTGGGGTTCTTCGGTGCTACTGGTACAGAATTAACAGTCGTTGCGAACAACTAACCATAGTGTATTTCTTGGTATAACCCTCTCTTTGGTAATGGATTAATAAAAAAAAAGTTGAATAGCGCTTGAGGTCATGAAAATAAAATGCTTTTCCTATTTTTAAAATTTTTTACTTTGGAAAAGAAATGGCACCAATCATTTTTTATGGCAAACTTTCTGATTTAGAGCTCTACGAATATTCTGGAAATTCTATATCTGCTTATTGACAAAGTGCTGTGCTCATTCTGATCTGTCTGTACATTTGGGAATTGCTTGATGGTGCACAAGGCAGATACTCCATACTTTCCATGATGTGCACCATGTACTATTGCATTACACGTCATTTATGAGCTTATTAGCTTCTATAGAAGCTATTATTTCTCATTTGTAAGAATAGTACTGAATTTTTCCAAGCAGAAAAAAGTCTTGTAGCTCTTCATTTGCATTTCAGAGGCCTCAATGCTGGGCATTTACTGTATGTAAGTAAACCGATTTTAAATATTAAAAATCCATTTGGTATGACTGAAAACTTAAACACCTACAGTCCCCCATTACAGAATCTTTGAGTGTGAAATTGAAAAGTATATTATAATATTCCGTCAGAAGGAAGTTTTTCCAACACAGTCTTTGTTAAACTGCAAAGAACCTTATTTAAAAATGCAATCTTAAAAAGAAATACGCTATGTAGGTACTAAATTTCCCCTTCCAGTCCTTGGCCAAATAAATTAGATAAAAATATTTCATCAGGTAAAATGTAAATCAAAGCAATTTTTTTTTAATTAAAGAGGCAGCAACTAGAGGTGGTCAGAAATTTTCTGACAGAAAATGGCCTGTGAGTAAAAATCAAACTTTTCCGTGGGAAGATTTCAAGATTGCCCCCCTCCCAAAAAAACCATTTTGAAATGATGACTGCCCACCTGGCAGGCTTTTGTTAATTCCGCTTGCAGGGAAAAAGCAGAATTGATGAGAGCCTTCTAGACAGGCAGCCAGGAAGCTGTAGCCAGGCTGGGGGCGGGGGAAGGCAGAGAAGCTGAGCATTCTGCCTCTGTCTTGCCAATAGGCGAGAGGCCTCTCCAGCAGCCAGGTGGTTGGGAGTGGGGGAGGTACCAGGGTGCTGAATATTTAAATCTCTGGCAGCCTGCCTGGAAGGTTCACGTTAATTTTGCTTTCTGCTTGCAGGGAAAAAGTGAAATTGACAAGCGCCTTCCAGGTGGACAGCAGGGAAACTGAAAACATCTGTTTCAGTTCTCCAGAAATATAGTTTCTCTGAAAATCCATTCCCATGAAAAAGATTCACATTTTTGACTGTCCCAATTTGGGACACAAAAAAAAGTACAAAATTGCATTTCCTGCCCCCCCCCCCCAGGAATGAATTTCAATCTTCTAGACTGCTCCAACAGGAACATGTACTTTAATGTAAACTCCCAACATACTAACTTGATGTAAAGGACCCATATTCCCTTTTTCCTCACGTTTCCATAAATGTTAACATCCGACTTACTCTAAACAAGTAAATTCAGAATATGCTGAATTCATTCTACAAAGCCTTCATCATGAGGTATTTGAAGACCCAAACACAGACATATATAATCAAACACACAGCTTCATTGGTGCTCTGTAAAAACCTTAGATATAAAGTAAGAGTTGAGAATGGATCTTAACTTTAAGTTGTAATGTATTCATCTTTAGGTATTAAAACAGACACTTAGGGTCAGATATGTTAATGCAAGCCATGTACATGGACTGAGGACAACATAGCCCTTTATTCACAAACATTCATTCCATTTTTAAAAATTTGCGTTGACAGTGTTTGTATTCTGTGTGTGAAGATATCTTAGCAAATAAATGTACTGGCAGGAATGCCTGCCAAAACAGCAAATTTGAACTGAATGTTTTCTATTAATATTCCAAAACATTCAGTTGAAACTCCTAATTGTAAATATTTACATTGGAAATCTTATTCTAAGAGTTATTTTTGCCTAATAAGGAAAAAAGTATATCAGGTGACTTGTCTCCATTCAAAATAACTTGAACATTGATTAATCAAAGCAATACTCAAAGCAGTTTGTGAACAATTTTCAAGGATAAAATTTGTTTGCATAAAACATTCATGAAATAATTTTGAATAGCGAACAAATGATACAACTCAATCAGTGAAAAGGAGTTTATGCTAAATTTTCCAAATAAACTGTTCGCAGCCAATTGTTTGTTCAGTTCTTTATTTCCCTATACATTATTGGGATTTAGGGTTTTGGCATTTAGATTTAATATTCCTGGTTTTGAGTGTCATAATAAAAAGAAAAAAATAAGGAACTTTCCAATAATGTATACCTTTAAGCAGTATGTAGTGTAAATTCTGTAAAAAAAAGGCTAGTATGGTCCTCCATGTATAACTGTACACAAACCATTACACAAAATATTACTTGTCTAGATAGATCATAAAGCCTTTTGGTCATTACATTGACTTGTCCGTATCTTGAAATATATTGTAGCATTACATCGTGCTGAACCCTCAGATCGTGCCCAGTAGTGAAAACCTTGCTCTGTCAAAATTCCATTTGAGTTCATAGAAAAAGGAGATAATGACTTGACCCAACACAAACAAAACACATTACAAAAAGGTGGGGAGGGGCACACTGAGCTTTCCGTATACATTGCTGATGGCTTGAGTCTGATGCATTAGCCCAAAAAGTTGCATTGTCATCTTAATCCAAACTTTCTGTATTGCAGAATAGGGCGCAACATTATAGAAATCTTCTTGCACACTTGGGTAAAAATGTTTTAAGCTGTTTTTGTACAGATTTCTGTGAGGTGCTGCTGACCTTTGTAATTTTGCTGGAGGAAAATGAATCTTGATCTCTCAGACTCATGAAACAATAAGAACAAGGCGATGTCTTGGTTATTTCAATGATACACTGTCAAAAACAAGGCTTATGAGTTTGAGGAATGTGCATTCATGCAGAATAGGGAAAAGGCCACATTTGCATTAAAATTCAATTTTTAATTGTTTTTTTTATTGATGCTTGGTGAATTGGATCTGTAAAGAGCCATATTTAAGTAGAATGAAATTTGACAAATAATGTAGCTGTGTAAACAGTTTTAGCAATTATAACAGTAATTACACACTGCTCCATCTCTCAGTAACATAAAGAGAAGAAAGTGAAACTAGATCCACTTTAGAAATCCTGGAGAGTTCATAGTATCATGAAGGCCAAAGAAACTGGTGTACCAAAATCTGTGCAACGTAGGTTTGGTAGAAGTTAAAAAAGCCAAAACACAATTCATGTCCACAGTATTAAAAAGAAGTAGTGAATCTGGCTTTCTTAGGGCAATCTACAGAAACTAATTGGTTTAGCATCTGAAGTATTGCTGTCCACCTAATTAATCTTTGGTATTTAAACGAAGGTGAAAAAAAATTCTGCAGTCAAAATATTCTTAGTGTTCTTATTTTCTACAATCATATGGTTACTATACTTTTTTTTAGAAAATCTGTCACTCATGTTGGCCATGGAGGACCCCACAGGCATTCAAGGTATGTTTAGCCTATTTGTCTTATCAGATAGAAGGTCAAGAATTGATCATGCTCCGTAATTACCTAAATGAGGAGATGATTTCTCATAGCAGAGGCTCTATAATCAAGCAGACAAAGACATAACAGGACTTAAAGGCTAGAATTTGAAGCTAAACAAATTCTGTCAGACTGAAAGCTTAACAGTGAGGGTAATTAACTATTAAAACAACTTACTTTAGTTGGTTCTCCATCACTTGGAGTGTTTACATCAGATTGAACGCTGAGACTGGATTTTAAAATATATGCTTTAGCTCAACCATAAATTATGGGCTAAATGCAGGAATTACTAGGTGAAATGCTATGCTAAGGTCTGTGTTATGCAGAAGGTCAGACTATAATAGAACAATGATCCATTCTTGCAAAAAAAAAAATCTATGAATAATTCATTATCCAAAGTTTAACCACTCTGGCCCAACAGACCACCACTTTCCTCCCTCTTGCTCCTCACTAACATAGGATTGGGCTCACTGGGAGTTATAATATACCATGTCCTTGGAAGATAAGCTCTGAGGATGCCAGGTGAACTCCACACCAGACATGGAGCTTTGAATCCAACCAATTTATAGGAAGACAAAACCACCACCACTCCAAGATGCCTAAAGTCCATCTCACCCATTAAAAAAAATAAATAAAAAGTACAAAATGAGTCTTAGTAGCAGAAAATGATATACTTAAACAAAACAATGGCTCCTTCTGATACTTGGAGACAGCAATAGGAAAGTCTCTGAAACCACAAAGACTTGTTCAATCTATTACAGAGTAAGTCACTGACAGGAAGTTACATAAGTCACTAGCCTTTCTTCCAACCTCTTGTGGATTTCTAAACTTGGAGCCACCCAATGTGGAGAAAAGCAAATTTCTGTGACCTGACCATTCTGAAGATATAGTGGGCTGTTAGACATGGAAGGCCACAGATCTCATTTAGCACATACCACCAACCCTCAGTCATTTCACTTCCTCTCAAACAATACAGAAGATTTTAGTAGTGCTTATTGCACAACTCCTTTACTTATTTGTGTAAATAACATGGGCCAAATTCTGCTTCCACTTAGAACATAAGAATGGCCCTACCGGGTCAGACCAAAGGTCCATCTAGCCCAGTGTCCTGTCTTCTGACAAAAACACAAGGAGGACTTGTGGCACCTTAGAGACTAACAAATTTATTTGAGCATAAGCTTTCGTGAGCTACAGCTCACTTCATCGGAATGCATCACGAAAGCTTATGCTCAAATAAATTTGTTAGTCTCTAAGGTGCCACAAGTCCTCCTTGTGTTTTTGTCAGAAGACAGACTAACACGGCTGCTACTCTGAAACCTGTCTTCTGACAGTGGCCAGTGCCAGGTGCCCCAGAGGGAATGAACAGGTAATCATCAAGTGATCCATCTCCCGTCACCCATTCCCAGCTTCTGGCACACAGAGGCTAGGGACAGCATAACATACAATAATAGTCACCTCCCCTCCCATTCCTCATCACCCAGCCACAACTCTCCCTCCATTGATCAATTGCTAACATGGAAAAAGAAAGTATTTAATGTATTTTAGTGGCCTTTTAATAAACTTTAGCAGTTGGAAACAAGGAAGAGAGCAAGCATCATGTGCTCAGCCAGCCTTCTTTGGAACATCTGATCTATGGACCCTATTCCAATACCTTATTGGTTTAATTTTAACTTAAGTTATGAACTATAAATTAAGTGGGTTCAATCCCACTGACATTAAGAGTTACACCTGTGGAACAGCTATAGGGCCACTTATCGCTAAATAATTAAGAGCCAGATTATACCTTTAAGGCATAGATAGCTTCACTGGGGGTTGTGCTGGGCAGGGCACAATGCCTCCTCAAGATTCTCGTGCACAAGAAAAAGGACACCTAGCACGAGCCCTTATGAAGGTCAGGGTATACTCACCACTGCAGCCAAACAGCTTTGCAGACACAGCTGGGAAGGGAGTAGGGCCATTGCCTCAGTTCCTCCCCTCCTTTAGGAAGTCCCAGGAGGTGCAGATAAGAAACAGTAAGAAGAAGCGAACACAGCAACTGCAATAGGGCCTGACTCATGCAGAGGAAGACTGGGGTGGGGGGGGGTGCCCATCTGTTATTACTGAGGTTCCAGTCAAGGATCAGGGCTCCAATGTACTAAGCACTCTACATCACATATAACGAAAAGATGATCCCTGCCCCAAAGAACTTACAATCTAAGCATAAGACAAGAGCCAATAGGTGGCTACAACAAACAGATGGGAAGAGCACAAGGGACTATTGACACAGCTGTGATTAATGTACTAAGCAAAGTACACCAACTTCTCAACCACCACCAAGTGCTTTGTAGGCACCACAGCGTAGGTCACTGTGGAGAATAATTAAGTTCCATACCATGACTTGATGGGATATGTTACCAACGCACAGCTGTGAAAACAGATTGGAACAGATGAGTAACTTTTACAGGAGGCAGAAGACCCTTCCTGTTCAGTGCAAAATACCTGACAAATCAGTTGCTTTTCTATTTGCTCTGGAGACTCCTTTGTGTCTTCCTTCATACTGCTGAACTCCTTTCAATTCCTAGAGTGTAGCAGACTCACTTTCACTTCATGGACAAGCTGCCTTCTCGGAGATGGATGCCAGTTCTGCCCCCAATTAAATCAGTCAGCAGGAGGTACCAGTAAAGCAGATGGCTGTCACCTTCCCCCTCAGAGTTCAACCACACCCTCTCTATAATATAGAGCTTCTGGACACTACCCCACTGCCAGATGAGAGAACCTTACCTTTATACTTTCATGTTACTAATTACCTTCCTAGATTAGGAATGAAGATGTTTAATTAGCACATAAGTGGGGACTACTTCAAGAGTAAAACTTGAGGGTTGATGCATTAGACAATCTAATGGTGGAAAGTAAAGCTTAATGGAGCACAGTTAAGCATAAGGGAATAATATCACAGGATAATGAATAGACTATAATATTAAGAACGAGTCTAATTACTTACACTTTTGCATTTTGAATATTAAAATGATCAGAAAATCAATCCAAGCTCCTTCCTAGCAGAAAGATAGGAATGAAGGAAGGAAATCCTGCCTTCTTCCCTCCCTCCTCCTTTAAAAAAAGGAGTCAGTGGACCTAATTAACGATGTTTTTATTTTCTAAATATAAGATTCTCTGCATCTTGTGTTCATGGCCATACTTGATACTCCCTCTCACAATTTCATTACATTTGTCATTTTTATCATGACAATCCATGATTCCCTACTGCGCAGTCTGCCATAGCACACTCTCTAAAAGGTCTAAATATAAGTACAGACTATTCCTAATTCCCCCCGCACCTCTCCCCCAATCGCATTTTGTTCAAGTGTATGCTCATATAAGACTCTTTTGTAGTTTAGCAGCACACCTTGTTTGTAAGACTCTTTCAAATCCAGCTTTTTATTCCTCATATGACATTTACAAAAAGGTTTCCTTCACCATTTGTTTGGCAGTCAGATGCCTTAACTATAATTTACTATCTACAGCCTTTTTTCTCATTCTCAACTGTGTAAAATATAAATGCAAACTAAATGACAAACACAGCAAAGCAAACAGCAGGGAATGTTCTCTGATATTTATCATTTCTTTTACTAGCATTAAGATGTTAACAATTAGTTCATTTAATTCATCCAGCCAGTGATCTCAAGAGCTAAGTCTTCGGGTTTCTAGTTTCAAAACACTATTTTAAATGTCATTAATGAAGGTTAAAAGCAGTATTTTGGTGGGATTGGTAGTGTGGTACACAGCTAAGCTAAACTACACTAAGCTACACTCAGCTACAGCTAAGTCAGTCAAGCCCTGGAGGGATGTTGCAGAACTCAAATTAAGCCATCACAGAACTGAGGGGCTGCAATATTTAATAGAATTAAATGCTTGATTTTGTGAGCTACTGAGTACTCTGTAGGGTTGGACTCTAAGAGAGTCTGAAGAAAAATTAGAAAAAAAAAACAACTGCTTTTCAGGTGTTTAAGTGAACTTCATGGAACTCAATCCCCCAAACTCTCCAGCAAGCAATCAAGTGACAACATATTCAAATAATGCCATACGAAGTTATAACTATTCCATCTCACAAAACCACAAACTTTCTTTGAACTCAGACATTGCAAGAATTACAAAGTAAAGACTTCACATAACTATTCTTGCTTAATGCCGGAACAAAAAGCAGTTTTGACCTGGTAAAAAAAAAAATCCGTTTATCAAGAGCAAATATTTGGGTCAAAACCAACAAACCTGCATAGTTGTGATACCAGTTTCACCAGGAACATAGAATACAAGCTCTTCAGGGCATTAACTGTCCACACTATGTGCTTGTACAGACCTTAGCAACTGATCCTCAACTGGGCCAAAGTAATACTATCCAGGTTGCAAAGTCAAGCACTTGAAAGTTAGGAAATGCCAGATTTATAATTTAATTCTGTTCCTTTGTGCATCCAACCTGTACACTGAGTGAGGCAGAGGTCCTGTGGAAATCATCATAATCCTAGCTTCTTTTTTTAAAAAAGGTAAAAACCAATTATGTCTACAATCCCCATGAACACCATATCATCTGCAGGGTGTGGACTCTGAGCCGTACACACTGTAGCATAGACTGCTACCACTTGGGTTACTGGCAGCATGAGAAGGCTGTTATCAGCGATGGGGAGGGGAGGAGGACGGGGGAGATAGGAGATGGGCTGTTGGCACCATGCGCTGGGTCAGGATGAGTCCAACCTGACTCTTTTCCCCATCCTGGGAGGTGAGGGTCTCTTGTCCTTATGGGCTACAGGGTCCATGTGCCAAGTCTGGGTGGTTTATGAGCAGAGCCTGGCTCAGCTCTTTCCCCATCACCTTGGGGAAAGGTGCCCCTAGGAAGGAGAGGGGAAGATAAAAAAACTGGGGCCTTATATTTTGGAGGAGGATGAGTAGTAGAGGTGCTTGTCTCTTTCTCTTGAGCTCCTAGGGGTTGGTGAAGATCATGCCCCATGTAGTGGCCTCTGAGGGGGAATGGCAGGCTAGGCTCATGTGCTGGTTGGGGATGGTGATGAAGGGAAGGGGGAGGGGGCCCCGAGAAGCCTGTTTCTCTCCTCCCCCTCCAGCTGCTCTTGCAGCTGACAGGTGTTCTGAGTGCAGTGGCAAATGTCCCAGCCTTGGAATGGTAATTTCAAAAAGTTGAAAAAAAACCTATTTTGTCTCAATTTCAAGTATTTAAAATAAAATTAAAGGAAAATTTTTGAAATAAACTTGCCTCAAACAAAAAAAAAATATCAAAAGGGGTAGAAGAAAAATGGGAATTTTTACACTGTACTTCTATGCCAAATCTGAATGAAATTTCACAAGACAAAAGGAATGACACTGCTTTACCCCAAGAGGATTCTCAGGGCCAAATACCACAGGGCTGCTGTAAACAATAGACACATGAGAGCTTCTGAAAGGCAACCTAAATATAATGCTTCAGAGACACCCTTTACCCCATATCAATGTAGAGGTACCCCAGAAAAGTAACAAACAACAACAAATGGCAGTCTTTTGCACAGATTTAATTAGTAACTTGCATGGTCTTCAGGCAACAGTTCTATCAAGTATGATAAAGAGAAGTTCCTTCCTGTTTGACCTACATTAAAAGCTATATGGCTAATCTTTTCTAAACTGGACAAAGTTTTGAGATAAATCAGAGTCATTACACCAAAAAACAACATTCCTCCAAAACACAATAAGCTTTTTATTGGGTAGTTTTCAGATGTGTTCCTTACTGAAATATTTACAGCCAGTTTTATTGTCTGCATATTTGTGATAGTGCAATTGAAACACATAAGACTGAATTAGCAAACTCTGACCATCTAAAGAAACGAATGTGACACCAAATTAGTTAGGTGAGTTAGGCAGTATGTGAGCTACTTAAAACTGTTTTCATTCTAAATGCCAGGAACTAATTTCATATCCACGTCCTCATGCAATGGCCATAGTAGACATACATCACATCAACGTACACAAAATAAATGCTTCAGAAACAGTTACTAGACAGCCATCACGGAAACAAGAGTCCCAAAAAGACGCAGGAATGGTAGAGAGTAAACTAAGGAGGAGTTTAGTTTACCATTTACTATTGTAAAAAAAAAAAAAAAAAAAGGCCAGTGATATATATACACAAGGACACACACAAAACAAGGGAGGTAATACTACACTATCAGTCTATAAAGGCCTGGAGCTTCATGTTTTTACTCAGTCCTGTGACAAGTTCAGTAGTGCAAACATTGTAGAGAGGATTGGAACTTACTCCTGTTGTGGAATGATGTGAGCAATTCTGGTCATCAGATAAGAACAGTACAGGGAATCTACAGAAAATGCAGAGAACATCAACCCAAGTGGTGTGAAGACAGGATGATCTGACCTATGAAATTTGTTCCCTCAGCTTCTCCTATGAGTAAGGGCAAGTGAGGCGCACTCCTGGGAGGCATGATGAGGTAATGACAGAGGTTTCGAGCAGCACAGAGCAGAGGTGCTTCTGGGTCAGTCACATCCTGCAGGCTGCTGCAGGCCTGCCAACACAGATAGGAAACTGCTTCCATCTCCTGACTGAAAATTTTGCCTGGGCTCTGGGAAGGGGTTTTGCCCAAGTTTAAGTTAGGCAGGCTGAAACAGAGGAGGAGACACCATCACTGCAGATATTCAAAGAGGTTAGGTAGAAAATGAGTGGGAATGAGATTATGAAAAATTCATGACCCAAGCAGGCTTTTTTGTCCTATTTTGAATGCTTTGGTGTTCTTCTAGAATAATCAAAGTCTAGAGTTATTTTAAGTCATTGCAGAGGAGTAAGTTACACACACACACTCTCTCTCTCTATATGTAACTTTCAGTTATTCCTCTGTGTGACAAGGTTGGGACTCACCACCACAGCACCTCCTGCTGGTGCATCGGGGAATTAGCTCAGTCCAGCGTGGAGCACCCTTCACTGGTGGTGTACCATCCATCTCTCACCCTCCCTTGGCACCTGGACCCACGTTGCTCCCTTCTTGTGGCATCCTCTTTAAGACACTGCCCTCCGGCAGTACCCCTTAGTCCTTGCTCACCCCCTTCCAGGGGCTGGGGGGGGGGGGGGGGGGAAGGTTATCAGCAGTCTTTCACTTCGCCCAGCCGCAGCAGCCACCCACACCCCAAAGTCTAACCTCTTGGGCCAGGGGTCTGGTGCAGTCTGCTATCACCACATCCAATGGCTAGGTGTATATGCAAGGGGGGGACCCAGGCCCGCCCTCTACTCTGGGTCCCGATCCAGGAACCCTTTGGCAGCAGCCTTCCTGCCCTTCTTCTCTCCCCGGGCCGCTTCCTCTTTGGCCCCTTTGTACCAGCTAAGCCCTTCCCTCAGGGCCTGCAGCCTGGCAGATAACAGGCTGGAGTTCCCTTCTGCTCCCCTTGCCAGTGGCCTCACACAGGAGACAGACCTTTGCCTTCTGAAAGCCTGGGAGAGACTGACTGCTTCCTTCCTGAGCAGCCTTTATATAGGGCTGAGCCTGGCCCAGATTGGCTGCTTCTTACTCTGCCTCTGATTGGCTCCCTAGCAGACCTTCTCTGATTGGCCACCCACTAGCACAGCCTCTCTGGCCTGCTGACGCCCTATCTACTATACCAGTGGGGCAGCCACCCCACTACACTCTGCAATGACTTTTATATACCTGCAGGTAAAGTTACAGACATAGTGTAAATCCCCTTCGCCCCCCAAAAGTAGAGGTATGAAAACAGCTTGCCTCCCACAACACCGATTGATTGTTGATTGTATTCGTAAGTCTTCGATTTTTCCTGTTTAAGGGATCATCTCCATTACTATATAGCAGACAAGGCAGCAAACAGCTGCTGCAACTGATTAAATTAAAAAAAAGAGAGATCTAATCAATCACCAAGGCTGCTTATTGTAAGTATGCAGCAAAGCAATTGAGATATTTGCTATTCTAAAAAAAAAGGCATAACAGAAAATATACATAAAAATGGTATATTTTCAAAATCTGTATTTTCTGTGTAGATGAATTGCTTTAGATGAGCCAAACAATAAAGAAATAAAGAAGAATGAAATATTTATAAGAAAGCAAGGTGTCTCTCTCAATCTAGCTTGAACTCCCTTACAGCCCTGCCCTCTCAGGTACAATATATGTTTAGTGGTGGTTTGTGACTTTCTTAAATATGTCAGAACACACACATTGGGGCACCTGAATAAGTTGTCAGAATAGTGTTAAAAAGGATAGTATTTTTAAGGATTGACGAGTCAGCCATTGGAGTGTTTTATGGAGTTTGCTGAGTAAAGGACTGGCTTGCATTCAATGGGCCAAAATTCTCATACACTTCTTTGTATTAGGTAGTACCATGCTGCTTGAAAAGTCTCACTAAAATCACTAAGACTACTCAAGCACTAAAAATTGGTCTACAACTAAACTTAAGGCAACCTAGATACATTGTTCAAGGGTATGAAAAACTCACACCCCTGAGAGATGTAGTTAAGATGACCTAAACTCTGGTATGGACATTGCTAGGTCAACCAAAGAATTTTTCAGTTGATCTAGCTGCTACATCTTGAGAAGGTGAATTAAATACAGCAATGGAAAAAACCCTGTCACAAGTGTCTACAGTGCAGTGCTGTAGCGGTGCCCCCGTAGGTATACACAAGTCCTAAGGTACAACTAAGACCTGGTATACATTTAAACTTTAGTTTGACATAGCTGCATTGGTTAGGGGAGTGAAAAATCCACACCACTGAGTGCTGTGTAGATGCACCTAGGTCAACGGAAGAATGCATTTGTCAACC
This sequence comes from Chelonia mydas, assembly GCF_015237465.2. NCBI lineage: Eukaryota > Metazoa > Chordata > Testudines > Cheloniidae > Chelonia > Chelonia mydas. The sequence continues at coordinate 72,142,243 of NC_057852.1, read as the reverse complement.
TAAATACCATCGTTGGAGGAAGTGATGTTCCTTCTCCAACAGAAAAGCCCCTCCGTCAGTTAGGCTGTGTCTACAGTATGGAGTTACGCCATCATAGCTATGGTGATGTATCTATGTTGGTATAGTCCCCATAGCATAGACATACCCTGAATGTATGAGATTCTAATCCAATATGAATGAAGCAAGCAAGTCTGTTGTGAAAAGTGATAGCTAGCTGGGAGGCTGTGAAAATTAACAAACATACAAATCTCACTTTTCACAGCAGACTTACTAGTGCCTCATTTCACCTTTACTTCTGCGCTGCTCCTGGCAGTAGGCGTTGCCTTAAGAGCTGGGTGGTGGAGAGCGGCGGCGCAAGCTAGCTGAGCCCCCAGCTCTGAAGGCAGCACTGCAGCCACCAGCAGTGCTGAACTGCAGAAGTAAGTGTGGCAATGCCAGACCATGCCACCATTTTGCCATTTGAATTTGTGCTGGGAAAGGTTTGAGAATCCCTGTCTTAATGGGTGCTACTAATATCTGCTCGTGCTACGTCACTTTTTACCTTCAAAGCTCTTCAGAGACATGAACAACTTAATTCTCACAACACCCCTGTGAGATTAGGATACATTGAGGGTGAACTCCAACCATTAGGCCAGGACCTATGCACAGGTCCACATACCAAAACAAGACACCTCATACAATACACACATTTTGCAGTAAAGAGTTTCCACGTAGTAGTCATGACAGAGTGGCATTTGAGCTCATAATATGCCAATGGGAAACTATGAGGGTGAGGTAGAGGAGCTGCTGATCCACTGCAGATCCAGAAGCATACAAAGGGGGGGTGCAGAAGGGTGTCTGGCACTATTCTCTTATCTTTTTTAAATAGCTTCTGTTCTGCCCGATTCTTGATTCTTTTGGATATTCTGACTTCTTATTCAAGAGCAAAACCAGGATAACCCCTGAAAAATGTCCGTTATTATTGTAGTGAAGTGTTCAAAACCCCACAAAAGTTTTTAAATTGCATATCGTGATATTCAGAAACATGCCTGTCTTCTGTTGTATATATTGCACCTTTCTCTGAAGCATCTGCTGCTAGCCATTATTGAGGCAGGAAACTGGGCTAAATGGCCCCCTTGGTGTGATCAGACATTGTATCTCCTGTGTTCCTATGTATTCATGAAGATTACACCCCTCAAACTGTATGTTAGTCAGAGTTGTATCCTGAGTGTGATGATTCTTGGGGGTTTTTTTGGACAATTTGGAATTCTACTCTTAGGGAAATACAATTAGCCATACCCATACAGCTCTAGGCTATCCTAGAAGAATGCAGAAACTAATTACTGTACTGTAAGTCCCCACTGAGAAATTACTACACAGTCACCTATAGAAGCTGCTGCTGAGATTTTTTTTAAAAAACTCTTATGTATATCAACAGAATTGCAATTCTGG